>NC_065452.1:111410262-111750266 GCF_917563875.1 Diabrotica virgifera virgifera
AACGTAACAACTATAATTAATTTTACAAAAATATGAAAATTATAATAAATGTTCAAAATACGTTTTGTTGTAATAATAATTGACACCTGTTTCTTACAGATCTTACACAATTGAGTATATGCACTGGTTTTATTTTTCTAAATGCTTGATGAATGCTTTGTAATAATACTTCCTTGGTGTTAAATTCAGTTTTATAAATATTGTTTTTTAAAGATCCCCAAATAAAAAGATCAGGAGGATTTAGTTCTGGTGAACGAGGGGGCCACCTAACAGGACCATAAGTTCCAATCCACCGATTATGAAATTTTTCATTTAAATAATTTCCAACGAATTCTGCATTATGGGCAGTTGCTCCATCTTGTTGGAACCAAAATGTATTCCGATCAGCCAAATATTCCTCATCAAAAATGTCATTTAAATTCGTTTCTAAGATATCTGCATATCCGGCAGCAGTTAGTTTATCGTCAAATACGTGATAAACTAATTTATTATGCTTGACAAAACAACTAACGTTAAAACCGAATCTGTCTTGCCTCCTGCTGATCCCTTGAACTAAGTGGGAATTTGAGTCATTCCAATATAGTTCATTGTGTCGGTTAAATATTCCTGCACTGGATATGCGAGCTTCATCGCTAAATATTACCTTTGAATAACAATTTGGATTTTCATTACATTTTTCTATATACCATTCTGCAAATTGTATCCTTCTCAAATAATCGTTAGGATATAATTTTTGTCGGAAAGATGTACGATAAGGCCTAAATTTATGTTTCAAAGAGCACGAATTGTAATAGATAACGAACCCAATCCATAAATCGAAATCAAGAAAGGAGTTAAGTAGGACTGATTTTTTCGTCGATAATTAGAAATTATACATTTTGGATTTAATACGTTCCTCTCAGCTGCTCCTCTTTTATTAGTCGGCTGAGTAATGGCCAATTCACCCTTTGGTTCCTAGCGGCTTTCTTTTAAAATAAGAAGCTCCCAAACAGCAGTTTTATTATTTTATACTGTCCTTTCATTCACTTTTTATACAGTGATCTTGTTTATGTTATTTTGAATAATACAGAGTGGGTCAAAGAAAACAGTCCACCTCGATATTGGCATCATTTATTAGATTTTAACGAAATGACGAAACAGGTAAATTTTTAATCTAAGGGGGACACATTTTTACGGTACATACATTTGTCATTTGTCAACTCCTCCCTTCCACTTCTCCCACTCCTTATTTTTAAATAGGGAATATGGGTCGTGTACCAGCTCATTTAAAAGGTTATTTAATTATCTATTCAGTAATATAAACATTAACATAATTATTTATACAGGGTGTCCAAGAAAAAAATATTTTAAATAAATTAATTGGCACAAAAAGAAGAATGTATGTAATTTATTTAATTCAACATAGATTCTACTGCTGTCACAAAATAAAAAAAAAAATGTTTTTTGATAAATAAACATTGCTTTTCGCTTAATTTCAATGTTCAAGCTACCACCCATTCTGCCTCTTGGTAGGTTGAATATTGAATTTAAGCGAAAAACAATATTTATTTGTCAAATAAAAATGTTTCTCTGTTTTCTGTCAGTAGTAGAATGTATTTTGAGTTAAATAAATTGCGTACATTCTTCTTTTTGTGTCAATTAATTTAATCCAAATGAATTCTTCTGGGACACCCTGTATAAATAATTATGTTAATGTTCATATTACTGAATAGAGAATTGAATAACCTTTCAAATGAGGGAGCACACGACCCCTATTCCCTATTTAAAAATAAGGGTGGGGAAATGAAAGGGAGGGGGTTGACAAATGACAGATGTATGTACCGTAAAAATGTGTCCCCTTTAGATCAAAAATCGACCTGTTTCTTCATTTCCTTAAAATCTAATAAATACTGCCAAATATCTAGGTGGACTGTTTTCTTTGGCCCACTCTGTATAATTGGATTACGTTTGCATGCTTAGTAGTTGGATAAAACCACTTTGATGAAAAAAAACTTGTTTTTTAACGTTTTTTAACATTTCTAAAGAAGCTGTATAGGTAATTAAATCTTTGGTTCGATACAGCCGATACTTCCCACGAAATAATGTTTGGGTTTATAAATCTTCTTCTAACCAAATGATCCTGCATTAGTTCGTACAACGTTACTGGCTAGTTAATATATCTTCTCCAAAATTGTTTTCTACCTCATGATTTCACAGAAAATTAGTGTGTCTAATATACGGCATTTTTAATTAAAAATGCAGTTTATTCGCATCAAATACAGTAGATCTAATACTCGAATATATTAGCCTCTAACCTTTTTTTGGAAGTCGTCTGTTATAAACCTTTATACTGCAGTCAGTTAGTTATAGTACGTTTATTCATTATAACTGTTCCAGAATTTTGGAAACCTATACATCTAGGGAATGGGTACCATATATTTTTGTAGGCGCTTGGTAGTCTCCTGCGATCTGATGTCTCGCAGTCATAGAAGATATGGTTGACTTAACCACTTTAACTGTTTATTTAACTTAAAAAACATTGTTATTATTTAAGAGACCGTACTCTACCTCCTGTACGAGAGGGTGTAGTTTCCGTGGAAAATCCTGCTCTATACGCATACCGTTCCTGGTGTATATGACTTCCAGCCAATATACCATCCCTTATGTTCGTATTGAGCACTTTCTCTAGAGCTTTCAATACAAATGAGATCAGACTTATTAGCCCAGGAACTTAGCTTTTTCCTGTCTGGTCTTGCCTGGTATGGATATTACAGCTACCTCTATGAGCCTCTATACTAGCATATGCTATCCAATAGTATCACATACAATTTTTTGTACAGAAGATCATTTCCTTTCTGTAGAAGTATTGGATAAATCCCGTTTGGGTCTGATGACCTATAGGGCTCATGAAGCTTATTGTCCATTTGATTTTGTCCTGATTCATCACTTCATTTGTCACATACCAGTTCTCCTTAAAGCCATAAGTAATGGTCTCCAATCCAGTCTATTGCCGTCTGTCTAGTGAATCAGTTTTGTTTTAAGGTTTTTCTTTCAAGATCTCTTCACCATTATGAGTATATTCAGTTGACTCATTTTAGATTTATCTCAGGGCTATTGAAGCGAATTTTATGGAGCCTTGACATTTCTGCAATTTGCTCTATTTCCTGGCAATGCCAATGTCCACGATCCCCTCTTCGGCTTTTTTAGTTCCTATTATAGTCAGTCAGAACTTTGCAATAATTACTCTACTCATCTGATCTTTTCCCGAAATAAAATTTTCGTCTGTAGTATGTCCTTTTAGTTGCCGGACTGTGATTCACCTATTGAACCATTGAACGCCTTCTTTTTCTTCGTCTAGCCATTCACGTTCTCATCTGAACATAAGCCTCTTCAAGTCTTCCTTTCCATTGTTTTTTATTGTACGCTTCTTGTAGGTATCCAATTTTTCCCGGCAGTCCGTTTCAGATCATCTGTCCATCTCATAGAAGGTCTGCCTCTGGGTCTTTTTTGTTGGTGTGGTCTTCAGGTGAGAATTGTTTGTTTAGATCGCTCCTAGCTACATGTCTTCAGCGTATTCCCATTTCAATTTTAATGATTTTTGTACCACATTGGTGACTTTGATTTTCTGTCTTATCCATGTGTTTGTTTTCCTGTATTTAAGTGATATGCATAGCATTGCTCTTTCCATCATTGAACGCCTTATCCCCCATTAATCCTGGCTCAACAGTATTTCACTGCTGTTTGATATGCTTCACAGTTTGTATGACGAGGGTTAAAATAAGTTTCGTAAAATTTTAACTTAATATTTTAAAACAGATGTGTCAGTGGTCTGAACAGAACACCTCTCTGATACATGCCATTTTTTAACAGTTCTAGCCACATCAGCCATTGTTATATCAATTACTTCCTTCCGTTGTAAAGTTACGAAAGTTGGTTTGTTTCTTACGTTTAAGCTGCGTTGACATGGGTCAAGTGACTTGATCAACTCACTTAAATTCAAGTGAATTGAACGCTTAAAAAATTTTACATGTTTCATTTGATCTGAAGGCATGTCAGTAAAAAAAATGGCGCCAACAGAGATTCATCGCGGTATTTTAAATGCAGTCCTATGTATTTCTCCTGATTAAAAAAAATATTGTAAAACTGTGCGGCGCAAAAGAAGATTCTGGTGTAGAGAATGGATTAAACGTAGAAGTGAACTAGGGGCATCGGCAAGGTTAGTACAAGAACTAAGAGATGAAGAACCAGAAGATTATAAAAAAAAATAAGAATGACTCAAGAGCAATTTAACTTTTTATTGGAAAGAGTAACACAAAAACTCTTAAAAACTAACAATGTTATGCGACAAGCGATTTCTCCCAAATTAAAATTAGAAATAACACTTGGTTACTTAGCAACTGGTCACTTATTCAATGACCATTCACATGAGGGTCTGAGGGTACATATATTTGTATCTTGTGTTTCTGAACCGCTTTTTGTATTCTTTTTTATATTTGTAGCTTGCGCAGCATAGGTTGTTCGAATACATTTTATACGATTTATATAATCTAAAAACTTTTTATGTTCCACAAACATGGATATTTTTCATGTACTAAAACAAATTGCAACGATTTTTGCGCGATTTGAACGAAAAAAGTTAAAGTGTCTGAAACTGACGATTCTTTCAAGTGAAATGCATTGGGGGTTTAGACGTTCAAAAGCATTCAATTCACTTGAATTCAAGTGAGTTGATCAAGTCATTGAC
Organism: Diabrotica virgifera virgifera; assembly: GCF_917563875.1. Lineage (NCBI taxonomy): Eukaryota > Metazoa > Arthropoda > Insecta > Coleoptera > Chrysomelidae > Diabrotica > Diabrotica virgifera. Next base: position 111,414,986 of record NC_065452.1, read on the forward strand.
CCATGCCCATGTCAACGCAGCTTTAGTAAGCGAAGAAAGAGGAAAGGATCGTCACTAAGTGCGCGTTCAGAGTGGAGCGAAGAAAGAGTGCGAGCAAAGAGCAAAGAGTAAAGAGCAAAGAGCACGAGCAAAGAGCAAAGAAGTGCTAAACCAGAGTGGGAGCTGGTAGTTACGCGAGACGAGAGTTTAGTTCTTTCCCACTCGGCAGTCATAGATAGTTATTTTCCTTTTTTTTTTCGAAAACTCCTCATTGAAAACGTGGTACTTCCTGACTTGCGGAAAATGTTAGAGAATTCATCGTATTAATCAATCCCGCAGTAATCAAGGTGAATTTCGCCATTTATTCAAAGAGCTACAGGAGGATCCCGTCAAATTAAAAGTATATTTCAGGATGAAAATGGAGACTTTTGACTACCTACTCGAAAAAATCCAAAACAAATAATTAACAATTGGCCAAGACATGAAAGAATTTCAACAAGAACCCATCTTACCTGCTGAATGTCTTAAGGCGAAGAAAGATATGGGCGCCGCGAACTCCGCGCCGTGTAAGCACCGCGCGTTCGTGGCGCAGTTAATGATCGTTAAAATTTTTCATTTTGACGAACCTTCCGCGATCCAGAGGAAACTTACGAACATTTAGTAATTGTAGATAATGATGTCTCTGTCCTGTACTTCTACTACATCTTATTTTGGTATTGTTCTGAAACTATTTTCTTGTGGCATCTTATGCAATTTACTATTTTATGTGGAATAAGCCACAATTTGAGTTTGAATCAAGTTTATTTGACGTTACAAATAAACAGTAAAAAAAATATCTCTAGTAAAATATTTCAAACGTTTCGTATTGATTTTGAGAGTAAACTAAATGTAAGACCAAATGTTTACCTTGTCGAGATCGTATCATGAGGTTTTTTCCTCGTTATTTTCTATGGGATCACTAACACAAGATTTGACTGTAATCATTTATGATCTTTCTGATATTCTCTGATTTTCTTTCTTCTAATTTTCGGATATTCTTAAGTTAAAGTTGATTTCATGTAGTCGAATGAACTACCATCTTCCAATAAAGTCAACCCTTTCGCGTTTCTGCTCTCCTGATATAAAATCGTAAAAATTCTCGAATTTTAAGCGATTGTTTCAGTCCTGAACATTTCAGGGACGTTTTTCGCTTTCTGGTGACACAATTATTATATATCTGCTTCTTCCAACTGCGTCGCTTCACCAGAAACAAAATTAGAACTATAGGTCCTTCCAAGTTGTGCGTTACCTTTTTCGCTTTCCGGTGACACAATTGTAATATATATGCATGTTTCAACTGCTTTGCTTCATTAGAAACGAAGTTAGAAAACTATAGGTTCTTCCAAGTTGTGCGTTACCTTTTCGCTTTCCGGTGACCCAATTATTATATATCTGCTTGTTCCAACTGCGTTGCTTCATCAGAAACGAAGTTAGAAAACTATAGGTTCTTCCAAGTTGTGCGTTACCTTTTTCGCTCTCCGGTGACACAATTATAATATATCTTCTTGTTTCAACTACGTTGCTTCACCAGAAACGAAGTTAGAAAACTATAGGTTCTTCCAAGTTGTGCGTTGTCTTTTTCGCTCTCCGGTGACACAATTATAATATATCTGCTTGTTTCAACTGCGTTGCTACATCAGAAACGAAGTTAGAAAACTATAGGTTCTTCCAAGTTGTTCGTTACCTTTTTCGCTTTCCGGTGACACATTTATGAGATATCTGCTTGTTCCAACTGCGTTGCTTCACCAGAAACCAAGTTAAAAATCTATAGGTTCTTTCAAGTTGTGCGTTACCTTTTTCGCTTTCCGGTGACACAATTATAATATATCTGCTTGTTCCAACTCCGTTGCTTCACCAGAAAAGAAGTTAGAAATCTATAGGCTCTTCCAAGTTGTGCGTTACATTTTTCGCTTTCCGGTGACACAATTATAATATATCTGCTTGTTCCAACTCCGTTGCTTCACGAGAGACGAAGTTAGAAAGCTATAGGCTCTTCCAAGTTGTGCGTTACCTTTTTCGCTTTCCGGTGACACAATTATAATATATCTGCTTGTTCCAACTCCGTTGCTTCACGAGAGACGAAGTTAGAAAGCTATAGGCTCTTCCAAGTTGTGCGTTACCTTTTTCGCTTTCCGGTGACACAATTATAATATATCTGCTTGTTCCAACTGCGTTGCTTCACCAGAAACGAAGTTAGAAATATATAGGTTCTTTCAAGTTGGTTACCTTTAACAAAGAAATAAAAGCAACTACTTACTTAGTCTTAGTGACTGCCTAAATGTTCAAATTGTTGCCCGTCATTTTCGATGCAAGCATTTACTCTTTCAAGAGTAGATTGAATTACAACGGATTAAACTGTTTTAGACTTTTATTTATGGGTACCTACGGATTAAAGACCTTGTTTTTTGCCGCTAGGCCCACTACTCGAACATTTCGTCACTAAGTAAGTAGTTGCTTTTATTTCTTTGTTATATTTTATAGTGTTGTTTGTCTTATTGTTGTTTTAATTAATTATATACGTTTACATCTGGAAAATGTCTCTTTGTTTTTTCCATAGCACACTACTTTTCCTTAACTTCGTTTACTGGTGTCATTAACAGTTGTTTAAAATTTACACGTTTCGTAAGATATCTCGAGACAGAAAAAGGTATCGACATGCGGTTTCGGTATTACGTTGCTAATTTGGTCTAATTTTGTAATACAGGATTAAAAATGCATACTTGTATTTAATATTTTTCAAAGAAAACTAGACTTCTGAAAATAATTAAATAACGCCTCCTAGCTTGCATATTACTTATTAGGCTATTTGGAAAATAAGACACTTACATTGACGAAAAAGAGCTGTTTTCAACAAGACCAAGTATGCCAAATTCGATTTAGCAGAACCGGACTTACAGCCATTTTTTCATAAGAAGGTTCCCACTCACCCCCACCTCTTATTTGCAAAGGTAGACTTAAACTTGTGAAATCAAATATGCGCAGAATTTTATGAAGAATGCGATGATTGGATTTCCAGTGCCCTTTCATTAGGTAGATTTTGTAAAATTTAGATTTTTTAATTTTTTATATTCAATTACGCCCTCTAGCGATGTACCTACAATTATGAAAATAATTCGCAGGCTTTTCCCGAGGCAGCTTTTGTTATAAATATTTTTTCTCAAAGCTGTACTATAAACGGTTCCTGAGATATGGCCGAGAGCTATTCTTATTGGGACACCCGGTACGTTTATTGGTGTCTTTGAAAATACTAAAATTTTAGTTTTGGAAACGTTTAGATGCAAACTGAATATTTCGTTATAACTCAACTCGCTTAAGCAGTTTTATTTTATCAAAATTATTTAAATACAAAGTAGTACCTTATCGCACAAGCTAAGCAAAATTCAGTAGTTAGCAGCTTTGTAGACGAAAATTCAAAGGCATATGGCTCATCAACGAGAAAAATATAGCATAAAACATAACAGCATTCTTTTAGATAATGACTGCTACAGTTGAAACGGTCTCAGAACAATTAGATCTGCCAATTATGCCAGTCGAACGAGTTCCAGCAGGCATTGCAAGAGCCATAACTTTATCAGAATCTGATGTAGGTAAGTACATATAGATCTAATACTGCCATTCTTTTATCAACCATGTTTTACAGCGAATTACATCTTCTTAATCAACATTTCCAAACTTGTGTTTTTCGTAAACTCATTCACAATATCGCTCTATGATCTTCATGGTTTTTTTAAGTTTGATCCCTTTTTTCAATTGAGTTTAAAAGAGCTACATTATATCAAATAGGTAAGCTCTTCAATTTAGTCCATAGTTACGTCAGGTCTGTCAATACTTCTTTAATTTCAAACATTGTCTGTGGTCAAACAGGGTTCAAAAGCCGCAGTCAGAGTAGATGCAGAACTGAATTATTTCATCAATGCAGGCCACCAAAGCAAAACTTCAGCCTGGAACACCGTTGTATGTTGACCTAGGCTGTAAGATTCATTATAGTTACATGTTTGCCCATAGACTCCTGATCCAGTACCATGAGCAGTTTTAGATCCATCAGTGAACCATATTAAGTCCCCATTAATATTTGGGACTTTTTGTTCTCTAGATGGTATAATTGTGTTAATCTTCTCAGTGGAGATTAGTTCTGGTGTCATCATATCTGAGTTCATCATAAAGATGGATTCCTCAAGTATAGTCCCAGTAATGTTTGTGTGGCTATTCAATACATAATTTGGCCTCCAAGTACTGTTTGCTTTGAGTCTCAGGATGGTCATAAAGGCTACCGCCGAAATATATAATTCCAGTGGAGGGAGACCTGTGATAGCCTCTAATGAAGCCGTTCCTGTACTATTCAAGGCTCCTGTTATATTTAGAAGCGCTTGTCTTTGTAGGGTGGTGAGAGTGGTGACACAAGATTGCAAAGCCGTCTTTCTCCACCAGAGTACTGACCCATAAGTGACTGTCGGTCGTATCACTGATGTGTACAACCAACATATCACCTTTGGTTTCAATCCCCAGGTTTTACCTACAACTCTTCTGCAGTTCCAGAACAGTCACTGAGCCCTATTGGTTATATTGGTAATATGAGTATTCCAATTGAGTTTCCAATCCAGGGTTACCCCTAGATACTTGACCGCATTGGTTCTTTCCAGTACCTCTCCAAATAATTTCAGCTCACTCAGTCCAGTACGCTTCCTCTTATTTGTAAAGGCTACCAGTTTAGTTTTAGAAGGGTTCACGGAGAGGTTCTCTTTCAGACACCAGTTCTCTATGTAGTGAAGGGCATATAGCATCTGATACGCAACAGTGCTGGGAAATTTTCCCTTAGTTACTATTACGATATCATCTACGAAACCCTGTACCCAGATTCCTTGGGTGCTTAGCCCATGAATCAGATCATCGACAATTATGTTCCATAATGTCGGTGACAATACACCGCCTTGAGGGCATCCCTTAGTTGCTCTCAGATTTATGGTATCTTCATGCGTATCTGTGGATATTATTCTGCTCTGTAGCATCTGAATAATCCACTTGCATGTTGTGTTGTTGATTTTCTTCCTCAACAGTGCGCTTTGTATAGACTCGATTGAGGTATTATCAAATGCACCTTCTATATCTAAAAATGCAGCAAGGGCGACTTCTTGCTGATGCAGACTCTTTTCGAGTTCCGACACTAGATTGTGCAGGGCGGCTTCACCTGATTTCCCTGCCTGATACGGCCATTGCCGTTGGTGCAGTGGATTTTCACTTAAATTGTTTTTCTTGATGTGTTCATTCAAGATTTTTTCCATGGTTTTTAACATGAATGAAGTCAGACTTACAGGCCTGTAGGATTTTGCTAAGGTGTAATCTGTTTTTCCTGGTTTGGGATGCCTTCACATATCTGGGCACAGAAATCAATCAGAAGAATTCCGTAAGTAGCGAAATTAATGCACGTATTTCCAGCGGGAATCGGACATACTATGCTAATAAAAAATTGATGACATCGAAATTATTAGACAAAAGAATCAAAATGACTATCTAGAGAACATTGGTTAGACCCGTAGTAACCTATGGTTGTAAAAGGTTACGATATTGTACGATTTCGAAAAGTCAATGACTATAATGGCTGGTACATGTGCAGAGACAAGACAATGAACAAACAACTAAGAAAGTATTACAGTGGAAGCCGATAGCAAGGCGAAAAAAAAAGGAAGGCCCAGAACGAGATGGTTGGATGACGTGAAACGAAAAAGGCGATAGACTACCCCAGCTAATTGGAATAATATTCGAAAATATTACTCCAATCATCCAAGATGCCATCCTCCAGCCTAGCTCAGTCTCTCAGGGTGTGTGTTCGTCTTGTCCTAATCTTAGATATGAACTCTGAAAATCCAGAATGAAGCAAACAAAACAGTATTTTTAACCAATCATGTTTATTGTTCAATAAAGATATAATGAAAATTTGACTTATTAAATGTATTAACAAATACCATATATTCAAATTCTTGCCAAAACCTAAAAATTTTCTGGATTAAACTTATGGCTTTTGGTATCTGGTTCGCTGGTAACTTCTTGATGTCGAATAGTACTGCTGTAGACTTCTTATAGACCTGGGCAGATGTTCGACCCTAGGCCCCTGCATCTGGAGATTGTAGTCGTTGCAGTCTACATGTCATGTCTTTGCCTTATGAGTAGCATCACTGGTGATGTAGATGGCCCCGAAGGGAGAAAAGTTGAGTTATTCCCAAAAACTAGAATACAAAACGGGTATAAGTCTGACATCAAGAAGAAAAGGTACCCTTGCCAAAAAGTATTCAAAAAGTAGCAGATGGCAAGGAGTAAATTAAATGGAATCAAGATTAATTATTACTAGTTAAAATTTGATTACTAAAAGCATATCAATAGCGAGAATGTAAAATATGAAACATGTGCTTTTCGACATGGAAGGTTAGGTATAGAAAAAAATCATTATAAAAATTAAAAGTAGACTATAAAAAGCTTTCAATAAAAACTCACCCCAAGAGAATATGTAGTGTTGATGGAAAGTGATTTAATTTTGAAGTTTCTTCGGCTTTTATACCGAAATTAATTTTCCACCACAATACTGAGAATTGAGAGACGAAGTGTCAGTGCTATGACAGTGGGGCTTAGGAGGTGGCAGGCATGTTCCGTATTAAAAGACAGATATCTAGAGTGTAAGGATATACAGGGTACGTTCAGTATGTTCAGTTGATGATTTAGATGTTATATGAAAAGAGAGATAGGAAATAGAGGATAATAAAAGAGGGCGCCAAACAAGTTTTTAACGAAAAAGCAAGTTAAACTAATAGAAGATAATTATTAATGAAATATTAAGGAAAATAGAATAAAATAATTATTTAAAAATAAAATATCAAAGATGTGACGTTTGTAACGTTACAGGCGTGGAAGAAGACCTGAAAACCATGAACAGAAGACAATGGAAAAAGGCACAAGAGAGATCCGAATGGAACGACACAGTCAGACAGGCACAGACCCATCCCGGGTTATGATGCCATAAGAAGAAGAAAGTCGGCGCACATGGTGTTTAAATCGAGTATTCATGATAGAGTAGTAATTTGTGATAGCTAACTCGATTAAGTGGTCTCCTCTTTCGTTTCTCTAACTTATGCTGAATGATCTACTTTCCCAATACATTCTTTAGGTCACTATTATGTGTAGTAGTGTAGTATTGCCCACTTATGAATTAAAATCACCGCATATTAAGGTTAGCTCTTTATTTGGAATGTTGGCGATTCTTAATATTATAAACTTTATATTTTATTAGAATATTTTTTAATTGTCGGATATAAGTGTCTTCTAGCTTCTTGTTAATTTCAAGGTAATTCTTTTGACGTTTCCTTTCACTGTGGGCATTTTAGATATCAAGTCTCTTTGTTTGTGGCTAGATATTATGTTTTTGTAGAATCAATTTATTTTGTTCTATTTTTTTAACAAAGATGTGATGCTTTTGTTCATTTTTATTTTCAGTTTTTCCCAAATCTTATTTACATATAGTACATTTACCGCATCTTGATTTTTAGCTATGGCAAAGGCACAAATAGTAAAAGCTCAGGTAATAGGTGAAAACGATGAACCCGTAGATATAGATACAGGAGAAGACATAGATAATTTCTGGCAAACGTCTGTAGGAAAGTTTAAATTTTGTGTAGAAGATTTACCACAACCGTTACAATATATACACCAGCTATTGCAAGAGTTGTCGAACGTAGATAAGCCTGATGTACTTTATTATATGTTACAATGTTTAAACGTATTGATTTTACATGGAGATGCTTGTACGATAGCCTCAAAAGAACACAAAGGTTTTTTCATTTGGTGCCAAGAAAATCTTCTCATAAAAAAGTAAGTATAGAAAGTATACACAAACTTCTTTCTACTTCCTTCTTCTTCTTCTCAGTTTTTCCCTTTTCAGGGGCAACTGTTCCTTATATTTCTGCCCATCATGTCTTATTCACCTAAACATTTCTCTCTCAAGTCCTCTACCACAGTTCTTCCATCTTCTCTTAGGTCTTCCTCTACCTCTCCTTCCGTTAACTTCTAAAGCTCTATCCTTCGTCCCACATAGTTTTTATTTCTACGTTTAACGTCACCAAACCATATTAATCTTTAAAAATCCACAAGGAAAATAAAATTACTGTAGCTTGCTGTATACCATAAATCACAAAATATACAGGATCCTTTGTAAAAGGTATATTTAAAATACCCCAATAAGGGCTACATCACAAAACAAAACGTTTTTGGATTAACAAGTAATCCATCATCAGTGTTAAGCCCTAAAATGATAAGTATAACCTAATTAATAAAAGACAATGTTGTAAAAGTTGACTAAGGTTAAGAATTGACTGAGGTCATATTTACAATAGCATGCATGCGTGATGCACCAAAAAGTTATGGGTAAAAACCCTTTAAAAGTTATAAGATCTTATATGATACTACATATTATGATTGAAATAGGTGGATGTTGCAAATATTTCTGGATATTACCCAGGGCAACACAGGACTCTAACCCACGTGGATGTGATATGAGAGGGATGAACCTTACATATTGAAAATTGAGTGTCAGCAACTGAACTGAAAGGTGATGGAACTTCAGAAGTATGACAGAGACAGATTGTCAATGTGACGTTATGAACTGTTTTGTTACTTCAGCCACCGAATTTAAAGTTTATGTTGGTGTTAAAAATAAAACATTATCAAATATGCATATATTTGTGTTAGAAATATTGCTCTAGCGTTAGGGTAAAAGGACACAAGTCAGTAAATGGAATATTGCAGAAATAATTTTTAAAGAATTGATGAAACATGCTAAATCTATTTTTATCCTAATTAAATATTTTGTCAGCACATATGGGTCAAAACTAGCTTATTTACAATACACAATATAGTTTGATATGAAATATTGTAAAATAATAAAGTTTGATCTGACCTAAGTCTTTTGGACCAGAGAATAAAATACTTAAGTTTTTTTGACCAGATATTTTAATTATATTAAATACACAAGTTTACGTTTTAATAACAGTATATTAATATGAAATATTGATAATGAAATATTGTAAAATAATAAAGTTTGATCTGACTTAAGTCCTTTGGATCAGAGAATAAAATACTTAAGATTTTTTGACCTGATATTTTAATCATATTAAATACATAATTTTACATTTTAATAACAGTAATATTTAGTTTTTATATTATAATATAACTACGATGAAGTTATTCGTCATCAGAAACAAACTCCTCTAAATCTGGGTCCTTATCGTTCATACTTGTAGTTGGCAGTTCTTGATAAAAAATTTTGTATACTTTTGTTACAAGCGGTAAGAGATCTAGAAAATGTTGCTGTATTTCAAGAGCTATAGGTATTAACCCATCATACTTTTTCTTGAGTTCTATTGCACTTTGTCGACCTCTTCTAGTAAAATTAATTTCCTTAAAATTTTCTGACTCTTCCAGAAAACTCTTATAAAATATTGTAGCAAATTTTTTTCTGTATTGCAGTCAACGACATTTCTGCAATTTGAACAACCCTCCATCAACATTTTTTTGCTTCTTTACAAACGTTGTCCTTAATAAAGCAGCAAAATCGTAGAAGTCATTTGAAGTTAATTCAATGACCTTAAATGGACGTTTTTTGTTTGTGCATCTAATGAGAGTAGCCCAATCATGAGGATGAGCAATTTTCATTCCCGATTTTTTTTCTGTTCTTCAATAAGGGAATAGTCGACATCGCACTCCATGTGTGAATGCCCAGAGATCATAAATTTATGGTTGATCTCATTTATTGAGCTTTTCATTTGCATGACTGACATGAACATGGCAGCTACGTGGAAATTTTTATTCTGCCCTGCACATATATCTGAGTAAAAGGTAGTTTAGTGACTTCAGGTGGCAGGTTCATTATTTCCTTGAAAAGACAAGAAACAATCTCATTATTTGCACCACGGTGAGCAATTGATTCATGCAAGATATAACAGGAAGCTGCTCCTGAAGCACAATTATGTACAGTTAAATTGTAAGTCCAGTACTTTCTCTTATAAAAAGAAACAGAAGAAGAAGAAGAAATCTTTTAGCGTTTATCAATCAACAAGTGAGTGTTTTAGCACGATCAGTAAGATTTATGTCATAAACACTTACACCGGCACCTACGCGTGGACTATTGATACAGAGGACTTAAGTTTCATAAGTCGTTTATATCGGACAAAACTACAAAAATAGCATTCCGTAAAAAGGATTTAAGTTACATATGTTCGTTTGCTCAAACAAAAATAGTCTGATGTAACTTATGTTCTTTAAACCAGTCTTAATAAAAACCTTATATTTTAAGATAGACTTAATTCTTTTTTACCAAAACAAACTTCTTCACAATTTACAACCAAATGTGTAGATAACTCATTTTGGCCAAAAATGGACTTAAGTCCTTTTGCCCTAACACTAGAGATTGGAACTTAAATGTAGAAAATTGTGAGGTATGTGATGATTAAATATATCGTCGTCGTCACGGCAAAACTCACTAAGTCCACTTTTATCAAAATTGAGGTCCCTATCCTAATCGATTCACAATATCAATTTTCAATAAATGTACAATTAATTAATAACTTAGAATTGTACATTTATGTACACATTATTACGTAAAAGGCATTTTTCAATAATTCTAAGTCTATACATCTTTATTCTAATGTATTGCTGACTGCATAACTCCTAGTACATATTTATCATTTGTCATGTTCATATTTTATATTTGGACCGCGTTATGTAATAGCGGATTAAGCGCCAAAATGTAGTTTTGAGATAAATCGGTTTAATGATTTTAATTTTTTTTTGGTACTATTTCTAAAATATAGTACTGACATGTTTCATATTTAATATATTAATGCAAATGTAAATAGACTTTTACATGTGTTTAAAATTTTTTTAAAATAATTTATATTTTAAAAATTATTCGATCAAATGTCGCTTAATTCGTTAATGATTTTTTAAGATATGCATGAGTTAAGATCCGAATACCGGATTAAAAGACATATTTGGCGCTTAATCTGATGTTACCTGACAAAGGATGTCTTTTAATTCGATATCTTAAACGTTAGTAAATATGTTATGTTTTGTAATAAAGAATTAACCGACTACTCGTGGCGCTTGATTCGTTATTACACTTACAAAGATTCGGATTTTTGTTTATGACAATGGTTTATTTACCATTATTGGCGTTTAGTTCGATATTACAAATCCTAGTGTGAGATTTTTTTTAATAAAATAAAAAATGTCGCTTAATACAGGCATTTAAAAACAGCTTTTTTTGAATTTTTTTTACAAAAAACGTATTTTTATACATAGATTTGCACCCTAGCTGCAAGATGGCACTATTATCTCGATTTTGGACTTTTGGCGGTTAATCCGTTATTACATAACGCGGTCCATTTAATCATCACATACTTTACAATTTTCTACATTTAAGTTCGAATATTTCTAACACCAATATATGGATATTTGATAATGTTTTATTTTTAACATCAACATAAACTTTAAATTCGTTGGCTGAAGTAACAAAACAGTTCATAACGTCACATTGACAATCTGTTTCTGTCATACTTCTGAAGTTCCTTCACCTTTCAGTTCAGTTGACACTCAATTTTCAATATGTGAGGTTCATCCCTCTCACATCACATCCACGTGGGTTAGAGTCCTGTGTTGCCCTGGGTAATATCCAGTGTACAGGATTTATATTAGCATTCAAAAAATAAGAGTAATCAATATCGATTTAATTTTTATAAGTCTCAAACAAATATTATTTACATGCATTGCTTTGATTTCGTAAATTAGGTGACATTGCTTCTACAATGTAGGCCACTCGTTTTGAAAAACAACGGAGTCAGCAATTATGTACTATTAGTAATTCACGGTCACATTCAAGAATGAAATCATAGCAAACAATTGGGATTTATTTATAGATACGTAGAAAGTAAAAAAAGAGATCATTAATTATTCATCATTCATTATTGAGACATCAATGTAGTTAGAATATAGACTTTGTCCACCAACTCGTTACTAGCGTATATAGTGATTAAATAAACATAGTATGAGTGTTTAGTGTATTCCTGATATCCAACCCCTAGCAGAGAGACGTTCATCCCCTTACAAAAACCTATTTTATTATATGGCGATCCTGCAGGATACCCTCTGCTAGGGGTTGATATCAGGAATACACTAAATATTCATACTATGTTTATTTAATCACTATATAGGCTAGTAACGAGTTGGTAGACCAAGTCTATATTCTAACTACATTGATGTCTAAATAATAAATGATCTCTTTCTTTACTTTCTACGTATCTATAGATAAATCCCAATTTTTTGTTATGATTTCATCCTTGAATGTGACCGTGAATTACTAATAGTACATAATTGCTGACTCCGTTGTTTTTCAAAACGAGTGGCCTACATTGCAGAAGCAATGTCACCTAATTTACGAAATCAAAACAATGCATGTAAATATTATTTGTTTGAGACTTTTAAAAATTAAATCGATATGGATTATGTACTCTTATTTGCAACATCCACCTATTTTAATCATAATATGTAGTATCATATAATATAAATACCTATATATACTATATATAACATATCATATATATTAATATTTTTAAAGGGTTTTTACCCATAACTTTTTGGTGCCTCACGCATGCATGCTATTGTAAGTATGACCTCAATCAATTCTTAACCTTAGTCAACTTTTACAACATTGTCTTTTATTAATTAGGTTATACTTATCATTTTAGGGCTTAACACTGATGATGAATTACTTGTTAATCCGACAACGTTTTGTTTTGTGATGTAACCCTTATTGGGGTCTTTTAAATATACCTTTTACAAAGGATCCTGTATTTTTTTATATTAATCTTTGTTCTTGGATATTTTTTGACCCTGTAGTCACCGGCTCTTTGTCTAATCAAGTCGTTCCTGATCCTGTCCCTTCTAGTCTTATCCAGCATCTACCGTAATATTTTGATTTCAACTACTTTCTTCTACTTCTTTTCCGGAATCTTCTTTATAGGCCATACTTCACCGCAGTACATCAACGCAAGTCTCACCACACTCTTGTATATCTTTCCTTTCAGCCCCTCCCCGATTTTTCGATCACAGAGTGTCCCGCTCATTCACTTCCAGTTAAACCAACCAGCTTGTATTATGTAGGTAATTTCTCGATTTAGTGTTCCTTTTCCGTTATGTAAGAGTCAAGGTATTTAAATTCTCCTACTCTTCCTAATTTTTCTTCAAGCAATTCTATATCCCCACCCATTCCTATTCCTTCCAACCACATACACTCACCGGCACAATTAACCTTCCACCTTATATTTCTTTCAATTTGCAGAAATTGTCAATCTTGGACCACAATTTTATGAAAGATACGGTGAAAACTACCTTTAGGAAGAAAAAACAATAAAGATATTGGAAAAAAGTGCTTTATTAAGGGATTCTTATATCGGTTTTATAGCGTTCTACGCCTTTCCGTTCCTAATCTCCACTCGTTTCTATTGTAGCAGTCTTCCTCTCTTAGATTTCTTTCAGACATCGCCTTGAAGATGCTCTTTATCCATGTAGTTGCTGGTCTTCCTCGCTTTCGTTTTTCTGTGGGGGTCCATTACACTTTTTTGGAGATTCCCCTTTCGTCCATTCGTCTTAAGTGTCCGTACCAAACTAGCTGTTGCCTTTCGATGTCATCTATGACTGTTCTTTCTATTTCCATTTGTTGTCTAATGTCGTCGTTTCTTATGTGTTCTAGTCTAGATCTTCTTGCTGACCTTCTGCAAATTCCATCTCAGTGGCTAGTAATTTATTCTTGTACTTGTTGGTTAATTGCCAGATTTCAGCTCCATAGGTTAACACTGGTTTTAATATTGTGTTGTAAATTCGTTTTTTATTTTCTGTTCTTATATTTTTTTGCCACAGTACCGAATTCAGGGTTCCTATCACCTGTTTCCCTTTACTATCCTTTCCTTAATATTTTCTTCGTTTCGTCCTGTACTGGTTAGTTTTATTCCCAGATTATATGTATTCATTGCAGCTTGTAGTTGTCTCCTGTTCCAGGTTCAGGTTCTACAATTTGGTCATCTGCATAGTGCAGCGTGTATAGTATCGCATCTCCTATCGGTAATCCCATTCCATTGCACTTCTTCTTCCATTGTCTAAGGGCTTCATCAATATATAAGTATATTGAATAATACTGGCGATATACAGCATCCTTGCCTTAGATCTTTTGTGGCCAGGAAACCTTTTGATATTTTATTTCCGCTTTTAATTTTGGATGTCGAGTTTTTATATAGTTCTTTGAGTGCCTTTATAATACATACATTTATACTGGTCTTTTCTAGTACTTCTTATAGTCTATTAATGGGGACCGTGTCATATGCCTTCGTTAGATCTACCATGAGTAAATGCAACTAATGCTACCAGCAAGTACAGCAATAATGCTACCAGCAAAACTCTAATGTTTAAAAATCTTCGAAGAAAATTCAAGCAAACATAATTTTGAAAATCATAGTCTAATTAAAAAATATGATTATTAATAATGGGAGTTGTCACCTCTGGCCCTTAGGAATTCTTGGAGCCGATTCGGCAATCCATTCATGATATCCTGGATATCCGAATGGGGAATATTATGCCACTTCTCTACAGCAGTCGTCTTGAGCTCTCCGAAGCATGTAGGGGCTGAACTACGGTACGGGGTGCTATCAGATGATTTCGGGAGACAGATTCGTACACCCGCAGGCCAGATCAAGGCCGACATCGATGGACTACAACGTGTTGAGAAATCGCTTTTGCACCACTCCTGAAGCTCGTACGCGTCTTTTTGAGGTGAGAAATGATAGTGTAAGTAAAAGTACCATTAGAAGAAGACTGACAGAGAGAAATTTGAGAGCTTTCCGTCCAGCTCGCGCCTCACAGCTGCTCTACACCGTAGAGCTATACTTGGCTTTGCGCGAGAATATGCTGACTAGACTGGGGCGGAATGGAAGAAACTAGTGCTCTCAGATGAGAGCAGAATAGCCCTAAGAGGTCCAGATGGATGTCAGCATGTCTACAGGCGTCAAAATGAAAGGTTTGCTCCATACACTATAACTGAAACAGTGGCGAACCGAGGAGGGCCAATAATGATTTGTGGAGGTATCTCTTATGAAGCTTGTACCGATCTTTCTGTGTCTAATATACGCAGTATGACTGCTTAAAGATACGTGGAAGAAGTTCTTCAAGACCATATTATCCTTTCGCACCGTTCATTGGTGAAGACTTTAGAGTAATGCATGACAATGCACGTTGCCATACCGCAAGGTTCACCCGTGAGTATCTTAATGAGGTCCGGATTCAAGTTTTACCATGGCCGGCACGCAGTACCGATCTTAACCCAATTGAACACATTTGGGACAACGTCAAAAAACGGGTAAGAGCAAGAGCACCAGCTTCTACATCCTTCGGAGAGCTCAAGACAGCTGTGGTAAAGAAGTGACACAATATTCCCCAATCGGATATCCAGGATATCATGAATGGATTGCCGAACCGGCTCCAAGAAGTCCTAAGCGGCAGAGGCGGCAACACCCATTATTAGTACTCATATTTTTTAATTAGACTATGATTGTCAAAATTATGTTTGTTTGAATTTTCTTCAAAGATTTTTTAAACGTTGGATTTTTGCTTAATATCCCTTGATAAATTTTCAATATTATTATGGTTTTCTCTTCTTCAACCATATACTTCTTCACCATATCTTTCCTAAAATGTGGTCCAAGATTAACAATATCTGTAAATTAAAAGAAATACAAGGTGGGCGGTTTTGGCGGTGAGTATATATGTACTCCGTTTTAGATCTGCTAACTTTAAGCACTACCTCTTCAATAACCTTATCCAATTCTCCAACTTCTCCTCCAACATTTCTTTGCTCTCCTCTAGTAACTTGATATCGTCAGCAAAGAGCATTGACCAAGGCTCCTCCTCTCTTACCTTATTTGTCAGTACATCCATAACAAGATTAAACAGGTGGGATTCAGTGAAGAGTCTTGATGTAAACCAACCGTCACTGGAAAACTGTCGGTCAATCCGACACAAGTCCTTACTTTGGTGTAAGCTCCCTCATACATATCTTTCACGAACTTTACGTACTTCTGAGGAACCCATTCCTCTCATGCATCTATGTAGCTCTTGTCTAGAAACTATGTCGTACGCCTTTTCAGGATCTATAAATACCAAATGTAGCCCTCTTTTCTTCCTGCAGAATTTCTTTATCAACTGTCTTTAAGCAAACAAGGCATCTGTTGCCCCCCTTCATGGAATAAAGCCAAACTGTTCTTCTCCTACCGATGTCTATCTCCTTAACCTTTGCTCTCCCAAATTTCATCGTCTGCAACATTATCCCTCTATACTGCTTACAGTCCTGAATGTTTCCTTAATTTTATACAATGGTACCTAGTGATGAGGGAGACTGGTCTTGGTCTTGCGGTCTTGGTCTTAGTCTTGCAGCAAGACCAAGACCAAGACCAAGACCGCATTTTGGTTGCAAGACCAAGACCAAGACCAAGCTTGCAAGAACAAGACCAAGACCAAGACCGAACCTTGCAAGACCACGCAAGACCAAGACCAACCTGCAAGACTCTTGCAGTTTTTTGAGAAAAATTGGTTTTTATTATTTAACTTTATTTTTTTAGTTCAATAATATATACTGACATTGTAAGAAACCTTAAACAATATCGAATTTTTAAAATACATAATATTTTGGTTATATTTTTAAGTCGTTTTGATTAAGTCAAACGGTTTGCATTTTCTCAACCTTCAAAGTGTCCAGAAGGCAAGTTTTCAAACGGCGACAGTTCAAGGACAATTGAAATTACTTGTAAGACAAAAAAATGTAATTATAGATAGGGTAAACCATATAAAAAAATGCAATTAAAAACGGTTTTTATGTACCAGTAGTTTTCGCTTTTTTGTCTAATAAAAATACTGGCACTTATTTCAATTCTTTTCACATAATCGAGGAAAATGTAGGTCGCTAAATTTAAAATGAATACAAAAAATATCATAATAGATTTTGAAAAGGGATTCACAATCCTGTGAAAGCATTGTGGCCTGAATAAAAAATAACTGGTTGTCGATTGTAATGTGTCAAGCTTGGTATCGCAAAATCCAAAGCTTAGGTTCAGTTTCTGAATATAATGACAAAAATTCCGATACTGGGAATTTTTAGAATTATTTTTTGGATTAATTTTTTACAATCAACGAAAGTTGGAAGTTGAATTATTTGTGAAAATCCCGGATGACAAACGTGTAAAGAATTTTACTGATTTCATAGTTGAAAACTATTTGGAAGAATCTAGGTTTTTCCCAGAAAGGGCCAGTAGTACAAATAGTATGTGCCGCACTTGAACTGCATGCGCATCATTTCAGTGTGTTTTAAATTCTAGTTTTTACTACCCACATCCGAATATTTTCAACTTTTTAAATGTCATCATGGGTATTCAATCCAAAAATATGTGAAAATAAAAAGTGCGAATAACTCGTGTTACGAGAGCAATGTAGTTTAAATAAAATTAAAGAACTGCAAGATAACAAATTACAGAATTAAGCGTTTATAACTCCCCATTACGTTTAGTTATTATGTTATAGTATTAGGTCTATAAATAGGTATGGTAAATATGTACTTATTTACTAAAAAGTATGTTTTAGTTAGTTTATAAAAAAAGTTAATTATATTAAATAATGATTAAATAGAGTAAAAAATATTTGATTTTTGTGTTCTCTTAAAAAAATTTAATTTATGTTCTTAAATTTGACCCTCGTAGGATAAATACTACAGTGTTCGAGTGAAAGGAGCAGATCATTATCTGTTAACAACTATAAACCGTTTATCCCTTTTCGTAAAATCCGTGAATTGAAGGTCCCCGACCATTTGTGGCACCTTTAAGAAGCTCTTTTTCTTAAACATTTTATTAAAATACAGGGGCAATAAACAATAATCCAGACTCAAGACGTGGTCTGAAGGCAGGCGGCAGGTATCGACCGCGTGCAAAACACAACGTGACACAACCGAAGGCCGGCAATTGCAACAAGGGTTGTAAATGCAGGTTCTTCCTAGTGATAAACATTACCATTATAAAAATATACTCTAATCTCTTTATATAGAGAGAAATAATTAGGTCATTAGGTGAATGTATAATGTTAAAATTGGTATCCGTTTGAAACTACATTCTACATTCTGTTAAAATTTTAAAGCAAAAAATATAGTTTCATTCTCCACATCTTTTTTTATTTCAATGTACATTTTATTCGAAATTGTTTGGTTCAAATTATTACTACCAAAAAAGCAAAACCAGCAAGACTCTTGCAGCAAGACCAAGACCAAGAACAAGACCGACTAGTGCAAGACCAAGACCAAGACCAAGACCAAGCTTGCAAGAACAAGACCAAGACCAAGACTAGCCTGGTCTTGGTCTTGTTCTTGTTTTGCTCATCACTAATGATACCATCACACTCTCATGCTATGGACATCCTTTCTTCCTAATAATATATCCTACTATAATTTGTCACAAAACCTCAATCCTTCCCCTTCTAGGGCCTTCCAAATCACCACAGGTCCTACTGCCTTACCATTTTTTATCCTTTTTAACTCTCCTCTCCTCTGGTGTTCTGGTGAAGAAAGTTACTAAATGAAGAACACCAGAGGAGAGACAGAGTAGAGAAAGTATGCCCAAACTAATAATACTATAACAACATTTTGTTTGATCTTATATAAAATCAAACTTGTGTTTTAGCCTTTGGGAACTGTGTAACTCAGAACACTCTCATATATGCCAAACGGTGGTGCCATTGCTTTTACACTGTATAACCTTACCAGCTGGCTCGGATGTGTTCTGGCGAGTAATTCAAGAAGCATTCCATTGTCCTGAGTGGAGCGTGAGATTTACTGCTGTCGAAAGAGTAACTGTCATTACTAGATTTATGGATTCCAGTCCTTTGAGAGATAAGCCATCGCTACAAGCAGCTTTGGCCAACGCTTTTTGTTATTTAATTTCAAGTATGGATGATAGCAACGTGTGTGTAGCTCAAAGAGCTACTCTTTATTTAGGGACCATTCACGACGCTGCTGTTAAGGTAATTGAAACTGCATGTATTTTATACTTTAAATAATCTCATATTATATTATCTGAAAAAGGAATATTTTAGGAAAGCATATACGTACAATACAATAAACAATTGAAAACAGAACTTACTTCCGAGTTTGTACGAAGAGTAAGACAGCTAAATCGGTGATATCTTGATAGCAAACTTTATTAATATAATGGCTCCTCTACATAATCGGCGATTACAGACAATCAAGCGCGAGCACGATTGTGTAGAGCGCTTACTCGGCTATAGTTGCCCATGATCGTCTATGATCGCCCATGACTGTAGACGATCCGTGATTTTGCGGTTTTTTGGAGACGCTAAAAAGGGAATCGTCGAGTAATAAATAATTAGTTAATGGGTAATAAGTCGTAAGTTGTTATAGTTGCGTTGACCTGCCAACACGATCGCCGATCATTTCCCGTCACAAAGGATTGTGCTTAGGTTACAAAAGGTGTAATTTTAAGTTCTTCTTTTTCTTCTTAACCTTCTATCGTCCACGTTTGGACATAGGCCTCTCCCAACTCCTTCCATCGGTCTCTATCCTTAGCAACATATATCCGATTTGTTCCGGCTACTCTTTTAATTACATCAATCCACCTTATCTGTGGTCTTCCTCTCGGTCGTTTACTTTCGTAAGATCTCCAGTGTTGCATTATTGAATTTTAACGTTGGTCTTTTTGTCTAGCAGTGTGGCCTGCGAAGCTCCATTTAAATTTAGCAACTTTTGTTTTTGATCTTACCCAGTCGTTCCTCTTTTTATCTGACAGTCGCAGTCGTATACCTAACATTGCTCTTTCTGTTGTGGCTAGTTTATTCATATTTGCCTTGATTAGGGTCCAGGTTTGACATCCATATGTCATGATAGAGAGGATGCACTGCTTGAACACTTTGCTCCTCAAGTATTGGGGTATTTTGCGGTTCTTAAGAATGCAACTAAGTTTTCCAAATCCTGCCGATTTTAGTCTTGCTCTCCTAGTAATTTCCGCACTTTGGTTCTCTTTGTCAAGTTTCAGGATTTGGCTTAGGTAGATATATTTCTGGACCTTTTCTATCTCACTGCCATTTATAGTTATACGTCTGGGATCATCTGTGTTTGTCATTATTTTTGGTTTGCTCATATTCATTTTTAGGCTGACATATTGGGAGCTGCCTGCGAGTTCCTCCATCATAATTTGAAGTTCCTCGAATGAGCTCGCTATTTTAAGTTAGTTATACTAAAAAGTTGATGCAAGCTTCTATAACTATCCCCAGTAGTCAAAAATGTCAATGTGAAGGCAAGTGGTATTTTAACTGGTATGGACTTTCTGAAAGTAGTGTCTTGCTTTGCTACTAATGGTGATATTTTTCGTACAAAATAATTGAAATCGCTCGGTGACATACGTATAAAGTTTTCGAATTCTCCAGAAGGTTCAGCGTATACCGCTATTAAATACTCTACGTCCATCCGTTGTCGTTCGACATGCTACGGACGATTATGTGGACACTTTCACGATTATTGTGCCGATCATAAACAATCACATGATCAGCCATCATCGGCGATAGTGAAGAGCAGGCATAAGGCAATCAATAGCTTAGCTACTCATTTAATATTATGAGTAATTAATATTATGAGTAATTAGTTTTAAAGTTTAAAGAATATAGAACGTCTTCAGCGGAAAGTAAGAACACTTCTCACAAAGGCACAAAAACATGGATTTATGGATATAGTTGAGCAAATGGATAAACAGGTTGATAATTTAAGAACCTATTTTCAGAAGCAGGCTGAACTTATTTTACATTGCGTAATTTGAGCAGTAGATGATACAATGCTGCTTAAACCAGAAATGCGCATAAAAGCCTGTCTAAGTAAGAAAAAATACGCACCTGGATGTGTAAACCTTTGCTTGGGCGACATCTCAATGAGATCAGACAAAAATATGTTTGCAATACAGCGTCGAACTGTTGTTTGACATCAGGAAAGATTTTTTCCGAGACAGAGCGTTTACAACTTGCCATTTAGGATCAGGTTATTCAAACTAAAAATTACCTGAAATATATCGACAAAGACCCTCAGGTCCAAAACGACAAATGCCGATATGGATGTCAAGACCAGGAAACTCGATAATATGGATGTCAAGCCCAAGAAACCATCCAAAGTCTTACCGGAGACTCCGAGGTATTATAATCAATCGCATGACTCAGTCGGAAATATTGTTCAAGAAATAGCTATCAAACTGGGCCTTCTCCAAACCAACCATCTCCCATATTATCAATACGTTCTTGAGAGTATGCTTGAGAATGACAATTATTACAAGCTATACTGAGACCGCACTGTGCTCATAAACCAAACAGTGGCACATATTACACCAGATCTAATATTAGTTAATAAATTAACGAGACAAACAACACTAATTGATGTGGCGATACCTAACAACAATGATCTACATGTTAGATATAACGAAAAGATCGCCAAGTACAGAGATCCGGAAATTCAAATACAGAGACAATGAAGAAGGGAAGGTACCGAGATAATATCGGTTTTCTTTACTACCGAAGTCATTCCAAAGAAACTCCTAAAAAAATATAAAAAAGCTGGGTCTAAATGAACATCTTTATAAGACCATGCAGAAAGGTGTACTTACTACTTTCGACGTCCAGATGTATACGAAAATTTTTGGGAGATACTCCAGCAGACCAACTCGATAACACGGAAGTATTAACGACATGAATGAAAGTTTTATGTTATTGACTATGAACACATAGTATAATTTTAGTGTCTTATCTATTTTGTTATTTATTTCTCGTTCTTATTTACAATCATTGTCTAACTATACTCTCTTATATGGTCTTGTATGCTTCTTTGCTTTCTAAATCCGCTTTGTGGTTATTCTAGTGTATTTTCTATTTTTGGCATTATTTTATTATTTAGTATACTGATCACATCAATGTCTATTATTGATTTGTTAACATTAACATCAGATTGGTTCTTTGCTGATTACTATTGTTTTAATTTTCTAAGGTGAAATTGTGATAACAAATTATTTTGCACTTATGTTAAATCTGTAGACTAGTCTTTGCAGACTATCTCCATCTTGAGATATCAATATTGCGTCATCTGCGTAACAGAGTAGTTTACTTCTTTGTTTCCCATTCTGTTTCTATTCTGCGTTCCGCAGTCACTTTCCAGTGTGGGCAGCATATCCCAATATAATTTATGGAACCTTGCAGCTCAGTGTTGCCGGTTGTTTAAGCAGACGAACTTAAAGTCCGTCTATTTAAATAGAATATTCCAGAAGTCCAAAACATCTTGATTTGAAAATCTGTGGGTTTTGTTATTTTTAAATAATTCATAGATAGGTACTATGAAAGATATTTACACGATATTAAAGATATATCATTTGAGTATTAATTATAATTAGCCTGTGATTAATATTATATTTAATAGTTATTTATGATATAAGTGTTAAAAGTACAATTTTAAGGCACGCATGTGAAAGTTTGCAGAATGAGCGAAGCGAATTCTGCAATTCACATGAGTGCCTTAAAAATGTACTTTTTAACACGTGTACTTTGTACGCACGTAAGAAGTCTATTATATGATTTCAATGAAATAAATATACTTTCAACAAGTTATTTATATTTAAAAATTAAACTAATTTTTACTTACTACTTTCCAAAAATTTTTATTAAAACAATACTAAAAATAAACAAAGTTAGATAGCACACGGATTCGAACCGGCGACCTCTCGATCTCCGGTCGAACGCGCTACCACCGAGCTAAACTCCCTTTGCTGTGACAGCTTACAAGATTTCTCATACATACTGACAAATTTAATAGACCAAGTGAGGTATAAAAATACTTTAAAAATTTATTTAATATAAATATTAATATCTCTTGGCAACACTGTTCTTCATAAGAGTCTGTACTGAAAGGTGACCGTGGAACGCAGTATAGAAAAAGTAAACTCAATGACAACTTATGGATGAACTGAGGCATTCACGCTCATTGTAGAAAACACAAATAATCTAAAAATATCATAGAGGAAAATGAAAAAAATCACTATTAGAAATTTAATTTATGAACCTCGTAAAAAATAATGATTCGGAGAAGAATAAGCATAGAAAGACAAACTGAACATTTAAAGGCCATGTAGGCCATTTAAGGATGATACGTACAATAAGAGTAGCTTATGTTATGTTAGACTCATTTAAATGTTTTATAAGGTTATAATATACATATAAAAGACATAATATAATTATTATCGTTATTTGTTCTTTAATGAACATTGGTTTATTTTAGTCTTTAATTATGTGTCTGGAGACCCAGTTTGATTCTGTGATAGTGGACCGTCCGATGGTCCTTCAGTCTTTATATCAATTGCACAACTCACTTAGCGAAAGAAAAATTATGACTTGGGATTTTTTTCTAAATCGTTTCGATACATTATTTATTGAAGCACAACTTACACTAGAAAAATCAGGCGAAATAAGTTATTGTAGAGGTATAGTATAATTTTCAAATTATAAATAGAATATTAGTTGATACTGTAACGGGATCTAAAATAACGGTTTGATTTATTTATTACTGTACATTTGCTTTATTATTTTTGATGAAATATATCTAGCTAAAAAACTAAACTATAGGTACCTACATAAAAGAATACTTTTATATCTAAGTAATTAAATTTAAGGGACTTTTAAGACATCTTAAATCAGGCTATGGTTCAAAAACCTGGGTAATAACAAAATCAGACGTAGTTTAACTCTTTTTGTGGTAAGTCTGTCTGTCCATTGTCTGTCCAATGTTGGCCATTGGTTGTGAAATATATGTCCAATCAAATTAAGCAACAGCCAGATTACATAAAAACAATTTGTTTTAGTGACGAAAGTACTTTTTCTCTGAATGGAAATGTTTATACACACAATGTGAGGTGTTGGAGTGAGACAAATCCTCACGTCGTTCATGAAAAACATAATAAATTTCTAGAAAAAGTAAATTTTTCGTCAGGTAGCTTGGGATACCAGATAGTTGGGCATGTTTTTTTCAATGCTAATAGCCACTTTACACGATGCAAGTAATTGCGAAATTTATTGCACAATTTCTTGCAGCAATAGAAATTGCATCGTGTCATACGCGAATTGCACAGAAAAGCTGCAACTTCTTGCAGCAATTTCTTGCTGCAAGTAGTTGCAGCTAAATAGAACATGTCCTATTTTTCATGCAATTTTTTCTGCAATTTGGTTATATTTTTAGTAACTTTTAAGGCTACACTGTTTGTTTTGACATTCTGTCATTGTAAATTTCAAACTAAACAATTTTTGACAAAACTAGAGGAACTTTTTACCAATTTCACGCTTCACAGATAACATTATTCTGGTGGATAACTTTAATTATGCAACATAGGGATTAAAGAAACTATTTTCTATTTCTTTTGTATTTAACAACTTGTTTCCTTTTGTAAATGAATAATGTATTATAGGTATACTTGCATTAGGTTTTAATTGATTTTGTTATACATAATACATATTATAATTTTCTCAAATTATAATCTAACATTTTTAATTTAATATATCTGATAACTCTACTCAAAAAATTACATTTTTAATTTATAAAAACAACATAACCTAGAATTTATGGTATGTCAAAGTTTCTGTCCATTTCATGTCAGTTTATGCAATTACTTGCACCGTGTAATCACTTTATTGCAGAAAGCTAGTTGCAACTTATTGCAGAAGTTCTTGCTGCAAGAACTTGTGCAATAAATTTCGCAATTACTTGCATCGTGTAAAGTGGCTATAACAGATGAAGTGTATCTGGAGATTTCAGCCGTTAATTCTTGA
This sequence comes from Diabrotica virgifera virgifera, assembly GCF_917563875.1. Classification (NCBI taxonomy): domain Eukaryota; kingdom Metazoa; phylum Arthropoda; class Insecta; order Coleoptera; family Chrysomelidae; genus Diabrotica; species Diabrotica virgifera. The sequence continues at coordinate 111,439,979 of NC_065452.1, forward strand.
AATTCTGGAAGATTATCCAGATGAATTCGGCTACTTGGAAATAACGTTTTAATAAGGTGGTGCTCCTGCACCATATGGTGTAGTTAGACAATATCTAGATGATGAATATTGTGGTAAATGGACTGGACGACGAGGTTCGATAGAGTGGCCAGCTCGGTCACGAGATCTCACAACATTAGATTTTTTCTGTGAGGGTACTTGAAATCTAAGGTTTAGGCTACAGCACACGACAGTATTCACATTTTGAAATTGTTAAGAACGTAGGGCAATTTCCCCCGATACATTTGAACGAATACGACAATAGTTTGGCAGTAGCATGCATTACTATAAGGAAGTAGATGAAATAAAACCGTTAAAATGATACGAGGTGGGAAGGGGACTTTTGTCTAACACTGTATACAGGGTGTTTCATTAATAATTGTCCATATAGTAACTGGAGAAACCTTAGCACAAAATACGAAAATTTAACCTAAAACACTTAAATAAAATGTGGTTCCTTACTGAGTTACAGGGTGTTTTATCTAAAAATTCAAAAAATATTTTTGCTCAGAATTTTAAAACTATTCGACATATACTTTTCATACTTGGCAGAAAGTGCGACTACTATACACCCTACTAAATTATGATACACAAACGTTTCTAGCTACTACCAGAGGCGTACGACAGGGGATAGTGAATGGTTGACCCTTCTCAAATTCTACGCCACTGGAGAAATTACTATTTTAGTACCATTTTTAGATTCTCCAATACTTTCTACGTAAATAATACACTTATCATTGGTAACGATAAACTCATTAGTTTTCGAGATATTTGAAGTTAAATATGAAACGGCACAGTTATTTTGATTAATTTATGATATGATTCATATGATTAAAATTTAAAAATTATTTGTAGCCAGTACTTTAAAACTATTTGGCGTATCCTTATCAAACTTGGCAGAAAGTGTAGGTACTGTACACCCTACTAAATTAAGATAAACAAACGTTTCTAGCTACTACCAGAGGCGTACGACAGGGGATAGTGGCTGGTTGTCCCTTCCCAAAGTCTACGCCACTGAAGAAATTGCTATTTTAGTGTAATTTTTTGATTTTCTAATACTTTCTACGTAAATAATATTCCCTCCATTCGTAACGATAAAATGATTAGTTTTCGAGATATTTGAAATTAAAATCGAAGCGACACACTACATTAATCAAAATAACCGTGTCGTTGCATTTTTAACTTCAAAAATCTCGAAAACGAATGACTTTATCATAACGAACGAAGAGGATATTATTTTCATATAAAATTTTGGAGAATCCAAAAATAAAACTAAAATAGCAATTCCGCCAGTGGCGTAGAATTTGGAAAGGGTCAACCATTCGCTTTACCCCATCGTACGCCTCTGGTAACAGTCAGGAACGATTTTTTAACATAATTTAGTAGTTTGTACGGTACGTATAGTTCCTGCCAAGTATGAAAAGGATACGTCAAATAGTTTTAAAATGCTGAGCAAAAATAATTTTTAAATTTTTAGACAAAACACCCTGTAACTCAGTAAGGAACCACATTTTATTTAAGTGTTTTAGGCTAAATCTTCGTATTTTGTGCTAAGGTTTCTCCAGTTATTATATGGACAATTATTAATGAAACACCCTGTATACTTTAATATCAATCGTTTTAAATAATAATACGCTTTGCTATAAAATGACTATATATTCATTTGGTAGATTTAAGGAATTCAGATGCCAACAGTGAGACATTAACACGGAAGATCAAGAGGGCTCAGGAGGCCCTATCTCAGTGTGATGGCAGTGCGACCAGTTCAGTTAAAACATTAAGTGCTAGTTTTGGAACTAAATGGCCTTACAAACGAACAATGTCAGCTCCAGCATCGATAATAAGGCAAGAAAATAAAGGTAAATAAAAATAATATTGGCAGTTAGTTGTGCCTTTACGTAAGTAAAGTAAAGGGTACCCCCGTTATAATAGGCAAGATGCCCTGACTCCAAAATTTCATTTTTTTTTTCATTTTTCTACATTCTATATACAGGGTGTAACAAAAATACAGGTCATAAATTAAATCACATGTTCTGGGATCAAAAATAGTTCGATTGGACCTAACTTACCTTAGTACAAATATGCACATAAGAAAAGTTATAGCCCCTTGAAGTTACAAAATAAAATCGATTTTTTCCAATATATTAAAAACTATTAGAGATTTTTTATTAAAAATGGACATGTGCCATTCATATGGCAAGAACATCTTAAAAACAAAATAACAGTGAAATTTGTGCACCCCATAACAGTTTTATGGGGGTTTTGTTCCCTTAAATCCCTCCAAAGATTTGTGTACGTTCCAATTAGATTATTATTGTGGCGCCAGTAGTTAAACAAAATGTTTGTAAAACTTTTTTGTCTCTATGTAATTTTTTGATAAGTCAGTTTTTATCAAGATATTTTGAACATTTGTAAAATCCAACACAAATTTTTACATGGTAAGTAAGATTATAGAGACCTGGTAATAATATGAAAATTTATTGTAGATTTACATTTTTTAGGTATATTTTGAAACATATTAATATCTCGATAAAAAATCGTTTATGGAAAAAATACTAAGAGGCAAAAAAGTTTTAAGAACATCGTGTTTAACTCATGGTACCACAATAATAATTTAATTGGAACGTACACACACTTTTGGGGCGTTTAAGGGAACAAAACCCTCATAAAATTTTTATGTAAACAAATTAATAAGGACGCCGCATCTCAATAAAAACTGACATATCGAAAAAATATTAAGAGGTAAAAACATTTTAGAAACATTGTGTTTAACTAATGGTACCACAGTAATAATTTAATTGGAACGTACACAAACGTTTGGGTGGGTTCAAGGGAACAAAACGCCCATAAATATTTTATGGGGTGTAAAAATTTCACTGTTATTATTTTTTTGAGATGTACCTGTCATAAGAATACCACATGTCCATTTTCAATAAAAAATCTCTAATAGTTTTCGATATATTCGAAAAAGTCGATTTTCATATTGTAACTTCAAATAGCTGTAACTTTTTTTATGCGCACATTTGTACTAAGGTAAGTTAGATTCAATCGAACTATTTTTGGTTCCAGAATATGTGATTTAATTTATGACCTGCATTTTTGTTACACCCTGTATACTCAACGCAATTTTGGCACTCTGCCCCCTCCCGCTCCAATTACCACCAAAAACGTAATTTTTTTTATTTTTTTTTTTTTTCATTGGGTTGCAATCAATTTTAAAAGTTCAAAAAAATCACACATATTTAAGGCTTTTACAAAACTTTTCTATTTTTTATAGACTCGTAGGTTGAGTGTATATTATAAAATCTAAAAATGCATTTTTGTGTTGAAAAAAGCGAATAACATTTTTTTTTGAGATGGCTGTAGTGCTAATTTTGTGTATTTTATCAAAAGATTTATTTCTAATTTTTCGTAGGGTGGGCCACCTTCAAAAATCGGAAAACCTGGTTTGTGGAGGTTTTGGGGATTTTCTCCGTTTTATAGATTTCAAAACAGATCAAATCAAGGTTTTTTTATAGATTATATATAATTTCGAGTAACTAAGTCTTGTAGGACATTCAAAAATTGTCTTTAAAGCCAAACGCTTTTAAACCCCCAAAAACCATGTTTTTTCAAGGTTTTTATGGGTTTTTGCGATTTGTTGCGGGGTTAATCATTGTATTTAAGATCGATAAAACCTGAATCTAGGCTAAGACCTGTACTCCCTCTCCTTCTCCCCTAATACGTCATATTTTCGTTTTTATTGTTTTGTTTATGGGTTGAAATCAACTTAAAAATTTCAAAAAATTCACACGCATAGTTAAGGATTTAACAAAACTTGTCTATTTTTTATAGACCCATAGGTTGAGTGTACATAACCCACAAATGCATTTTTTTCGAAAAAGTGTATATTTGGGACTTTTAAAAGACTGGCGTATAAAATAAGACCGTTTAACTTTTTTTGAGATGGCTGCAAGTCTATTTTTTTTTATTTTATGTATTGTATCAAAAATATATTTCTGATTTGTTCCAGATGTTTCCTTCAAAAACCCGAAAAACTGGTTTTTGAGGATTTATTCCGTTTTATATACATTAAAATAGATCATATCAAATTTTTTAAGGTTATATATAATTTAAAGTAAATCAGTCCTTTAGAATATTCAAAAATGGGAGAAACATCTTTAAACTCCCAGAAAATCTTGTTTTTTTAAAACTCGCAAAAACCTTTAAAAACCCTCAGAAGACATAGTTTTTTGGGGCTTTAAAGCAGTTTTACCGAATTTTTGAATATCCTAAAGGACTCATTTACTTCAAATATAATATAACCTATTAAAAACCTTAATTTGATCTATTTTGAAGATTATAAAATGGAGAAAATGTCCCAAAACTCCTCAAAAACCACTTTTTCGGATTTTTGAAGGTGGTGCAAAATAAATAAGCATTAGAACTGCTACATTTCCGCAAAATATATACGCTTTTTTTAAATTCATTTTTGAGTTATGTATACTCAACCTAGAGGTCTATAAAAACAGACAAGTTTTGTAACAGCCTTAACTATGCGTATGAATTTTTTTAATTTTTTTAAATTAATTGCAATCCACCGATAAAAAAATTAAAATGAAAAAATTATGTTTTAGTAAGTATGGTTAAGTAGGGGGGTGGAGGACTAAAATTGGGCTGGCTTGTTTTTTAAACACAAAACGTAAAAAACTGAAAAAATTTATTCAGGTTTTATCGACCTCAAAAAATTTGATTAAACCCCGCAAAAAATCGCAAAAATCCTTAAATATCCTGAAAAAGCATATTTTTGGGGGTTTAATGATGTTTCTACCAATTTGTGAATGTCCTACTATAAAGGACTGATTCACTTCAAATTATATTATATAACCTATAAAAAATCTTGAACTGATCTCTTTTGAAGTCTATAAAATGGAGAAAATCCCCCAAAATCCATAAAAAACAGTTTTTTGGGTTTTTAGGTTTCAAGCGGGAAAGTGTGGTGTGCTAAAATCGCGCTGAATCTTATTTTTAATCACATCCAACGTAAAAAAAAATGAAAAAAAATTAATTCTGTGAGTGATAGCATTTTGCTTATCATAACGGAGCACTCTTTGTATACAGGGTGATTGATTAGTGGGGTAAAGCTCCAAAGATCCGTTATAGTAATAGATAGCAATAAAAGTTAATAACAAAAATTGTAGCCAACTTTGATCTTCACATTTCAAAATTAATTAGAATGTTACAGGGTGTTCGATAACATAGTGGCAGACCAAACTTAAGCTTTTTAAATGGAAGACTGTGTATTTTATTTTATATTCGAAATCTTCTTAACTTCTCCATTACAAAAATATAAAGAGACTAAGTTTTCACTCTAATGGCATATAGAACATCCCACCAGAATGAAAACAATGGAAACCTTCTCTGGTTACACTTCCGAGGCTTCTACAATTTGCAAGCCATACGGATGCTGAGACTAAGGAAGATGAGGGAATTCTACAATTTACAATTCATGTCCCATCTGCTCAGCGCGGTAAAGTTCCAACGAGAATGGTTCCCTTCATACTCCACACAGAGTAAATGTAAATCAAAAATGAATAACCATTTTCAATTTCGTTGCAAAACGAAAATACATCCGAACCATATTCTAGTCCAATCAGAGAGTGCTGCAAGCACCTCTACCGGTTTCGAAACTTATTAGTCTCTCATCAGGAGGCACATATGCTGCTCTCCCCGATCCAACCAAAACAAACCCCAGCGTGCAGTCCCGAATTGCAACGAACGAAATGGCATAGATGCCCTAGCGGCAACTCTAGCAAAAAGACTAAGTTTTCATTCTAATGTCATATAGAACATCCCACCAGAATGAAAACAATGGGAACCTTCTCTGGTTACACCTCCGAGGCTTCTACAATTTGCAAGCCATACGGATGCTGAGACTAAGGAAGATGAGGGAATTCTACAATTTACAATTCACGTCCCATCTGCTCAGCACGGTAAAGTTCCAACGAGAATTGTTCCCTTCATACTCCACACAGAGTAAATGTAAATCAAATATGAATAACCATTTTCAATTTCGTTGCAAAACGAAAATACACCCGAACCATATTCTAGTCCAATCAGAGAGTGCTGCAAGCACCTCTACCGGTTTCGAAACTTATTAGTCTCTCATCAGGAGGCACATATGCTGCTCTCCCCGATCCAACCAAAACAAACCCCAGCGTGCAGTCCCGAATTGCAACGAACGAAATGGCATAGATGCCCTAGCGGCAACTCTAGCAAAAAGACTAAGTTTTCATTCTAATGTCATATAGAACATCCCACCAGAATGAAAACAATGGGAACCTTCTCTGGTTACACCTCCGAGGCTTCTACGTTGCAATTCGGGACTGCACGCTGGGGTTTGTTTTGGTTGGATCGGGGAGAGCAGCATATGTGCCTCCTGATGAGAGACTAATAAGTTTTGAAACCGGTAGAGGTGCCTGCAGCACTCTCTGATTGGACTAGAATATGGTTCGGCTGTATTTTCGTTTTGCAACGAAATTGAAAATGGTTATTCATTTTTTATTTACATTTACTCTGTGTGGAGTATGAAGGGAACCATTCTCGTTGGAACTTTACCGCGCTGAGCAGATGGGACGTGAATTGTAAATTGAAGAATTCCCTCATCTTCCTTAGTCTCAGCATCCGTATGGCTTGCAAATTGTAGAAGCCTCGGATATGTAACCAGAGAAGGTTCCCATTGTTTTCATTCTGGTGGGATGTTCTATATGCCATTAGAGTGAAAACTTAGTCTTTTTGCTAGCAGTTGCCGCTAGGGCATCTATGCCATTTCGTTCGTTGCAATTCGGGACTGCACGCTGGGGTTTGTTTTGGTTGGATCGGGGAGAGCAGCATATGTGCCTCCTGATGAGAGACTAATAAGTTTCGAAACCGGTAGAGGTGTTTGCAGCACTCTCTGATTGGTCTAGAATATGGTTCGGCTGTATTTTCGTTTTGTAACGAAATTGAAAATGGTTATTCATTTTTGATTTTTTAAAATATAAAGGTTTGGTATGTTAGACAGGGTATTTACAAAGTTATGTTTCAACCAATTTTATATGAAAATCGTAACATGTTCAACTCCCTGTATAAATAAAAATAAGCACAACGGCAATGGTTTGTTGCTGCCATATTTTTTTAAATATAGTCAAAATTTTCATAAATGATTGATATTGCTAATTTTCTTTATATTGAATACAGGGTGAGTCAAAACGCAAGTACATTATTTTCTCGTTAATTTTAAATACCCTGTATTTTATATCACTATCGAAAAGTACCATTATCGTACTTTAATTTGTATACAACATTCCCTATGTCTAAATTTATTAGTTTTCGAGATATTTTCATTTTTCTATGGACCAGTAGCGTGGCCACCCAGATTACCAGAATTTAATAAACGGGACCGATTTTTTTGGGGTTACTTTAAGACTGAATGTTAAAAATGCCTCCAACAACAAGAGATGAGATAAAAAATAGAATATAACGTGAATTTTAAAGTGTTAATTTACAAATGCTTCCTAGTGTAAGAAACTCATTCAATGGCAGTTTTTAGGCATGCATAAATGTGTTAGGAGGTCATTTTGAACAACTAATGTAATTAAATATTTAAAATATTTTATTAAAAGTAGCTTTTAATTTTTTTAAAAACGTGTTTTAGTGTTCATGTTTTTTTTGTAAAAAATTTTTTACTGATAAATTATTTTTCGTTCTTTAGTTATTACATTGTTACATTAACAAACAAAAGTAGTTTTTAACTGTTTTCACAAAATGTTTTATTTTGCATTTGTGTTTTTCTTTTTGTAAAATTTATAACTAATAAATTATTTTTCTTTCTTTATTTGTTTCACTTACATGAAAAAGTAGTTTTTAATTGTTTCAAAAATGTTGTATGGTGTGGTTGTGTTTTTGTTTTGTAAAATTTATTAATAATAAATTATATTTATTTCTTTATTTGCTACATTGTTACCAAGATTAATAATAATCAGTAATCGTAAATTGTCAGTTTGAGGGCCGGTTGTTCGAACGCTAATCAAAACTGATCATTATCAAATATTTAATTACAATTATATTTGATTAAGCGTACTTCTGACAGGTGTCGCATTTTGAGGTTATGTTGACTGATTTATTTTATTATTTTGGTTTTAATTTAAAATAAAACATAATTGAACTCTTTCTGATGTTAATTTCTTGTTTTTACTTACAAATCAATAATAATAATAAGCAATTTTTAATAATTTAAGAGCTGCGGCTATATTTTAATTACTGTTTTACCTACAATCAATAACTGATTAGTGTTTTACGTGTATTTTTCATGTCGCGACTTGATTCCCATCAAGAAAATTGATTACAATAAATGATTGATTATAATCAACTTCTTGATTAGCGTTCGAACAACCGGCCCTTAGACAATTCAGTCATGACTTACTTAAAATTTGGAAAGATTTAGACCCGTAATTAATAATTTGCTCTGAAAAATGAAAACAACTCGAATACTAATCAATTTAGACATTGGGAACGTTTTATAAAAATTAAAGTAGGGTAATGGTACTTTTTGATAGTGATATAAAATGCGGGGTGTTCCATTTAAAATTACTGAAAAAATAATGTACTTGCGTTTTGCCTCACCCTGTATACAATATAAAAAAATTAGCAATATCAATCATTTATGAAGATTTTGATAATAAATAAAAATATAGCATCAATAATACATTGCTTTTGTGCTTATTTTTATGTATACAGTGAGTTGAACTTGTTACGATTTTCATATAAAATTGGTTATAACTTTGTAAATACATACACATATACGTATAACATAACAAACCTTTATGTTTTTAAGTTAAGAAGATTTCGAATATAAAATCAAATACAGGGTGTTCAATTTAAAAAAAAACATAAGTTTGGTCTTCCACTATGTTAAAACTCATTAATTTTGAAATGTGAAGCTCAAAGTTGGTTTAAATTTTTGTTATTAACTTTTATTGTTATCTATTACTATAACGGCTCTACGGAGCTTTACTCCACTAATCAATCACCCTGTATACATATCTCCGTTCATGTTTTTATATTTGTAGAAGCAAAAGAAAAGGTATACAGTCGTCAATATTCCGCACCAATTTTAAAGAGGAAAAGTTCCCGTTTCGGCCTTGGTCAGTTTGTAGCCACTAGTAACAGTATTACAGGTAGAAAACTCTAGGTGTAGTGTCTTGCTGTAGTCTGCATGGATATTGCAAACTTAATAAAAGTCGCAGCCTTCAACAGGATATCTTTCAAAAGAAGCTGTCCTTAAACTGTTATTTAAGGGTGCCGAAGACTTGGTAGTTTTGAACAAATAAAATTAATTAAAATACCGACTTTTATAAAAGAGTTTGCAAACGCATGATATCTATACACCACCAAAAGTCTTGGTTCCTCTAGGTATTTAAAAAAATCAAAGTGATTTTCAAAACCTGGTGTATATTTAGAAATTGCTGTAGTATTCAAATAACAAAAATAAATAATACACAAATATTCTAAAATAATAAAAAATAGTAAAAAACTTGTCTCTACAAATGCCACTTAATTTTATTTTTGGATAATGCAGAGTCCGAGGCTCTTCACCGGTTCTTTGAGCTTTTTTTATTTTTTTATATAAGGCACGCTGCTAACCTAACCCTACAACCCTCCTCCTTTATCCGGGCTTGGGATCGGCACCATCACTCACCAAGCTACTCGATGCACCTAGTGAGTAATGCTGGCGGAGTTACCAAAATGTCACCAAAAAAAGAAAGCTTTCCTAAAATATATGTCAGAAAAACGAATGAATCATAATATGAAGAGTATGAAATAGTAAGAACTGAAATTCGCCAATTGGTAGGAAAAACAAAAACAGATTACTGGGAAAGATTCACAAAAAGACTAGAGATGGACTTCTACGGACAACAAAAACAAGTATGGCGCTTCATAAGACAACAAAGAAGCGAAATGAAAGAACTAGTTGAAATAGAACACATAAAAGAGGATAAGTATATGTATGACTGGCCTTCCTGACAGAAATTTTTAAAAAAGAAAACGAAGAATCTTTACCAGAAACGCCAAATATAATAACTAATGAAAAGACCGAAATCTCCCAAATAGATGTGAAACAAGGAATAAACAAATTAAAAAATAGAAAGTCACAAGGTGAAGATCAAATACCAAATGAACTCTTAAAATATGGAAGTGATCACCTTGTACAACAACTGCAACTTCTTATTCATAAAATAATCACCACGAAGAAAATACCAGATGAATGGGGGAGAGCGATCATGCTGATGTTCTTCAAGAAAGGAGATAAGAAAGACCCCAATAATTATCGAGCAATAAATCTTTTAAATAAAACACTCAAATTGACAACAAGAATTATAGCGACAAAAATAAACGAACGAATAACTCTGCAGGAGGAGCAGCAAGGATTTCGGACAGGAAGATCATGCACGGATGCAGTTTTTGTAGTAAGACAAATAAAAAAAAGTCGCTGGAATACAACAAACCAGCATATTTGCGCTTGATAGATTTGAAGAAAGCGTTTGATAGAGTGAGAATTCGAGACGCGATACATTTATTATATGAAAAGGGAATATCACTGGATTCAATAAAAACCATAAGATAACATAGCTAAGGTGAGATGTAAGGGAAAACTATCGCAACCTATCAAGTATGAAACTGGCATTAGACAAGGAGATTCGCTGAGTCCATTAATATTTAATCTGATAATGGATGAAATCATAAAGTTAAAAAAAGAGGATGATATAGAATGGGAGTTTTCATTTAAATCGCTACAGGTACAGGTAAAAATAGGGTAATTAAATATCTTATTTATAGTATCCTTCTTTTAGTAGATGACCAAAGGTTTAGAATGACAGTTTTTGAATTTTGGTCCGATCATTTGTTGCTTCGGAAATTTCAAAATAAAACTAAAATTTCGAAAATAAAAAATTTGCTATTACTTTTGCGAAAATGACCTTAAGACTTTCAAATAGCATGAAAAGTTGAGTAAAATAGTCCGTATAATGCACAAAAAAATTTTAGACTATTCATCAATTAGTTTAAATTTTATTCAATTTGTTTATCCCAAAGAGCTTTTTTTTTGTAATGTTATTGTTCAGAAAATTATAATGATATAGAAATCTGTGGAAACCACATGAAAGAAAAATAGTTATATTTTCAACGTATTTTAAAAAATCATTAAAAAGTAATTTTAATCATACCGAAAACATTTTACTAAAGAGGCTCATTTTTGGCTTATAAATAATTTGAATAACTTTATTAATACTGACTGTAGATTAAAACTACTTTAAATTTGAAAAGCTGGTATTGTTACACGAATTTATAAAAATAAACTTTTTGCCTAAGTTAATTACGGTCAAAGTTATCCACTTTTTTTATTTAATTCACAACTACTTTGTTTATAACAATTAAGCAACCTAACTAGCGCCATTTTGAAGTTAAAGGTATATAGTGTATGTGTAAAAGTTTGAGTAAATTTTGATTTTCAACAGAGTGGTTAATAAAGCTTTAAAAATGACGTCCTAACGAAATCGATTCGTGGTCGGTGAAGGGAAAATATTAAAATCCGTGCACTCAAAAAATGAAATTGATTCTTCAAACATATGCTGTGATTAATATCTCCGGAGGTTGTTGATGGATTTTGATCATAATTTTTTTAATTTACATGTACTCGTAGTCCTTTAGACTACGTTATGTATACATACCCCTACCAAACATTACAAAATGTTAGGGGGAACCCCCCTTATCACTCAGGGATATAAGAAATCGATTACGACCGATTCTAAGACCTACCGAATATACATATATAATTTCATAAAAATCGGTCAAGCAGTCTCGGAGGAGTATGGCAACTAACACTGCGACAGGAGAATTTTATAGATGTAAATATATAGATGGCTATTAAAAAATAGTGGTTGGGGATAGAAGAGTGAAAATTAAGGGTTGTATGTATTTTTCAATGCTACAAAATACAAAATGTTTTCGGAATGATGAAAATAACTTTTTATTGATTTTTTTTAAACATTTTAAAAATATAAGATTTCTTCTTTCAAGAGGTTTCCACAGAATTGCTGTATAATTATTATTTTCTGAACAATAACATTGCAAACAAAAAGCTCTTTGGGATAAACAAATTGAATAAAATTTAAAGTAATCGCCGAATAATCTTGAAATTTTTAGGACATTATATGTACTGGTTGACTCAACTTTTTGTGCAATATCAAAGTCTTGAGTTCATTTTCGCAAAAGTTATAGCCAATTTTTATTTTCGAAATTTGTCTTTTTTGCAATTAGCGAAGCAACAAATGATCGGATCAAAATTAAAAAACTGCCATTTTACACCTTTGCTCATCTACTAAAAGATGAATACTCTAAATAAGATATTTAATAACCCTATTTTTACCTGTAGCAATTTAAACGAAAAACCTGCCATTTTTGACCCTTATTGTTAATAACTAAAATTCTCGTCCGAACTGTGACGGGCATTTTTGTATTTAGAATGTATTAGGTTTATAGTAACCAAAAAACCCATTTGCAACCTGGCTGCTCCAGTGTCCCGACAAAAACCTTATTTCTCTGGACTATATATACAACATGGGGATTTCAACAGAGAAAACTAAATCGATAGTAATATCAGCGGAACCGAGACGATGTATACACCAGGGAAATAAGGCAAAAATATACGATGTTCGGGACACTTCAGCAGCCAGGTTGCAAATGGCTTTTTGGGTACTATATAACTAATACATTATAAATACAAAAATGCCTGTCACAGGTTGGACGAGAAATTTAGTTATTAACAAATAAGGGTCAAAAATGAGAGTTTTTTCGTTTAAATCGCTACAGGTGAAAATAGGGCAATTAAATGTCTTATTTATAATATTTTTCTTTTAGTAGATGCGCCACGGTTTAAAATAGCGTTTTTTAAATTTTGGTCCGATTATTTGTTGCTTAGTATATTGCAAAATAAAACTAAAATGTCGAAAATAAAAAATTTGCTATAACTTTTGCGAAAATGAATTTAGGACTTTCATATTGCATGAAAAGTTGAGTCAAACAGTCCATACAATTCACAAAAAAATTTTAAGACGATGAGTCAATTAGATTAAATTTTATTCAATTTGTTTATCCCAAAGAGCTTTTTTTGGCAATGTTATTGTTCAGAAAATAATAACGATACAGCAATTCTGTTATAACAACATGAAAGAAGAATGGTCATATTTTCAACGCATTTAAAAAAATCATTAAAAAGTCATTTTTATCACTCAGAAAACATTTTACTAAAATAGGGTCATTTTTGGCTTATAAAAAATTTAAATACCTTTGTTAATATTGACTGTAGGCTAAAATACAATGTAATTTGAAAAACTGGTATTTTTATACGAATTTTCAAAGAAAAACTTTTCGCCTAGATTAATTACGGTCAAAGTTAGCCACTTTTTTTATTTATTTGACGGCTACTTTGTTTATAACAATTAAGCAATCTAACTAGAGCCATTTTGAAGTTGAAGATATATAGGTTATGTGTAAAGTTTGAGTAAACTTTGGACCTCAACAGAGTGGTTAATAAAGCTTTAAAAATGGCGTCCGAACGGAATTAATTCGTGGTCGGTGGAGAGGAATTACTAAAATTCGTGCACTCAAAAAATGAAACTGATTCTGCAAACATATGCTGCGATTAATATCGCTGGAACTTTTTGATGGATTTTGATCATAATTTTTTTAATTTGTATGTACTCGTAGTCTTATAGAGTACGTTATGTACACACAACCCCACCTAACATTACAAAATGTTAGGGGGAACTCCCCTTATCACTCAGGGATATGAAAAATAGATTGCGACCGATTCTAAGACCTACCGAATATACATATATAATTTCATATAAATCGGTCAAGCGGTCTCGGAGGAGTATGAAAACTAACACTGTGACAGGAGAATTTTATAGATGTAAATATGTAGATGGCTATTAACAAATAGGGGTTGGTGATAGATAAGTTAAAATTAAGGGTTGTATGTATTTTTTAATTCTACATCATATAAAATTAAGGTAGATAATTTTGTCCAAAAAATAAAAAAAAATGTCAGGGGGGCAACCCCCTTATAACTTATGGGTATAAAAAATAGATTAAAACCTCTTCAACGTCCTAGATGATAAAAGTGTGAAATTTTATAAAAATCGGCCAAGCCGTTTCGGAGTAGTATGGCAACTAACACTGTTACAGGAGAATTTGATGTATATAGAAGTAACTGAGATCCGGTCCTGGAAATCGAAAGTGAACAACGTGAAAAATTTAGCTCTCATAAAAATCAAAAATTAAGTGGTATAAACAAATAATAAAATATTAAAAGTAAGATTAATAGTTAAAGGAAAGTGCAGTGTACGACACAACGGAAAAGCCTTCAGAAAAACTGTAAGTTAATGCATGCCTAGATTAATATTCATAAAATCAAAAATCCAGTACCTAATATCTAAGCATATTATAATCAAAAACTAAATAAAATAAACCAGGAACAAAAAACTTGTCGAGAATAGATTAAGACCAGCCGTTTAGCAAAATTAAATATAAAAGTCAGGGACGGCTTTGGAAAATTTAATCAGGTGGAAGATAAATTAAATTAAAGTAGGTAGGTAGTGTTTTTCTCTGAACGGATAGGGTGGAAGACACTGCCTGACGCCAACTTTAAACAAAATAAGGTTACGGGTATAATCCCACTCGAATGAACAATAAAAGGAGCAAACCGGAGCATGATAATTCGTTTGACAAAGAGGAAGCATTTAAGAAAAGTAAGTCAACAATAAGAACACCACCCCAAAAAGACGATAAGGAAAAGCAAGAAATGGATGAAATAAAGAACATATTAGCAGAACTGAAGCAGGAGATTAAAACAGAAATAAATAACTTAAAAACAGAAATGAAGGAAGAAAATAAGAAGACCAGAAGTGATATAAAAGAACTAAAAGAAGAAATAAAACAAAATAATGAAGAAATAAATATTATAAAACTAGAAATCCAAAAAATGAAAAATGAATGGACTAAGGAAAGACAAGATTTGATAGAAGAAAATGAATTGTTTAAAAAAGAAAATAAAAAGATAACAGAAGATATAAAAGAACTCCAACGAACAATAGAAATAATGGACAAAGACAAAAGGAAAAATAATTTAATTATTAGTGGGTTAGAAATTGATACTGACGATTCAGCAACACTGAAAGAAAGAGCAACAAATATGATTGGAAAACATTTAGGTGTAAATATTAATATTAAAAGAGCATGTAAGATTAGAATAAGAACATGCTTAATAGAACTAGGAAACGAAACAGAAAAAACAGCCATTCTACGAAATAGGAACAAACTAAAGAATGTTGAACCCGAGAAAATATGGATAACAGAGGACCTTACAAAAAAAGAGAGAGAAAAAATGAAATCTCTAAGAGACAAAGCAAGGGAAATGAGAGATAAAGGAAAAACAGTGAAAATTGGGTACAACAAAATTACAGTGGATGGTAAGGAATGGAGATGGAACTACAATGAGGAAAAGGTAGTGGAGGTAGCGAGTCCAAAAAACTAGCAGAGCGACAGAGAAGAGACGAAGTAGATGCCAGACAAGGATCAGAAAACAAGGAAATTACGAATACACTGGACAATGAAAATAAAAGTATAGACTCGATTAGTGATAAGATTAGGTTTAGGAGTTCAAATGTTAAACATAATAATAGAAATAGGATGGGTGGTGGAAATATTGGTAGTATAGGTAGTATAAATAGTAGTAGTAGTAGTAATAACAATAATGGAAAATCAAATACTAGTTTTGTAAATGAAGAATCAGAACAAATAGGAATAGCAACATGGAACGTGACCTCTCTAAATGGAAAGGAAATAGAAATAACTGAAGAAATGGAAAAAATGGGTATCCAAATAATGGGAATAAGTGAAACAAAAAAGGTAGGAGGAGGGCACATAAATCTAAATGAGGAATATAGTCTTTATTATTCAGGAGTACCGCAGGGACAAAGAGCAAAGGAAGGAGTTGGTATAATAGTAAATAAGAGACTAGAACCAAGAATAACACACTATGAAACATTATCATCTAGAATTATAACAATCCAAATGGACCTAAAAGACAAAATAGGATTCATACAATTATATGGACCAACTGAAGGCAGAGATGAAGAAACGATGACAGAATTCTACAATGAACTCCAAAGAGCACTAGACAAATTAAGAGAATCGAGAGAGAAAATCATAATTTTAGGAGATTGGAATTCAAGAGTGGGCAAGGATGTCAACAAAGGATTAGGATGCATTGGAAAATACGGAGAGGAATGTTTGAACAGGAATGGTGTCAAAATGCTAGATTTCTGCCAAGCAAATGACCTACTAATAGGAAACACATTTACAAACCAAAACATCGAAGACAAATATACGTTCGTGGCGGAAGAGAGAAGAGCGAAAAGTTTGATAGATTACATAGTTTATACGATAAACCTAGAAGATAAAATACATAACGTCTTAACTGAAAAGGAACCGGAACTAGCTACAGAGCACAGGATGGTTGCTGCAAAACTCGAGGATGAAAAAATAAAGGAGGTGGAAAGAAAAGATTACCAAAGAGTAAAAGTAAATAAGCTCAAATTAGAACAGGTGCGAGAACATTACAAAAAAGAAACAAATAGAAGATTAAGACAACTAGAAAACCAAAAAGAGGCATGGACACTGGAAGAAAGATGGAACGCCTTCAAAGTAGTCATAAAGTCTACAGCAACAGAAATATGTGGAATCAGAAAACATAACAAACTCCATAAAAGAACAAGATGGTGGAACAATGAAGTTAAAACAGCAGTGAAGAAAAAGAAAATAGCATGGAAAAAATACATTGAGACCGAACTGGAAGAAGATAAAGAAGAATACAAAAGGCTGAGACGATTAGCGAAAAACACCATAAAACAAGTAAAAACAAAAACGTGGGAAGAGTTTGGAGAAGAATTACAACAAAACTATGTAACAAATAATAGAAGCTTCTGGACAACAATCAGACATATGAAGAAAGGAAAACATAAAGAAATAACAGCCGTAAGGGATACAACAAACCAAATCCAAACAACTCCAGAACAAATAGCTAAAGTATGGAAAGAATACTATGAAAACAAATTTAGAAATGCAATAATAGATGATAGAAATGAAACATATCAAGATAACGAGAACAAAGAATTAGAGCAAATAAATAGAGAAGAAGTAATATTGGAAGTATCAAACGTAAAAATAGGTAAAGCTGGAGGGGATGATGACATAGACCCGGAAATGGTCAAGTACATGGGAGAAGAAGGGATAAACTGGTTGTTGAAAATATACAAAGAGGCATGGGAAAAGCAGCAAATCCCAAAAGACTGGCAAAGTAACCTTATAGTGCCAATATACAAAAAGGGAGAACACGTCAACTGCGAAAATTATAGAGCAATATGTTTATCATCGGTATGTTTTAAAATATACACGAAAATAGTAGAGAAGAGGCTAAGACAAGAGGTAGAAAAAGAACTGGGAGAAGAACAAGCAGCGTTTAGACCAGAAAGACAGACAAACGATAACATTTACATCATTAGAAATATAATAGAAAGAAGTACTGACTCGGGGGGAAAGCTCATTCTAGCATTCATAGATCTAAGGGCAGCATTCGACTCTATAGAAAGACAAATTATATGGAAATGCTTGCAGAACATGAAAGTACCAAGTACACTGACAAAAATAATTGAAAATATATACGGAGTAGTAAAAGGACGTGTACAGATAGCAGGAGAAAGATCTGAAGAATTCAATTGGGAAAGAGGTATCAAGCAAGGAGACAGTCTTAGTCCGCTACTATTCATAATAGTCATGAATGAATTGACTAGAAATACTGGAGAAAGAACGAACCAAATACAGACAACAATAGGATACCAAAGATTACAGCCAATAAAAATAGAAGCCCTATTGTATGCGGATGACATAGTCCTTATAGCAGATTCCGTGACAAAAATGCAAAAACTCATAAATATATGGACAGAAGAAATAGAGAAATTAAAAATGGAAATAAACATCGAGAAAAGTAAAATAATGGTCATCGGCGAAAAGGAAGAAAATGAAGTAATTATAAAATGCAAAAATACTCAACTGGAAATAGTTACAGCATATGATTATCTTGGAAGTATTATTACCAATGATGGGAAAATAGACCTCGAAATAACAAACAGAACTAAAAAATCAAATAAACTGTACTACGCACTAGCGCCAATTCTGAGGAAAAAAGAATTGTCCCACGAAACAAAAATTAAAATATATAATACGATTGTGATACCGACGATACTGTATACAAGCGAAAATTGGATTTTACAGAAAAAGCATAATAGTAGGATAAATGCAATTGAGATGAGACATTTACGTGCTATAGCCGGAAAGACCAAATGGGATAGAATAAGAAATGAGACAATAAGAGGGATAACTAAACAGGAACCAATAATGAATAAAATAATAAAGAGGCAATTAAACTGGTAAGGACATCTGATGAGAATGAAACCTAGTAGACTAGCAAGGAAAATTCACGAAACAAGGAATATTACAAAAAAGAAAAAAGGCAGGCCGAAGAAAAAATGGATACAGCAAATAGTAGAAGCAGGAAAAATCAAACAGAAAACGCTAGAAGAAATGAAACTAATAGCACAGGACCGAAAAGAATGGAAGAGATGGGTGAATATGTAGCTAAATTAAACCCAAATCCGACACCTGAAAGGGTATAAGGAAGGGGAGAAAGAAAGAAAGATAGAAGTAACTGAGAATTAAATAATAAAAGTGGCTAACTTTGAACCTAATTAACCTAGGCAAAAAGTTTTTTTTTTCTGAAAATTCGTATAAAAATACCAGCTTTTGAAATCCCAAAGTAGATTTACTCTATAGTCAATATTAACAAAGTTATTCAAATTGTTTAGAAGCCAAAAATGACTCTATTTTACTCAACTTTTTTCGGAGTGATAAAAACGACTTTTTAATGATTTTTTTCAATACTTTAAAAATATAACTATTATTCTTGCATGTGGTTTCCACAGAATTGCTATGTCATTATTATTTTCGGAACAATAACATTGCGAAAAAAAAGCTCTTTGC
Source organism: Diabrotica virgifera virgifera (assembly GCF_917563875.1). Classification (NCBI taxonomy): domain Eukaryota; kingdom Metazoa; phylum Arthropoda; class Insecta; order Coleoptera; family Chrysomelidae; genus Diabrotica; species Diabrotica virgifera. The sequence continues at coordinate 111,459,194 of NC_065452.1, forward strand.
GATAAACAAATTGAATAAAATTTAAACTAATTGACGAATCGTCTTAAAATTTTTTGTGCATTATTTAGAATGTTTGACTCAACTTTTCATGCAATATGAAAATCTTAAGGCCATTTTCGCAAAAGTTATAGCACATTTTTTATTTTTGAAATTTTAGTTTTATTTTGCACTTTCCGAAACAAAAAAGGATCGGACGAAAATTCAAAAAGTGTCATTTTAAACCTTGGCTCATCCGCAAAAAGAAGAATATTATATGTAAATAAGATATTTAATTACCCTATTTTTACCTGTAGCGATTTAAACGAAAAAACTGCCATTTTTGACACTTATTTGTTAATAACTAAGTTTCTCGTTCGAACTGTGACGGGCATTTTTGTATTTATAATATATTAGGTATATAGTACCCAAAAAATGTATTTGCAACCTGGCTGCTCAAGTGTCCCGACAAAAACCTTATTTCTCTGGACTAGTAAACTGGGCGTAAATAACAAAATAATAGAACAAGTGATGGAAACGGAATACTTGGGAATAAAACTGTCAAGCTACGGAAAAGTGGAAAAAGAAGTACAAAAACAAGTGAACATGGCGAACAGAGCAGTAGGATGTCTCAACAACACAATCTGAAGAAAGAAATACCTCACAAAGGATAATAACGTACACAGCGGAAAGAAGAGCAGATCGGCGAAAACACAAAGACTGCTGGAAACAACAGAAATGAAAATCTTACGAAAAATAACAAACCAAACTCTAAGAACCTAAAAACCGAAGTAAAACAGGCATTGAGCCTATTTAAAAAGTAGGAAGAAGAAGAATGTAGAGGAAGGAATATCAGGCATGTAAAACATTTGAAAGCAGGCAATTTTAATTTTGAGATCGAGATAAAAATCTTGACACTCCTAAATGTCTTTATGTCCTTATATTTGTGGAATAATCTTCTTATTAGTTAATTTTTCGAAACTCTCCATAGATATATTTCCAAAATATAACTTCCTAGAGCAGTAACTGTTATACCTCGGTGTCTCGAGGTGAAATCAACCACATACTAATCTTCCAACACTACAGCTTCAGCCAATTGGCTTATCGTAATTATATATCTTTCATTTATTCTTAATACCTATCCCATAATTCTGTAACTCATAAAAGCTCCCAACTAAACTCTAGTTGGGAGTTTTACATTGGCATGAAGTGAATCTACTTAACATTTTAGCATCCTATACAATGATCAGCAACCATGTAATCGTAATCTAATAACAATTTTTCATGTATTTAGTGGCTTAAATAGTAGCAGCAATGAAGATGGAATATTCATTCTGAAAACGTTCTGCCATTTGTCCCGAAAGAAGGGTTCTTTTAAAAAAAGTATACCTTTTATAAGGGCCATCATAAGCTTGCATATATATGAAATTATGAATACAATTTCAGGGGGTATGTGTGGACTGTAATAAGGATATTTTTTGGTGAGGTTTACTGATTCAAGTGGGAATATGAACTGGAATATATCAACAGACAATATTAACAATCAAGTATACAGGGTGTTTGATAAAGAATAGGCCATAGCTTAACAGTAGATTCCTGAGGTTAAAATAGGTCGATTTAAGCTAACTTACCTTAGTACAAAAGTTGATAATAACAGAAATACAGGGTGTCAAAGTTAAACTTTTATTTTATTTATTTTTGAATATTTCCTGACAGGCATGGAACAACAACACGAAATTTGGTAAGTGGTGCTAGTACTGTCCACCCTACTAAATTATGTTAAACAAACGTTTCAGGCTACTACCAGAGGCCTACGACGGGGGAACGTGAATGGTTGACCCTTCCCAAATTCTACGCCACTAGCAGAATTGCTGTTTTAGTGCAATGTTTTGATTTTCCAATACTTTCTATGTAAATTACATACTCTTCATTCGTAACGATAAAGCCATTAGTTTACGAGATATTTGAAACTAAAAATAAAGGAGCATAATACATGAATCAAAATAAGTGTGCCTTTTCATTTTTAACTTAAAATATCTCGAAAACTAATGACTTTATCGTTACGAATGAAGAGTATATTATTTGCATAGAAAGTATTGGAGAATCTAAAAATTATGCTAAAATAGCAGTTTCATCAGTGGCGTAGAATTTGGGAAGGGTCACCCATTCACTTTCTTCTGTCGTACGCCTCTCTTAGTAGCCAGAAACGATTATTTAACATAATTTAGTAGGATATACAGAACTTACATTTTCTGCTAAGTATCATAAGGATATGTCAAATAGTTTTTTAGCACCGGGCACACATAGTTCTTAAAGTTTTAAATAAAGAATAAATTATTTAAAAAAATATAATACATACTTTAAAATAATTTGACATATCCATGTCATACGTGGCAGAAAGTGTAGGCACTGTACACTGTAAACCCTACTAAATTATGTTAACAATCGTTTCTGGCTACTACCAGAGGCGTACGACAATGGAAAGTTAATGGTTGGCCCTTCCCAAATTCTACGCCACTGACGAAACTGCTATTTTAGTATAATTTTTAGATTTTCCATTACTTTCTATGCCAATAACATACTCTTCATTCGTAACGATAAAGTCATTAGTTTTCGAGATATTTTACGTTAAAAATGAAAAGGCACACTTATTTTGATTAATGTATTATGCTCCTTCGTTTTTAGCTTCAAATATCTCGAAAGACGTTATCGTTACGAATGAAGAGTATGTTATTTACGTAGAAAGTGTTGGAGAATCAAAAAATTGCACTAAAGTAGCAATTCTGCCAGTGGCGTAGAATTTGGGAATAGTCAACCATTCACGTCCCCCCGTCGTACGCCTCTGGTAGTAGCCAGAAACGTTTGTTTAACATAATTTAGTAGGGTATACAGTACCAGCACCACTTACCAAATTTCGTGTTGTTGTCAAATGCCTGTCAGGAAATATTCAAAAATAAATAAAGTAAAAGTTTAACTTTGACACCCTGTATTTCGGTTATTATCAACTTTTGTACTAAGGTAAGTTAGCTTAAATCTACCTATTTTAACCTCAGGAATCTAAGGTTAAGCTATGGCCCTTTCTTTACCAAATACCCTGTATAAAAAGTCTTACCAAAATTCCTAACTTGCGTTTTGATTACACAAGTGCACTAGTTCGGTCGCGCTTTAATTAACCATGTGTCTCGCGTTTTGATTACTGCGAACTCATAGATGACTTAACACTTGCGGATTAAATTTTTCTTGCACTAGTTTTAATTGTTCTTAACGTTTAACGGTTATTTTTCATCGATTATACTGTCTTATTTTGCGGAGATTTGTTGCCAAACGTAGGCTAACACACGAGAAAGTTCACCCTTAACGGTCGTATGAGAAGAAGTTCATGTACCCTCAAGTGATGAGTGGTACGAATATACAAGTTGATCCTTTAACGGACAGTATTGGAAGAGAGTGGTTGTACCCTCACGCGTGGCGAGTGGCACGAGATATACAAGTTGACCCTTCAGCGGTCAGTAATAGAAGAGAGTGATTGTACCCTCACGCGTGGCGAGTGGCACGAGATATACAAGTTGGCCCTTCAACGGGCAGTAATGGAAGAGAATAATTTCTCATCATCATTGTTTGATTTGCGTGTATAGAAAAAATTGCTATGTAGAAATGCTATCAATGAGTGTCCCCGTTTAGGATTTTGTCCTCTTCAGGGTTCGTAGTGAATGTATATTGTTGAACAACGAAAAAGTGGTCGCAAAAGTAAACAGTCCGAAAAACACACTGGGGCAAGTGTCGTGTCTTGGTGTTCCTGGGTTATGCCGGACGGTGGTGTCCAGAAGACTAAAAAGACAACAGAGAAGAAAGTTTGATGGATTGTTGTTGGTTCCATAGACATTTACGTGTACTGTCCGTGCTTTGCTCTCGACCAGTCTCCCTAGAAACCCTTGTACAACGACAGGCGAACCTGCGTCCCTCGTCGGCGGTCAGGAGGTGGCTTTTGAGCGCAGCGTGGACAGTGAGCGTTCGAGTGGTGAAAATAGTTGCGGCTATTTTCTTGGGACGAACAGGTAATAATTGTGCAATGAAGTTGGGAAACCGCAAAAAACCAACTTCTCCCTGTTCGGGGTAGGGAAGAGGATGTGTTATAGGTGGGTGCGGAAGGCTAACGGGGTAGCCTCGAGGATGTTTTCGTATTCTACTGGGAGTTCGTCAATGCATGTTTGCATTAGAGCAGACGGTGGATCAATCTTTTTGTGTTTGGGCTTTCGGTAGAATACGTGGCCGGAAGATGAACAGAAACATTTGAGAGATTCTTGTGTGTCGGAGGGGGGACCGTTGATTACTTTGATTGTGAAGTTCCTGTTCAGAGAGTTTATTCTCTCGCTGATTTTGTGGATGTTTGAGATGTTATGGATTTCGTTTGAGGGATATCTCCAGTGCTCGTAGTTGCATCTACGCAAGATTCTACGTTCCACTCGCAACAACCTCTCTTGTTTTGCTCTAGCGCAAAGAGAGTAGAGGCATGATTTTTACTCAATGACGGGTCGAATAAAGGTCTTGTAAGTGTGTATGAGAGTCTTCTTGTGTGTCTTGCCAATTCGTCCAGAGAGAGGGTTGAGAAGTCTGGCCCTGTTCCTTACCCTATCTAAAGTTGCCTTTAGATCTGCGTCCCAGTTAAGAGTCCTGGTGAACAGTACTCCCAAGTAGGTCGCAGTCGGGCTAACAACAAGCCTTTCTCCCAGCAATCTCAGTGGATATTGGTCGGCTTCATTTTTTATGATTATTTGTGACACAGAAGGGGCGCGAAACACAATTGTTGTTGTTTTGTTCGCGTTCAGCGTGACTCTCCACTTATAACACCAGTCCCCGACCACGTCCAACAGAGCCTGGGCTCTTCTGTGGATGAGTATTGGGTTGTATCGAGAGGTTGTCGTGAGTAGAGCCGTGTCGTCTGCATAGAGAAACAGCCGAGTGCCTGGGATATTTTGGTTTGTGATATCGCTGTTGTAGATTATGTACAACAGTGGTGCTAGGACTGAACCCTGGGGAACTCCAGCTTGTGGAGTGAAGAGGGTAGACTTTTGATCGCTTATTTTTACTCTGGCAGTTCGGTTGTGGAGGTATGAGTGTACAATTTTGGTAAATTGCAATGGTAGCCCGATGTCCAGAAGTTTCCGAACAAGTCCGTCATGCCAGACCTGATCGAAAGCCTTCTGCACATCCAGGAATGTGGCTATGGCGAATGAACCATCGTTGATGGTTTGAGTAACTTTAGTAGTGAAATCAGTTATTGCATGTTTGGTAGATTTACCTGACTGGAATCCATATTGAAATTTTGGTATGATATTGTGGTTTTCGAGAAAGTCATTGAGCCTCTCTTTTAGGATTAGCTCAAGAACTTTGCCCAGAGTGTTGATTAAAGAAATTGGTCTATAGGATTCCACGTTGGTTGAGGGTTTGCCTTTTTTCAAAAGCATGATGGTGTTGGCCACCTTCCAAGGAGTAGGAAAGTGGCTGTTTTTGAGACATGCATTGAATATTTTAGTTAGAAGAGGAATGATACTCTCTGGAAGTTTTTTGAGGCACCTTCGGTTGATGCCATCAGGTCCGGGAGCGCTGTTTTTACCTATTTGGCAAAAGCTCTCCGTTTCCCTGTTTGTGAGGGAGTCCATGATAGGATCATAGACTGGAACGTGGTAGTTGAGAGTAACATTTACTATGTATTCTGTGTGGAGTTTAAATAAGCGATCAAAGTTCGGGTTGTCTGGAGTTTGAAAGTTGTTTTGAAGCGAATTTCTGAATGCTTCAGCTTTCCCATCTGGGAAATTGACTATGTGATTGTTGACCAACAGATGAGATGGTTGAGATAGTTTTTGTTTTGTTAGGACTTTGAATTTGTGCCAGAATTTACTTCCGTCTCTGTAGTCCAGTTTTGAGGTAGCATCTTCCCACCGGCGAGCCGTTAGGTCAGATATCTCTCTCTTTATCCTGGCGCAGATTCGGTTGTATTCTGTTTTGATTAGTGGATTTCTGTTGGCCTTGTATTGACGTAGGAGACGTCTTTTTTGTTGAATTTTGGCTATGATGTATTGTGGAAGTGCCGGAGATGTATGGGTTATTTGTTTAAGTGGGATTGCGTGCGTGATCGCCTCGGTGATGAGGTTCTCAATTTCTGTTGCACTGGTGTCGATACTATCGTTAGTATCGAGTTCGCCTAACATAGGGAGATTTTGCGTGATGAAATTTTGGAATTCAGTCCAGTTAGCGTTATTTGTTTAAGTGGGATTGCGTGCGTGATCGCCTCGGTGATGAGGTTCTCAATTTCTGTTGCACTGGTGTCGATACTGTCGTTAGTATCGAGTTCGCCTAACATAGGGAGATTTTGCGTGATGAAATTTTGGAATTCAGTCCAGTTAGCGTGACGATAGTCTCTTATAGTTCTTGGAGGGTTGGGTTGTTTTGGAATTAGTATGTCGGTATTGACAAGAATTGGTGCGTGGACTGACGTTATTGAGTCACCTATGTGGCATCTATCCTCGAACCGATCCAGAATGTTACTGGTAACTAGGATGTGGTCGACAATAGAGGCCCCAGTGGCGTTCAGAAACGTGTATTCAGTGTTGGTGATTCGTGAGATAGGAAGGTCTAGTAGTAAATCCGTGAGGCGGATGCCTTCTGGGTTTTGTCGGTGATCACCAAACTGTGTATGTCTACAATTCAGATCGCCTTGCAACACGGCCTTGCCGAGCGTTGAAAAATACTCTAGCAAATGCCTGTTGAGTGGTTGATCCGGGTGTTTGTAGTAAGAGACTATCGTGAGGGTTTCGTTGTTGGGGATGTGCACGTCAACTGCCAGGAAGTCCACATCAGGTGGACGAAAATTTGGTGGGTATGTGTGTGCGCTGTGTGGTATTCCGTGTTTCACGAGAATACCATTCCCACGTGAAACCTGACAGCAGTTTCGATGAATGATCGAATATCCTGCGTAATGTGGATCGCTTTTCGACAGAGTATCTATGAGTGCAAGGATTTGAATGTTATGTTTCGACAGGATATTCTTGATGAGGGGTCTCTTTTTGAAGAGACCCTGACAGTTAACTGCACCTAGGGTGAAATCCATAAGGGGGTGCGCTTAGTGGTTGGGGTGGAATGTCAGTTTGACATTGCTTCCATGTCCATGTACCACTGTGGAGTGGTCATAGACTTGGCTAATCAGATTAGCCGTGATGGTAGCGATGTGCTCACGGAGTTCCGGCAGCAGATTCAGCAACAAAGCGGTCTGGATTGACAAGATGTTTTTAGTTTCCGTGGGTAGATCAAAGGGAGGGAATGATCTTTCGATCGAAAGTGGCTGTACCTCCTGTGGTACGGTTGGAATTGTGTGCCTCTGTGGACACTTGTTGGAGTAAGCAGGGTGTTCACCGCTGCAATTTGGGCATTTTGGTTCTTTTTGATTGGTACAGGCGCTTGACTTGTGGTTGCCGCCGCAGTGAGGGCAGACGAATGCTTTTTGAGGGCATTCGTCGATGGAGTGACCGTTTGTGCAGCATTTGCTGCAATATTTGGGGGTGGGTATTGTTGGATCGGAATTGTGTGGCATTTCGACGTTATAGATTTCGCCGTCGAGGGTGATACCTCGGCTCAGAGCAGTGGTGAACTTTTCGAGTGACTTCGTCACCACCTTGACCACCTTGGAATCCCGGCCGAGTCTGAAGGATTTTACTCTCCAGAGTTTCTCGACAGGGAATTCCTGTTCGGCGAGCAAGGCGGTGATTTCGTCTTCGGTATAGTCCACATCAATGCCAGTGATGCAGAAGAGATATGTGGGTTCTTTGTTACTGGAGTTTGAGTTTTTGTTACGGCTGTGGACCGTAACCATGGTTTGGCCTGTGGCTTTGTGAATGCTTTTTTCAATCTCTTCTGCTCTAATGGAAGTAAAAAGTCGCAGATGTGCGATACCGTGTGAAAGGACTTTGCATGAGTGGATTTTATTAGAAAGTAGTGTTGTGGCATTTAATTGCCGAAATAAGGTTCTTTTGTTGCAAAGATCTTTTGCCAGATCTTTTACAAGGTATTCTGAAAGAGTAGGATCGTTTATGGCATTGACGACGTTTGGGTTTTTTGGGCGGGAACTCGCTGCGGCGTTGGCGTATGAGCGGAGCTGTCTTCGTTGGAAGACGAATTCTGAGGATTGTTGATTATTGTTGCTGACGTTTGCGGTTTGTGAAGCTGGATTTTGAGATTGATTAATTGGTATAGAAATTGGTAGAGAAATTGGTAGAGAAATTGTTTGTGTCGATGGAGTAGGTTTAGTGGTTCGTGAAACTGCTCTCTGTCTCACCTGAGGGCTTTGTTTTCTGTCGCCAATGTCCAAATATTGTCTGTATAGGTAGGGATGGGGGTAAGTAGTAGGAAGGGATGAACTGGTACTACTGGACTGGATAGGGTTGGCTTTGTAATTATTATAATTATTATAGATATAGATTATAGAAAGTATAATAATATTTTTTACATGTGAAAAATTGAACAAAGGGATTATTTAATAAAAATAAAAAAAATCACAATGTTACAAGACTTTTGGAGGTATATATTATATTATCCTTTTGAAATTGTTAAAACGTGCATTATCAATATAACTATGGAGAAAATGTTAAAAAAGTTTGATTAAAAATATAACAGAAATATAGTGGGCTAAACGAAAAAAAGTTGCTCCAGAAGTTTACTAGGTATGAATAATATATGTTTTAACAAATTTCACAATTGTACCATTTATAACCTCATAGTAACTCATAATGAGAAAATTGCTATGATCCATTAGATATTTTTTTAAATGTAGGATAAATCAACACCAAATATCTTTCAGAGTCTTTAATCTGTGAATAGCTTGATGCTCCAACAATAGTCATTCATGATTATGTAAATGACATCTATCTTGATCAAATAATCTTAGTCAAATCACTTAGCCTACAAAAAAATACAATTTCTCGTTACAATCAAGCTTCTTGCAGACAATTTTTATGTAATTTTGTGCTCGAATAATGCAATTAATTATTCTTTTCACGGTCTTTCATTGCTATATTAAATATTAATTAAAATATTAATCTGCTGAATATATCCTCCTCCCATTCTTTAAGCCCTTGTTAAGACGTGGTGGCACTCTAAGGGCCGGTTGTTCGAACGCTAATCAACATTGATCACTATCAAATATTTAATTACTGTCACAACTGTCAATGTCAACTTTGGTTGGGTTGCTGAAAACATAGTTAATTATAATTATGAGATTAGTTAGTCAATTAACATAACAATTATTAACATAATTGATTAACTAATTTCATAATTGTCATAAATAATTATGTTTTCGGCAACCCAACCAAAGTTGACATTGACAGTTGTGACAGTAATTAAGTATTTGATAGTGATCAATGCTGATTAGCGTTCGAACAATGATCACTATCAAATATTTAATTACTGTCACCAAAACTGTCAATGTCAACTTTTATTGGGTTGCTGAAAACAAAATTGATTAAAATTATGAGATTAGTTAATCAATTAACATAACAATTATTAACATAATTGATTAAGTAATTTCATAATTGTAATCAATTATGTTTTCAGCAACCCAAACAAAGTTGACATTGACAGTTGGTGACAGTAATTAAATATTTGATAATGATCATTGTTGATTAGCGTTCGAACAACCGGCCCTAAATATTGTTAGCTTGCTGTCTCCACATTGGCTGCGATCCTGTGCCAGATCGTCGGCTTCTCAATGGCTTAGTGCGATGCCACATTATGCTTGTTGACCGGATGCGGTTGAGACGCATCCGTTTCCAATGCAACCGGACTGACCTGTCACACTATGCGTTTAGCCTGGTGCAGTTAGTAACCGCGTAACGATGTCTCAAAACGCATCCGTTTCCAACGCAACCGGACCGATCTGTCACACTATGCGTTTTGACCGGATACGGCGGAAACGCATCCGGCCAAAACGCATAATCTGACATCGGCCTTAAAGTTGTGGCTTGAACTCTCGGGCCAAATATTCAACTTTTTCAAATAGTTTATGACTTTTCTGGCTGTTTCCAGTTTGCTCCAGTTCTTGACACATACAAGGTGATTGATTAGTGGGGTAAAGCTCAATAGATCCGCTATAGTAATAGATAGCAATAAAAGTTAATAACAAAAATTGTAGCCAACTTTGAGATTCACATTACAAAATTAGTTAGAATGTTACAGGGTATTCGATGACACAGTGGCAGACCAAACTTATGTTTTTTTAAATAGGACACCCTATATTTTATTTTAAATTCGAAATCCTGTTAACTTCTCCATCTCAAAAATAAAAAGGTTTGTTATGTTATACAGGGTATTTACAAAGTTATAACCAATTTTGTATGAAAATCGTAACAAGTTCAGCTCCCTGTATAAATAAAAATAGGCACAACAGCGATGGTTTATTAATGCCATATTTTTTTATTTATTGTCAAAATGTTCAAGAATTATTGACATTGCTAATTTTCTTTATATCAAATACAGGGTGAGTCAAAACGCAAGTACATTATTTTCTCAGTAATGTTAAATGGAACGCCCTGTATTTTATATCATTATTGAAAAGTATCATTGCCGTACTTTAATTTTTATATAACATTCCCTATGTCCAAGTTTATTAGTTTTCGAGATATTTTCATTTTTCAGAGCAAATTATTTTAGGTGTCTAAATTTATCTAAATTTTAAGTGAACCATGACTGAATTGACAATTGACGATTACTGATTATCAATCCGGTAATCAATGTAACAATGTAGCAAATAAAGAAATAAAAATAATTTATTAGTAATACATTTTACAAAAAAAAAACGCAACCAGAACATGCAACATTTTTGAAACAATAAATAAAGAAAGAAAATTAGTAATGAATTGTTAAAAAAAATACACAAACACGAAATACAACATTTTGTAGAGACAATTAAACACTACTTTTGTATGTAAATGTAACAGTGTAACAAATAAAGAAAGAAAAATGATTTATCAGTAATACATTTTGCAAAAAAAAACATCTTTGAAAAAATTAGAAGATACTCTTAATAAAATATTTTTAATATTTAATTACATAAGGTGTTCAAAATTACCTCCTAGCACATTTATGCACGCCTAAAAACGATCATTGAAAGAGCTACTTACTCTACGACGCATTTGTAAATTAACACATCGAAATACACTTTGTATTCTATTTTTCATCTCATCCCTTGTTGTTTGAGGTGTTTTATAAACTTCATTATTAACGTAACCCCAAAAAAATCAGTCCAGTTTATTAAATTCTGGTGATTTGGGTGGTCACGCTACTGGTCCATTGAAAAATGAAAATATCTCGAAAACTAATAAATTTAGACATAGGGAATGTTATCTAACAATTAAACTACGGTAATGGTACTTTTCAATAGTGATATAAAATACAGGGTGTTCAATTTAAAATTACTGAGAAAATAATGTACTTGCCTTTTGACTCACCCTGTATTTGATATACTGAAAATTAGCAATATCAATCAGTCTTAAAAATTTTGACAATACGTAAAAAAATATGGCATTAATAAACCGTTGCTGTTTTGCTTATTTTTATTTATACAGGGAGTTGAACTTGTTACGATTTTCATATAAAATTGGTTATAACTTTGTAAATACCCTGTATAACATAACAAACATTTATATTTTTTTGATGGAGAAGTTAACAGGATTTCGAATTTAAAATAAAATATAGGGTGTTCCTTTTAAAAAAACATAAGTTTGGTCTGCCACTGTGTTATCGAACACCCTGTAACATTCTAACTAATTTTGTAATGTGAAGCTCAAAGTTGGCTACAATTTTTGTTATTAACTTTTATTGCTATCTATTACTATAGCGGATCTATTGAGCTTTACCCCACTAATCAATCACCCTGTATACTGGGTTGGGATAAAGTATGGAACCAAGCAAATATCTTTGAAACGAAAAGAACAATATTTATGAAAATTTGCATGCAAGTACATTGACGCAAAAGGCATCTATTGCCGTACTTTTTGTTACTACTCCACTAATACCCTTAACTTATTTAATTTAAATGGGACACCCTGTATATTTTTGCGGATTTTAAAAGAATTATTTTTAATTTATACATACCAAATTTGGTAGACAAAATTTGTTAAAAAGTGGCTGTAGATAATTTTTTGTATTAATACAACGTAGTAGGAAATAAACGAGTACCATCTATCTATACTGTAGACTAAAATTGTTGTTTACATGCACTGCATGAGTTATTTGAATTTAGTATAGTAGGTAAAAGATAAAACTGTTACTGAACTAATTGACAGAAATAAGTTATATTAAAAATGGTTTATTTAAGTGAAAAAGATCGTATTGAAATATTAATGATAATGGGTTATGGTGAATTTTCATTTTTGGAAGTGAATTTTCCAAATCGATGGATTGGACGTAGAGGATTCATAGAGTGGCCCGCTCGTTCTCCGGACCTCAACCCGTTAGATTTTTTTTCTTTGGGGTTATCTAAAATCACGTGTTTACGTTAGGCGTTATGCTTGCAGGATTTGAGACAAAGAATAATTATTGATGAATGTGAACTAATACGTGAAGAAATCTTGCAAAAAGTGACTCACGAATTTATTTATACGCTTGCACGTTGTCAGGAGGTGAACAGCAAACATTTTGAACATTTGAAATTATTTTTTTTTATTTTTAATATCATTTGTCTAACGTAAATAAATAAACCTATTTTTTAACTGTAAAGAGATTTATTTCTTGTTTTAATAGTTTTTTCTTCCAAACTTGGTATGTATGAATTAAAAATAACAAGTTCTTTTAAAATCTGCAAAAAGATACAGGATGTCCCATTTAAAGTAAATAAGTTAAGGGTATTTCCGGTTGAAACCGGAAGTGGAGTAGTAACAAAAAATATGGCATCAGATGCCTTTTGCATCACTGTACGTGCATGCAAAGTTTCATAAATATTGTTCTTTTCGTTTCAAAGATATTTGCTTGGTTCCATACTTTATCCCATCTCTGTATATTCTTTACATTTATAGCTGAATCTAAGACATCCAAATATATCATATATGCATGCAGAAATGGGATACTTAAAACAGCCTATTTCAATTGACAAAGTTTAAAAAAAATACTCGTCTGTGCCCAGTACTTCTTATGAGCTCTGCTGTCCCTTGTTCTCCTCTCCTGCTATTCTGTACATCTTAGCAGATGTGACAAAGTTATGAATATTGATTTACTTTTAGGTTTCTTATGGCTATTTTGAGGGTTTCTTGTGATAGAGTAGTTTCCACTCTGTCAGTCCAGATGGTTGGTGATCGTCCTCTACTTCTCTTTACCTCGAGTTTTCCTCGAAATATTAACCTTTCCAAATTGTTGACAGGATAATACGACCAAAGAACGTTAGGACCCTTGTAAATATGGAGTTATAAAGAAGTCATAGGTAATTAACCTTCTTGAGAACTGGTTTGTTTATTCTTCTGGCTGTCAAAGATTTTAAAAGCATTCTTCTCCAACTCCACATTTCACTTACCTGTAGCGATTTAAATGAAAAAACTGCCATTTTTGACCCTTATTTGTTAATAACTATATTTCTCGTTCGAACTGTGACGGGCATTTTTGTATTTATAATGTATTATGTATATAGTACCCAAAAAATCCATTTGCAACCTGGCTGCGCAAGTGTCCCGACAGAAACCTTATTTCTCTGGACTATATGAGATTTGTATCGCGATACTGATACTTGCGACATATTATATCGATACCGATCTCAACGTGAATGGGGACCTTTAAACAACACAGCAACGCATACAGGACGCAGCCTGCTATAGTCTGGAGTAGGTAGTCTGAACATGGTTAGTCATGGGATACTCATGTTACTTATAATTCCGAGTAGATGCCATTGCACGATATTGAACGCTTTTTTGTAATCTATGAAATGTATATACATGAGAGTCTTTTATTATATTGCTTTTAGGTTAGTTATCGTAGATTTAGAATTGGTTCTCGTGTTTCATTTCCATTTTCAAAAGGCTTGATCGGGAGCTATTTATTGGGTAGTAATTAGATCTAACCTAATATGCATTATCGGCAAAACGATTTTACTTGCTTAAGTTATCAATGATTAATTTGTAACTTCCCATATTGTGACGAAAACTTCATATGCAGCCATAATAATTATGGAGGGCCTCTGTTTGTATTTAAGAAAATCGTCGATTACGCCACTTTTGTTTTCACTATATATGTTTGCTATTTCTCTTTGCCGACGTTTAAATTGGCAAACTGGTGAACCGTGCCTCATCACACTCCGTTGGGGTTGGTTGCCACCTTTACAACAACTCATTAATTATTTTTATGTCTGTATATATATGTTACCGTAAAAACTCGATTTCAGTTAAAACCCGAATTTACTAGGAAAAACTAGTTTTAACTAGTGTGGGCTTTAGACAATTCTAGTTTTAACTAGTGAAAACTAGTACTATCAAATGTTTTCAGTTAATTCTAGTTGAGACTAAGCATATTTCAGTCAAAACTAGTTTTTACCAAACTTTTCAGTAATTTCCAGATTCAACGAAAACTCGGTAAATAGTTTGCTACCCCGGTTGTTTGCAAATAATTTCTCTAAAACGTAAAATACTGTGGACAAGATCTTAAACGTAAAAAACTCAAATCTTTTTGACCACGTTGTTGTGTTCTCCAGGGCCGGCGATAACGGGCCTGCAAGGGATGCACTGCAGGCGGGCGCCCCTGTGTGGGGCGCCAAAGTAAGCTTTTATACAAAATACCTATTTATTTAATAAAACGTACGGCGCCTATGCTAGTTTTAAAGTCGGGCACCTTATACCCTAGCGCCGGTACTGGTGTTGTCTTGCATCCAGGCTGCTAACATTTTCTTGATATCTCGGTTAGCTCGCTCGACTGAACCTTGACTCTGGCTGTGCCTTGGTTTACCATCAACTAATTTTTTCTCAGGTCAGTATGACATTACCTTATTTATAACTGCATTACCGAACTCTCGAGAATATATAATAGCCGAAAAGTCAAGAATATATTATAATATATCCGTTAATAAAATTGATAAGCAACTTTTTCCGCCCTCTTACGTTGTAATGGTTTCAACAAAACAAATTTTGTTAAATGGTTCTGATAAACCATAATAACTTGTAGCCGTGATCCCCTTGCGATTGCATATCGATCAAATCTATCTAACAGCAACTATTCATTTCTGAATGCAATATAGGTTTCGACACAAGACCCCTCTTCGCTATACTCTTCTTCCGTTGGCAGGTTTCACACATTAATATAAAATTATTGAACATATAAATTGTTATATTTGCGTATTTTCTGGCGGTTTTAGTCTTCAACCTATCCCAACCTCCATAACCAACAGCAACGTTTAAAACCTCCATAACCAATAGCAATAGATTCAATTATGTCAAAAATGTCTTCAGCAGGTACATAATATTGAAATTTGTTCAAGATTTCTAGTTTTAACTGAATTTAGCAGTCTAATGTAGTTTTGACTAGTTAGAACTAGAATTGTCTAAAGCGCGTAGTTAAATTTAGTTTTTCCTAGTAAATTCGGGTTTTAACTGAAATCGGGTTTTAACGGTAACATATTATACATTTTGACTCTTAGCGAAATTACAAAATTTTCTCTGTAATTAATTGGTCACATTTTTAGGTATTAAAATGAAGTGAATATGAATAATACCTAAAAATGAAATTAATGATATGTTACATTTATAGGCATTTAAAAAAGTAGAGTCTTTAACTTGATTGCGTATCCAGCATATTATTTTACAACTAACATAAAATCTTCTTAACAATTCATTAACATTTTCCAGATGGACACATGCATTCATTAAATATGGTAGATGATCAAAATATAACAACATTTTTACAAAGGGTGATCGATTTGGAAGAAGCTGATAAAGAAACTATGCATCTATTAGTTTTTCTTCTAATGCAATTCTTATCCAGATCTGATCAAGCATATCCAGCGGAGGAAAAAAATCTAGCTAAAACCCAAGGAATCGTACTCCGACACTTATATCTGTTACTAGGGTACAGTCAAAATGACAGAGGCTTGTATCTTCCACCACAACGGTTAAGATCTTCACCTGCCTTCAGTGTTTTTCTTTCAAATTTACCTCAGTTGATGGACCAAAATCATCTTATGGGACGGCTTCTTCTTCCCACCTGTTTAATATTGATGCAATACGCTCCGTCTCCGTACTATATACCAAGCGCTATGGAGTTTCAACAACCGACTTACAGTTTGTGGGCACTGGAGCCGCATTTTCGAAAAAACTGGTTAATGTCTATCGTTGTGCTATTATACAAGGTAAGATATATTGTATACAGTGGCGTGCTGGTCATATAAATGAATCGGTGCAATCACCGAGAGGCCGCGGCCTCTTGAGGCCGGTCAAATAGGTTTTCACAAAAATTTTTAGATGTAATAAAAAAATATTTTTTAAATTTCTAATTGGATGTTAATTTTGCTAATAATATTAATAAAACATTTAAAAACAATTTTATTTTTTTTAATTGTGAAATACAGCTAAAGTAAATGAATAAGAATCTCTATAGTCTGTATACATAAATAGATTGCTACAGACAATATTATTTATTTTCATACATACAATAGACGAAGCAACGAAGCACTAAAAAGCCCAAAACCTAGGAATTTTGTGCAGTAAGATGAATCATCATGGAACTTTTTGCATTCGATTAGAGAGAGTGTCAGGCAACTTTGTGAACTAAAATCATCTAGGGCAAAAATTTTTGTGCATAAGAAAATGCATTTTAAAAGTGCATCTCGAAGAGGTGAAAATGAAAAATTTAGAACTTGGGAACTATTGACGGAAATGAGTTGAATTTTTATACTCGAGGATTTTGGGGATCGCTGAGCACGAATTTCATATCGGCGATGGTCTCCAAGGTACCTGGTGCCCACGGTGGAGCTCGTCGCCTAGAATTTATGTTATAACCATTAAAAATCAGTCAATATCCATTAGTCGGGGGTTTTGGGGTCGCCGGCCACGAATTTAATGTTGGCGATGGCATCCAATATACCTGGTGCCCAGGGTGGAACTCGTCACCTAGAGTTTTTATTTATAATTATCCAAAATCAGCAAAAACTATTACCCTGGGGGTTTTGGGGCTCGCTGAGTACGAATTTCATGTCGGCGATGGTCTCCAAGGTACCTGGTGCCCTGTGTGGAACTCGTCGCCTAGAAGTTTTATGTTATAATAATTAAAAATCAGTCAATATCCATTACACGGCAGTTTTTGGGGTCGCTGACCACGAATTTAATGTCGGCGATGGTCACCAAGATACCTGGTGCCTAAAGTGGAACTCGTCGCCAGGAGTTTTTAGTTATAATTATTCAAAATTAGTCAAAAACTATTACCCTGGTGGTTTTGAGGGTCCCTGAGTACGAATTTCATGTCGGCGATGGTGCCCAAGGTACCTGGTGCCAAGGGTTGGAACTCGTTGCCTAGCGTTTTATGTTATAACCATTCAAAATCAGTCAATAACCATTACTCGGGGGGTTTTTGGAGTCGCTAAACACAATTTAATGTTAGCGGTGGTCTCCAAGGTACCTGGTTCCCAGGGTGCAACTCGTCGCCTGGAGTTTTATGTCATAATTATTCAAAATCAGTGAAAAACCATTATTCTGTGGGTTTTAGAGGTCGCTTAATACGAATTTTATGTCGGCGATGGTCTCTAAGTTACCTGGTGCCCAGGGTGAAACTCGTCGCCTGGAGTATTATGTTTTAACCATTCAAAACCAGTCAATAACCATTACTCGGGGAGTTTTTGGGGTCTCTGAGTACGAATTTCATGTCGGCGATGGTTTCTAAAGTACCTGGTGCGTAGGGTGGAACTGGTCGCCTGCAGTTTTATATTATATTCATTCAAAATCAGTCAATATCCATTACTTCGGTGTTATGGGGGTCGCTAAATATATTTTTCATTAATAATTTTTCGTAAAACACTTTTCTATTATATCCTAAAAAATTACCAATTTAAAAATTATTTTAAAATTAGTTTTGTTAATTACAAAATAAATAATAATATTATAATATGAAGCCGTTTAGGATTGGTATTAAAGGAATTTTCATTATCTACAGTCTATAGCTACGCTCTACGCTGTTTTATAATTTTGGTTTTCGAAATTGCGGAAGAGAGAAATTTGTGTAACTTCAAGTAAGTAAATATATTTTTTATTTTATTTTACTTTTTTATTAATTTTTTCATTATATTATACAAATAAATTGATTATGAATACGTGCACTAACATTTAATTTAACACGCATTTTTTAGATTATTGTATACCTACCTTGAAGACCATCGCCAACATGAAATTGGTGCCAGCGACCCCTAAAACCTTCATAGTAATGGTTATTGACTGATTTTGTATGATTATACCATAAAACTCCAGGAGACAAGTTCCACCCTGGGCACTAGGTACCTTGGAGACCATCACCGTCATGAAATTCATGTTCAGCGACCCCCAAAACTACTCGAGTAATGGTTATTGATTGATTTTGAATAATTATAACATAAAACTCCAGGTGACGAGTTCCACCCTGGGCACCAGGTACACAAATTCGTGCTCAGCGACCCCCAAAACCCCCCGCGTAATGGTTTTAAATGATTTAGAATAATTATAACATAATACTCCAGACGACGAGCTCCACCCTGGGCATCAGGTATCTTGGAGACCATCGACCACATGAAACTCTTGTTCAGCGACCCCCAAAACCCTCAGAGTAATGGTTATTGACTGATTTTGAATGATTATAACATAAAACTCCAGGCAACGCGTTCCACCCTGGATACCAGGTATCTTGGAGACCGTCGCCAACACTGAATTCGTGGCCGGCGATCCCAAAAACCCCCCGAGTAATGGATATTGACTGATTTTTAATGATTATAACGTAAAACTCTAGGCGACGAGTTCCACCGTGGTCACCAGGTACCTTGGAGACCATCGCCGATATGAAATTCGTGCTCAGCGATCCCCAAAACCCCCGATTATAAAAATTCAAGTCATTTCCATCAATATTGCCTGAGTTCTAAATTTTTCATTTTCACCTCTTCGAGATGCACTTTTAAAATGCATTTTCTTATGCACAAAAATTTTTGCCCTAGATGAATTTAGTTCACAAAGTTGCCTGACACTCTCTCTAATCGAATGCAAAAAGTTGCATGACGATTCATCTTACTGCACAAAATTCCTAGGTTTAATGCTTCGTTGCTTCGTCTACAAGTATATTTATGGTTTTCCAATTTTCTTCAAACATGTATGTACTCTGCAGAATAAAAAATGGAAAAACGTCTTACACATTTTTGACCGAATTATTGGAAGTATCGAAAAACGATTTGATCACGACAAACCAAATCGTTTTATGATGATCTCACTCTACATCCTAATTTTGATACAATAAAAAATGGTATACTGAAAAATTAAGAAATTTTTATCCTACCATATCTGCGACTGCAATTAGAGAAGAACTCGTGAATTTTTCTGATAAATGGATTGTATTAAAAATAGGATTTTGCAAAATACATACTGAGATTATAGAAGATCGAGTTAATGATGAATATGTTCAGTCTACAGGAAATATGAATGATGATAATATAATATTATTAATCTAAGTGATAATGAACATGAAGTAACAAATGACAATGTTGATATCGTGAAAACTTCACCTCCGTGTGGTACTAAAAAGTGTAAAGATTGTATAGCTTGCTGTTACGCTGTTTTGCATAAGTACAACTTATATCAGTGTGCTGTGTGCTTATCCAAATTTAAATAGTATAATATAAAGCATTTATTAACTCTTTCAATGACACCAGTATCTTGCAAAAAAAGCTTTTCAACATTGAAATACATAAAAAAATCGGTTAAGCAGTAGTTTAACACAAGATCACTTTTATGCTAATGGCTATAGAAAAAAAAAGCTTTGTATGAGCTTAAAAATGATGGAATAATCGACGTATTTGCTCAAAAATCTACTTTAATGCGGAAATTATTGATCAAGAGTTAAGTAATTATTTTATA
Source organism: Diabrotica virgifera virgifera (assembly GCF_917563875.1). Taxonomy (NCBI): domain Eukaryota; kingdom Metazoa; phylum Arthropoda; class Insecta; order Coleoptera; family Chrysomelidae; genus Diabrotica; species Diabrotica virgifera. Next base: position 111,479,269 of record NC_065452.1, read on the forward strand.
AAATAATCGCAAAAGAATATTTAGATTATTGCGTTGTATTAACATTTTAATAGTTATTTATGATGTGTTAAAAGTACACGTTTAAGGCACGCATGTGAAAGTTTGCAGAATGAGCGATAGCGAGTTCTGAAATTCACATGAGTGTCTTAAAAATGTACTTTTTAACACACATATCATACAATATTTTTTCTACAAACGTAATTACAGGACAATATCTACAAAAACTTTTACTTGAACTTGACTGACATTCCATTTTTATATTTTTTTGACATTACATCCAAATTGCCTATACGATCAATACGAATTGCAGTGCCATAAAAATTTTAAAGTACTAGTGCCTTAAAGTAGCATTTTTAACGCACGTATGGAGTGCTAAAAATTGCATTTTTAACACGGTTGTAGAAAAATATTTTCAAATTAAAGTATTTGCACTCTACTTGCATTTGTACTCTCTTGTATAATTAATTTACTAAGATTGAGCTTAATACATAATTGAAAAATTCTCAAGATTTTATTTTACTTTTATCTTAATTTCATCAAATTCATATTATATTTATTCAGGAAATTATGGTTTCTTCGTTACTGCATACAATATTGTCATACATGTCATTTATTATTTGTAAGATTGTTATTCTTAAATGAAAAAATATAGCAAATTAAAAAAATCATTGAATTCGAAGTTTTATGTTTGATTTAAAAATAATTTATATTTTTGTTTTTTTAAATAACGAATAAAACATCCTGATAATAGAAGGTAAAATGAGGATGGGAGGCCGCTTTTCTATAAAATCACCGGGCCGCTTGAAAAGTTCCAGCACGCCACTGATTGTATATTAATACCCATATGGTAATAAAAAACTAAGTTTCAGTTTACTGACGAATTAAAAACAATTCATTTTGAAACTTTTAATTTTACAAACATATTGCACTATTCACTGATATTTAATATTCATTAATATTTTAGTCTTTAACTTTTGTACAGTCTTCTAACACTTGTTTAGTCTAATACATTTACACTAACTGTTTATAATTGTCGGGTGTATAATGGTCCTGTTCGTTCCAGTATGCACCAAGAATGTATACTTTTTACTATTTAATTCTCGATCTACATATTATACACTATCTTCACTACATTTCAAGGAAGCTATTAATATGAGAGGATCTTTGAAAAAGTTCCAGGTCGACTGAAGCTGCACCCTAAGGCCAACACGTTTTAATTTCCTGTTGGTGAGTTTCTTGATTTGTGTTGTACCTAGAGTACTTCATGAACATTTCATTACAATTCCAACACCTTATGGTCTTCGTTTTATTGTATGTATTGTCTTTAATCATATTAACAATCTGATCAAGTTTGTCTTCTTCTTCTTTTACAGTTTTAACTTTTCTCTACCCGACAAAGACCTGCGTAGCTTCGACAGCGGCGGATAAGACATCGAAAAGCGTCTTGTGACGAGGTAATTGCAGTGTTCTCTGCATTTCATGATCACGAAGACCATTAATAAATGTTTGAACAGCCAACTTTTCCATCATGTCTTCGGGAGCTGTTGGATAAACATATCGTACTAACCTGGCAACATCTACCTCATATTCTTGAAAAGCCTCATCTTGCTTTTATCTTAGATTCGGTAGTTCGTTAGGTCACGAATACATAAGCGCTGTTTCACATTATAAGAATTTAAACGTGCGAGGGTTAGAACGCACGACGACATTCCAATGGTGGCTCATGTAATCATAATATGGAGCCTTTCTCACTAGACGGTGGTGGTTGGAACGTTCGGTGAAGTCGCCGTGTTTATGCCGTCCCTCGCTTACAACAACAGACGGCACCCAGTAGCATAGGGGACTTAATGCATCCTTTCATATGATACTGTCGTTCAGTCGCACGAAGGTAGTTTCTTTGGTTGTTTGGTACATTATTTTCATTTACACTTTGTGGCTGTTTGAAGTAGGTGCATATCTTTTATATTATGATGTCTCAGATTGATAGTGAAATAACATTAATTGAAGCGAGACCTGTTCTTTGGGACAAAACAATAGAAATATATAGAGATAGAAACTTGACGAGAAATGCTTGGAATGGTGTATGCCGTGCACTTAACAGTGAATTTGACGAATTAGGTGATAAAGGAAAAACACATTTTATAAGTACAGCAAAATTAATTATATGTTACTGATAACAACAGTAATTAAAACTGCTAAGTATATTATAATAAACTTTATTTTACATAGTTGCAATTAACGTTGAGTATAAAGGGTGTTCCATCAATATGTGTGAATATAAAAATATATAAATCTTATCTTTTTGCGTTAATAGGTTGGACCCAATGAATTATATACCTATACCCATATAATATATACCTTTTATTCTAGAAAATTATATTTAGTTTTATAGGGTAAACGACTCGGTGAAGACTGAAATTATCTAAAAACAACATTTAAAACGAGGGGAACAACATTTAAAAATGAGTGGATGACAGAGGGTCTTTTAAATTCTGTACATGAAAAACATAGATTGTAATATTGTTCTGAAGCTGTTTCCTTGTGGAATTTTTGTAATTAACTATTCTAAATGGGACATAAGCCACAATTTAACTAAAAAAATAATTTTATTAACGTTTCGACGGCCAAATCGTCGAAACGTTAATAAACATTTTTTAGTTCAATTGTGGCTTATTTCCCATTTATAACAGTTGAGGCAATCCAAGATCCCACAAATAACTTAGTAGGACAACGATGATAAAAACAAATTAAGACTTTTAATTAAAAACATAAGAAATAATAACTGACAAAATAGAAATTGCAAATGAATTAAATACGCATTACAGTACATTATCACAAAAGTATGGACAAAAAATACCCATTTGTAATGATAAATCGTAATGATACATATCAGACATCGTATTATGTACCTACCTCAGCCACAAAGTGTAAATAAAAATAATATACCAAACAACACAGCAAAATATCTTCGTGCGACTCAATTCTTATTGTGTATATATATTATCAAAAGGATAGGTGCGTCAAAACTACCGCACGAGAAAACCCTGGCACGTTCAAAATTCTTATAATGTGAAACAACACTAAGTGTTCGTGACCGTATCGCATGTTTAGTCTCTTCTTAAGTTGTTCGAAATCGTCTCTATCCTCTACGGCTATGGTCTGAAGCATCCAAAGCATCTCCTCGAAGTCAGGTTTACAAGCCTTTTCTTTTTCCGATCATCCATTCGGTCGTGCAGCTGATTCAAACTGTTTCATGTTGTTGTTCTATGATTATTTTCCGTCGAAAGTTAAGACTTTAACATGAACAAAACCTCCACTTCCTTTATTTGTAGCTACAAATTGCTCTTCTGATGCGAATTCTTTGAGTCGATCGTCTCAGTCGTTGCGCTCGATTCACTTCAGCTTTTAGCCCGATCAGGGAACACAAAATTGTACGAAAACCTCCAAAAAAATAAAGGAAGTATAAAAATTTGGGAATAGATAGTTGAACTTGTCTATTATTATATAAGAAAAAGTTTACAATTCTACATCCCCTCCATTTTACAAAAATTGGGAAATACAGGGTGAAAAATATTTTCTCGGGAGTGAAAAAATATATGTTCAAAATAGGCCCGCGATTGGATAAAATGACTAATTCTAAGAACTTTTGTTCTATAGAGTTTTTTTACTAAGTCAATACTTTTCGAGTTATTTGCGAGTGAATATGCTCATTTTTAACAAAAAAAAAACATGTGTTTGGACAGTTTTTCACAGATAACTCAAAAAGTAAGTATTCTAGCGAAAAAAATATTCTTAGTAAAAATATAGCTTATAAAAAATTGAAAAAACGGTGTATGCTTGAGGTCTGTAGACACAGTAGAAGCAGAGTTGTAGCTAATGAAAAGTAGGTTCTTCTTCGTCAAATTGAAAATGGAATATTTCAATGTGAAATAACCAAAAAACAGAGCACTTTTCGGGGAAAATTCATTACAACTTTTTTAAAGTGTTTAAAAAAAAGTTTATTTTGGTTTTTTAAAAAACTTCTAACGTTAAAAATAAGTGAGTTACGCTTAAAATATTGTTGATCCCTTTTATTTTTTGGTACAAAAATCGCGAAAATCACCCACTAATTAGCTTCCCAAATAAAATTAATCGTTACCGCTTCACAAGTTACTTTACTGATGTATTGTTTATATTTTCTAAGGTTTCTAATATTTTCATATTTTCATTGGATTAAAGTGCTCATTTTTGAAAAAAAAACGGGTTTAAAATAAAAAAAAATGTATTTTGAAAAAATGGAATTGTTCATGGAATTAACTTAAAAATTATTAGTAATACCAAAAATCTTAAGGAGTAATAAAATGTACGTTTTGCTTTTCTGAATATTTTTACTTTTTTGTTTTCTTGTTAGACAAAAATTGGTTATGCTATGGTTGTTCAAAATTTGCCTAAACTCGTGATTAGTTACTCGTTCAAGCCATTTTAACTACAGCTTTTTCAAAAATAAGCTTGTTGAACCGATGAAACTTACAGATCATATAAATAATACATACCTAAGCAAAGTAACTTGTAAAGTGATAATGATAAAATTTATTTGTGATGCTAATTAGGGGGTGATTTTCGCGATTTTCTTACCAAAAAATAAAAGGGACCAACAATATTTTGAGCGTAACTCACTTACTTTTAATGTTAACAGTTTTTTTTTAAACAAAAATAAACCTTTTTTAAACACTTTAAAAAAGTTGAAATGAATTTTCCCCGAAAAGTACTCCGTTTTTTGGTTATTTCACATTAAAATATTCGATTTGGAATTTGATGAAGAAGAACCTACTTTTCATTAGCTACAACTCTGCTTCTACTAAGTCTACAGACCTCAAGAATACACCATTTTTTCAATTTTTTATAGGCTATATTTTTGCTAAGAATATTTTTTTCGCTGAAATACTTACTTTTTGAGTTATGTCCGAAAAACTGTCCAAAAACATGTTTTTTTCTATTAAAAATGAACATATTCATTTGCAAATACCTCGAAAAGTATTGACTTTTCTCTATAAACTCTATAGAACAAAAGTTACTTAGAATTGGTCATTTTATCCAATTCCGGACTTATTTTGAATCTATATTTTTCACCTTCGAGAGAGGGGTATTCCCCTCCATTTTTGTAAAATGGAGGGGATGTAGAATTGTAAAGTTTTTCTTATATAATAATAGACAATTTCAGTTACCTATGCCCAAATTTTCATCCTTCCTTTATTTTTTTTTTGGGTCAGATTGTTCTTTGATCGGGCTATTTGGTCTACTCCATCTTCTCATTCCCACCGATTGCGCTGTTAGAATCTTTTTTATCATGTTCGATTACATGACCCGGGCTACATGTGAAGTCCACTGCAGACGGTTTCGCTTGATTATAGTGGTAATATCTTTTCCACCAAACTTATGCATGTAGATATTCTGTAGTTCAAAGATATATCTACGCTTCCATATTCCGTTTTCACAGACCGCTCTGAATATCTTGCGTATAGCATCTTTCTTTTCAAAAACTACAGAGAGGATTCAGAGAGGTTCAAAACGGGAACTATTAGTGTTCTATTCATTATTTACTTAAAAAGTAACTGCAAAATTTCACTGATTGGTACTCACAAAATCAGCAAAAAGCAAGGTATCTTGAAAAAATCTAGTACAATAATTATTAATAATAAAAATCGGCTATACCTGTATGTAAACAATCATCCTTTCTGTAAATATTGACATTTATTTTCTGTTTTAGTACCAATATAATCATCAACCTCACTGTATGCAGTTGACATCTCTAATTAGAGTAGTATTAAATACTCTAGATTCTCAACACCATCACTGTAGAAGAATTCCGGCTACTATAATCATGGGACAACCACCTTCACGATCTAGAGGTAACGTATCCCTGTGTATTATTAGGGGGAGGGTTGAGTGGGGACAGGACACTTTTTTATATATCGCACCTCCGCTCAAAGAGTGAAGAGTGTCATAAGTCAAAAAATTCGAGAAAACGACGTTTAAAGTTTGTCCTACAACATTTTCGGGTTTAATTCAAAAACTATTAAAATTAGAATAATAACTATTTTAGTCTGTTACAATGGTTTTTGAAGCTCTATAGAATAGCGTATTGAGTATATTAAAAATATTTAAAAAAAAAATTGAGTTGTGTAAAAAAATACAGATAAAATAACGAAAAATTTACGAAATGTTATTTATCAAAAGTGACACTTACAATACTTGGTACAGAATATAATATCATTATTATTATCATGGTTAATAAACTTATACTTTTTAATGATGTAACTTTAAATACAAGTAACAACATTAAACACAAAATACTGCAAAAAGAAAGATAAACAAGTGATAAATGTGTCACTTTTCTTGAGCACATACGCAGATTGTTTTGAATAAAGTAATCACATATACTATCTTAACTCGGCAAACGACGCTATATACACATTTTATTTTATGTGGACAAAAAATGCTTTGCACAAGTCGATATGTGACACTGTTTGTGTTCAGTGCGTCGTTGATTTTGGATAATCGTATAATGACACTAGTGTCATCTAACGATAAATAGTTGACCCATAGATGTGACACTTTGTGAGATGGGAATTTATAGTTTTGGGAGTCCGGCCCTGAACATGGTAACACAAACTGTGTTTACATTTCAGTCCCGAAAAATTATCGTTTTCATAGTAATTTGTATCCAAATAAACCTGAAAACAAGAAAAAAGTAATAGTATATAGTGCAGTTACCTTACAGAATAAAACAGTGAGTTATTATTATTTCATTTATTCAAAACATTACAAAGCATACCGTTTGTAAGGTTAAGTGACGGCCGAAAGGCCAGTTATCAGAACCAGTTCTGGTTCTACAACTGGTTCATAATTACTAATGAGTTTACCAAATGATACCAGATCCAACCCAACTAATTTGTCAACAATCATGACTGACGATCAACAACCTCAAAACAAAACATCGTATTCAGCTATGCTTAACAACAATTCAATTCAGTTTCCTTCAAAGCTTCAAGCAATTTTGTTTAATTCGCTACCTGATACTAAAATAGAAGAGTACTTAATAGCACTTGGTGAAGTTGTTCATCCACGGAATATTTTATTTTCATCAAGACTGTCAAATAACAGAATATGCATTTACCTCTCCAGCGAATCCTTGGTGGAAAAATTTATGTCCGGTCCAGCAGAAATAACAATTAAAGGCGAAAATCTAAAAGCACGAAAATTGATAACTCCGAACGAAAGACTGTTACTATCGGGTGTTTGCCCTTCTATTCCACATATTTTAATAAAGAATGAGTTAACCAGATTAGGTCTTAAATTAATGTCACCTTTAACCTTCCTTAGAATCGGTAGTCAACTTCCAGAATTTCAACACGTCCTCAGTTTTAGAAGACAAACTTATATTCAACCACTTGTAGATATAGACCTTCCTTCTTCTTTCTTAATGGCATATGAACAAACTTCGTATCGCATATTTTTAAGTTTAGATAAACCTTCATGTTTTCTCTGTAAGAAAACAGATCACATTGCAGCAAATTGTCCAAATCATAATCATCAAAATGATTCCTCTCATATCCAACACCAACCACAACAACCAATACAACAACAACCACAAGAATCCCCCCAGTCTAATCCATCACCCTTAGAAATGGAACCAGTTCATCCAGTCAGTAATTCTCTTAGACAAGGAAAGAGAGAGGACGGGTAACACTCATTTAATACACATGTTCCAAAAGTGAAGCCAGTTTTTGGTTTGTTGGTCACCAAAAACATGGCGGTAACGTCAAATATAACAATAGGTTGCCAGTGGTGGGTGTTCGTTGAAGGTTAAAATTTCATAAAAAATAAAGTAAATCCTCATCTAAAATTCGTAATAAAAACATATGTATGTATTGAAACATATGTACGTAATATGAGCAACTTAATAAAACATTTACCGTACACAAATTCTTCATTTTAAATACATTTCATGTTTTCATTTTAAATACTCAATGCATAACAATACCCCAAAGATACGTCGATGATCAAAATCTCTGGTGACGGTTTGGCTTCACTTTTGGTCATAGGATAACTCGTCCTCTCTCTTTCCTTGTCCAAGGTAATTCTAGTGCCGAACCTTCACTTAACCAACAAACAGAGACTAATTTAATACCTCCCGTATTATTTAAGGAAACTAATTATATATCTACGGATCAGTCAACGACCAATAAGAGAACAATTTCGGAAATTAACACTAGTCATCTCCCACTGAAGAATTAAATAGAGAATTTAAAATACCAACACAAACCAAAAAGAAACAAAACAAGCAAACTGAATCTACCACATCAATTCAGGAAATAATGATGCCAACAAAAACAGTATTTCACGATACGTCAAATAATTTTAACTTAATGTTTTTCTGAAGCTATTTCCTTGTGGCATTTTTTTAATCAACTATTGTAATGGGAATAAACCACAATTTTACCAAATAAAATGTAAAATCACAAATCAGCACTATATTCACTGGATAATGTTACAACTTCGACTGAAAGTATGGTAACACAAGCGCCAACGATTTATGCATGCACAAGCCGACGCGCTATGGTTTACTATGAACGGCGCGTAATTTAAATGCACAATGTCAACTTACCCCGTATGACAACCAACCCCGGTCTCCCTATTACTTATTGTATATCTATGTATTATTAATATTATTTATAATTTAAACATATTAAAGTCAGAATCTACAGAATCTCAGAATCTCTAACGCGAGACTTTTACCGTCATCGTTGCATTTGGTTGTCTTTTTAAAGACAGATCACGTGCTATGATTTTTTTGTGACGGATATTCTTGAGTTGAGATTGCTTTCATGTAATCGAATGAACTATCTTTTAGTAAAGTCGTCTTTTACTTTAAAATATACGTCTGAATTGCCAATATAAATGAGTCAGATTAAATAAATAATTAGAAGAATTTTTTTACTTAGCAACAACATTTTTGTTTATTCTAGTAGTATTTTGTATTTTGACAACGAAACCCGATTTGGGTTTCGAAACGTTAATAAAATCTTTTTTTTTTTTGTAAAAGTGTGGCTTATTCCCATTAGAAATAGTTGATTAATTTTAACTTAACATATGAACAAACTCTTGACTTTTTTGAAAATTATACTAGCTCGACCGATCCCTTGAGGTTACTACAAACATACACAACGGATATACAAAACTTTATATACATGATATCAACAATTAAACCGTATTTTACAGAAAAAAAGTATGAAAACCAAATGCACTAAATTATTAAACAAAATTCAAAAAATGCTAGACGATCCCGCTTATCAAGATAGTGATTTTTCGACAAATTCAGCTCCAGAAGTAAAATAAAATCTTCGTTTCGATACTAAAATTACAATGGAATATATAAAATAACAAAGTTACAATGTATGTTATATCCAAGTATTCCAGTAGGCATTAATAAAAGAACAATTACATTTCCTAAAGAACACGAGGCAGCAAATAGGCTTTATATGGGTTCCATCACACATTAGACCTCAAAGAAACGAAAAAGCAGTCTTTCATACCAGAGAAACAATACACAGTGCATTTTCAGTGTTAGTGAACTTAGTGTCTGTTTCCGACTATAAATCGTTCAAAAGAAAAGTGATAAACAAATAGGAAAACTCTCAATACCTAACAGTATAAAAGCAGTCTTAAGACCACACTGTAAGCTTACAAATTATTTGAAAAACATTAATGATTTAAACAAACTGTAACCATTGTTAACATTTTGTAGATCTCATTTCTAATTTGTAAATTATGATTTTGTTACTTAACTGTGAACATAATATATGTAATAATCAAAATACTATGTACAGTAGAGTCTCGGTTATCCGCCCTTCGGTTATTCGCCATTCCGTTTTATCCGCCGTACTATTTATGCAACAAAATATACTTTTGAAAATAGTCCATAAGGTGGAACTGAACTGATTGGAAAGACATGGACATGATACAAGAAATGAATGATGGCCGAGACTTAATGCCTACATTGAAAGCCACCAATTTAAAAAATCTCAATTGCATGGGATAAAGTTGGGACACAAACAGTTGCTAAGTCTTGGGATAAGCTGTAGGGAGGCGAGAATAAAGAAACCGAGGACAAGCACTCCGGGTGAAGTTCAGGAAAATATTTTGTCCTTAGTGAAACTTATCCCTGGATGTGAGGATGCGTCTTTGAGTGATGTTGGAGAGTGGTTTTCAAGGGATGACCAGTATGAAATATCCCATGAAAAAATTGTTACTCTTGTTAATGTGAAGGTGATGAAGGCATCCAAGAACCAGATACTCTTTAGGCCCACATAGTTTCACACAAAGAAGCTGTAAACATTTTTTAAGTTGTGATAAAATACGTCCAGCAACAAGAATAATCCAGAGCTGTCGATATCATGATTCTACAGAGATGACGTGACTTGGCAGCAAAAAAACGAGATGCAAAAACTTATGTCTCATTTAACCCTCCCTATTATCCGCCATTTTAGCTTATCCGCCCTTCCGCCGGCCCGTTTATGGCAGATAACCGAGACTCTACTGTATTAGGTTTAAGTAACCATGTATTAATTACAGTACAGCTAATAACCCAAAGTGGTTGATACTGTTCAATAAAAAAAAAATTATAGTTTTATTAAACTGTTGGTGCAATAAAACCGATTTTAAATTTTTTCGAGTTATGACACTTTTTGACCGGAGGTGCGATATACTAAACTACTTTTACATACATATATTTTTTTCAATATGAGGGAATTCTTGCAATGTAATTGGTGGTCTGCTTGTGCTAGGTAACCTTTGAAATAAAAAACATGTTTCTTGTTAACCGAATACAACGATTCCAGCGATTTTCAAACTTCTTTATGCCGTTCGAAGACAATTCTGGAGAAGCTCTGTAAAATACGAGTTGCTTATTCCTTTTTTCATAGTATTCTCCATAGTTTCTGTCTTGGTACTTTATCGAAGGCTTTTTCTAGGTCAAGAAATGCTAGGTATATTTTCTTTTTCTCTTGCAATGCTTTTTGTGTTATCTGAAGTAAATATATCGATGGTAAAATTTCCCAACCTCCTATGTCAATTTTTGGCTATTTTGTTTTGTTACCCTAAATTAAATTAAATATATGTATGTATTTTTACTATTTACAAGCTTCTATGTCATTATTTCATTAATTAGCTTATAGATAGCCATACACAACAACATCTGAAGAAAGATACAGAGAAACGGAAATCATGGATGACCGATGAAATACTCGAGCTTATGGATCAGAGAAAAAAGAACAAAGAAAATCTCAAAGAATATAAAAGAATACATACCATCGTCAGAGGAAAGATAAGAGAAGCAAAAGAGAAACAAAAAACAGAACAATGTCAAGAAATAGAGGAGTATCAGAGTCGATATGACAATTTCAATGTCCATCGAAAGGTGAAGGAAATAGCTGGGAAGTTCCGAAAACGCTGCAGCGGAAAAATAACAGATGATGAAGGCAATCTTGCCATAACCAAAGAAGATAAAAAGAAAGTATGGGAAGAATACTTGGGGAAACTTTTCCACGACCTTAGAGCAGGAAAAGAACCCACCATTGAAGATAATTCAGGTCCCGAAATCCTACCAGAAGAAGTAACCACAGCCATCAGACAAATGAAGGATGGAAAGGCAGAAAGGCACCGGGACTTGATGAAATACCTGCAGAACTACTAAAGCTATTAGATGGAGCACAAATAAAAATAATAACTGAAATATTTAATGACATATATAAGGCAGGAAAAATACCAGCAGAGTGGCTCAAATCTGAGTTTGTACTGTTGCCCAAAAAACCAGGAGCAAAAGTTTGTGAAGACTATAGGACCATAAGCCTAATGAGCCATCTTCTCAAGCTGTTTTTAAAAGTCATCCATAATAGAATTTACCGAAAATGCGAAGAACAAATTGCGCCCAATCAGTTTGGATTTGTGAACGCCGTTGGTACGAGGGAGGCTTTATTTAGTGTGCAGGTGTTGTTTCAGAAATGTAGAGATGTCAGTTGTGATGTTTTTGCATGCCTGATTGACTACAAAAAGGCTTTTGATAGAGTCCGACATGAACAAATGATGGAAGTGCTGAAGAGGACAGGGATTGACGGAAGAGACCTGAAAATAATAGCTAACCTGTATTGGAATCAATCAGCAGTGCTCCGAATAGATGGAGAATATACAGATCAGATCAAAATCTTAAGGGGAGTGAGACTGGGATGCTTAATTTCACCGCTGATATTCAATCTGTACTCAGAGCACATTTTTGAAGAGGCTCTAAAAGATATTGATGAAGGCATCTCAATAAATGGAGTCAAGCTCAGTAACCTGCGATATGCAGATGATACAATAGTGTTTTCCAATACCATAGAAGGGCTGCAAAACTTAATGAATAAAATAACTGAAACCAGTAGAACATATGGACTAGATATAAACACCAGCAAAACCAAGCTAATGATCATCAGCAAGCAAAACATAACTGGAGTAAATCTGTATGTGAACCAAATGAGAATTGAACGTGTCTCACAATACAACTATTTGGGCACTATAATCAATGAGTCGTGGGACAATACTCAAGAGATTAAATGTCGCATCGGAAAGGCAAAAAGTGCATTCTTGACTATGAGCTCTGTGTTCAAGAGCCATGACATCACTCTAAAAACAAAGATAAGGCTCCTTAAATGTTACGTGTACTCAGTGCTTTTATACGGAGTAGAAACGTGGACCTTGAAGGCGGAAACTCTATCGAAACTTCAAGCTTTTGATCTATGGCTGTACAGAAGGATCCTGAAAATACCATGGACAGACAAAGTCACCAATGAAGAAGTACTACGGAGGATGAACACAACCGCAGATTTAGTCAACATCGTGAAGGGCCGTAAGCTGCAGTACTTAGGACATATAATGAGAAATCAAGGCAGATACCAGCTACTCCAGTGCATTTTACAAGGTAAAATTGAAGGAAAAAGGACCCCAGGACGAAGAAGAATATCCTGGCTTGCTAACCTGAGAGCATGGTATAGAAAGACCTCAACTCAACTATTCCGTATAGCAACTAACAAAGTCATCATAGCCACAATGATCGCCAACGTTCGGAACGGACAGGCACCCTAAGAAGAAGAAGATAGCCATATATGAAACAACAACATGGGAGCTTGTAAACAGTAAAAATACATATTTCTCTTTAATTTTAGGGTAACAAAACAAAATATCCAAAAATTGACATAGGCGGTTGGGAACTTTCACCATCGATATGATACTGTATCGGTTTACTAGCGTTACTACTACTACTATCGGTTTACAGCGTTCTCCGACGCCTTCTGACTCCTAACCGCCATTCTTCTCTGTTTAACCATAGACCTGGGGATATTTGGGGATATTTCTCTTTCCTCCAGTTCTTTTTCAATTCCCTCCCTCCAGCTTCTTCTCGACCTTCCTCTTTTTCTTCTCCCTTGTGGTGTCCATGCCAAAATCTGCTTAGGGATCCTATCATCTGGCATTCTCTGTACATGGCCGTACCATACTAGTTGTTTTGTTTTTATGTCATCAATTATTGTATGTGTGACTCCCATCATTTCTCGTATTCTCTCATTTGGTATCCGATCTCTTCTTGATTTGCCTGCTGCTCTTCTCCAGAAGTCCATTTCTGTTACTAGTAACATTTTCTCCGTTCTTTGCTTCAGTGGCCAAACTTCACTGCCATATGTGATTATACTTTTAAGTATGCCATTGTATATGAGCTGTTTGTTCGCTATAGATATTGTCTGGTCCCACAGAATGCCGTTCATCATGGATATAGCTTTCCTACCCTGTAGGTTTCTGTCTTTTATAGCAGCGTCGAGTGTTCCATCTTGAGTTATCTTCATGCCAGGTACTTGTATTCATCGCAGTGTTTAATTTCTACCCCATCGTCTATTGTAATGGACTGCTTTGTTCCTCCAATACACATGGCTTTAGTTTTCTTGTTGACTTCGAGACCCCATTTGTTATATTCTTCTATTAGCTTTCGCGTCATGTAACTTCCGTCGTCATGATCCTGAGCAATCAGAATTTGGTCATCAGCGAAACATAAAGAGTATCCCTAATAACACAAAACATTCCATGAATGTTCCTAGAATGTACTCACAGGACATTCCAAACATTCCTGGAATGTCCCCAAATGCACACGAATGTCCCTGGAAAGTCCCTGGAATGTGCTGTGTCAGCATTTTAAATATTCTTAGAATGTTCTGTTGGAACATTCCATGAATGTCTACGAATGTTCTTTGGACATTCACAGTATATGTTTTAGACTGAATGTCTTGTTGGAACATTCCATGAATGTTCTTTGGACATTCACAGTATATTTTTTAGACTGAATGTCTTGTTGGGACATTCCATGAATGTTGGAACATTCCATGAATGTTCTTTGGACATTCACAGTATATTTTTTAGACTAAATGTCTTGTTGGAACATTCCATGAATGTCTACGAACGTTCTTTGAACATTCACAGTATATTTTTTAGACATTCTCTGAAATATATCGTCAGTGCTGTGACAATACTTCCTATATCTTTTTTCATGAGGTTTGCAGGAGACGAAAAACATTTTTTAAGGTCACCTCCTGTTTGCATACGTAAGTTCTGGCTTGTTTTGTAGTAAATAGATAGTTAAATTTACTGCAAAACAAGTCAAAAAATATATGAAAACAGGAGGTGGCCCAAACAAGTTTTTAGTCTATCTTACAAATCTCATGAAAAAACAGATAGGAGGTATTGTCACATCACTGACGATATGTGGCCATACCAAATAATGCATGCTTGATAAATATAAACATTTTTATTGCAAAAAATCTTTTCATACATTTTTTTAATGTAATTTACTGATATTCCTATAAAAAAATGTGTCACATTTGCTTTGTAAACCTTTCTTTTGCCTTTCATAGCCACATATTCCATTTCCTTCCTGGTTTTTTGTAGACCACTTCTCTCAGCTGATTCTAAAAGAAAATAAAATAAATGGTAATTTTTCTATCCTTTACAATTAACAATCAGAAGAAATATTTACAGGTAATAATATGCATATAATAATAATAATAAAATAAATAATAAATTAAATAATATTTAAATAAATAATAAATAATATTTAATAAAGAAAATAATAAAACATTTTGTATTTTGACAACGACGTCCGATGTGGAAGTAGAAACCATAATAAAGTTATTTTTTCAAGTAAATTCTGGCTTATTTCCCCATTAAAATAGTTACAATAATTACAAAAATGCCACAAAGAAATAGCTTTTTCACAAACTAATAAGTATTTTGTTTTATTATATTTATTGTTTTTATTATTTACTTTAACTTAAGATTATAACTTAATTCTTGTTTTCTATTTCTGATGTTTTTATTTATTTGCATTCAACATTAATCTGTTTTCTTGTATAATCTACTTCGCAATAATTATGTGATATATTGGACTTAAAATGAATTCAAAAATTTTTTGTAATTGGGCAACAATGTCAACTTAGATCTCTGATGTAGATAATGAAGAACAACGGTATCTACAGTTGGAAAAATGAAAGAATAGGGCTTTTCATCAATTGTCATTTGTTTCGAGCTTCTGTCATGTGTCACATAATATTAATATATCTATGTCATATGTCTTTGGTTTGTATTAGTGATGTAACGAATATTCGTATTCGCATTCGCATTCGCGAATATTCGCATGTTTTTGCATATTCGCATTCGCATCCGCATTCGCGAAATTTGTGCGAATGTTTTGCGAATATGAAAACCAGAAAAACAATAATTTTAAGATACTATTAGGTTGATAAAATCAAAATCTATTAACTTCTCATCTTTTTTTATTAAGAAAAAGTAACTTAACCTCAAATATGCACTACTCTCAAATGGAAATATGCAGGACACAACAGCTGACAAAGAGACGGAAGATGGAATGAAGCGATAACTCACTGGAGACCTTGGGACTACAAAAGAGGAAGGGGCAGACCACAGACGAGATGGTCGAATGACCTAATGAGATACGCAGCGACCAGATCGACAGCATTAGCACTGAATTGAGAAGAGTGGAAAAGTGAGGGGGAGGCCTACGTTTAACTTTGGACAAATGAAGGGCAATAGATAGATAGAACTTAACTTTGTATAATCACATTATTAGCCTTCACTTTTTTTTTATTTTTTGGTATTATGTAATAAAGCTTAAGATTCAGATTAATTTACACTAAATATCAATGACCTTTTCATTAAAAATTTAGGAAACATTACAAAAATAGAAACAAATTAAAAAAACTGGACATTCGCATTCGCATCCGCATTCGCGAATGTCAGTAGCAGATATTCGCATTCGCATTCGTATTCGCGAATGTTAAAAAAATGACATTCGTTACATCACTAGTTTGTATCTATTATTGTATATACCAATAACGTATGTCGTAGATATATTAATATTATGTGACACATGACAAAAGCTCGAAACAAATGACTGTGAATGAAAAGCCCTATACCCATGAACGATCACATCAATCACTTATGTTGTATTTGCTATCTTTTTCTATTTTAGAACAAATAGAAAATGATATAAAAACATTAAAAATAAAAAACTGGAGAAAAAAAGCATGAAACAGATCAGAGTGGAGAAGAATCCTGGAACAGGCCAAGACCCAGAAAGGGCTGTCGAGCCAATGATGATGATGATCTTTTTCTATAGGTAACAAACGTTTGTGATTTATAGAAAAAGACAGCAAATAGGGCTTTTCATCAACTGTCATTTGTTTCGAGCTTCTGTCATGTGTCACATAATATTAATATATCTACGTCATACGTCTTTGGTTTGTATCATTGGTATATGCCAATAACTTATGACGTAGATATAGTAATATTGTGTGACACATGACAGAAGCTCGAAACAAATGACTGTGAATGAAAAGCCCTATACAAAATAAGTGATTGATGTGATCGTTCATGGTTATAGGGTTTTTCATTCAGTCATTTGTTTCGAGCTTCTGTCATGTGTCACATAATATTAATATATCTACATCATACGTTATTGATATAATCAATGATACAAACCAAAGATGTATGACGTAGATATATTAATATATGTGACACATGACAGAAGCTCGAAACAAATGACAATGAACAAAGCCCTATATTGCTTTTCATCGATTGTCATTTGTTTCGAGCTTCTGTCATATGTTATATAATCTGTGTATAATATTAATACAACACGGATTATACGACATATGACAGTAGCTTGAAACAAATGACTGTAAATGAAAAGCCCTATTCTTTAATTTTTCCAACTGTATATTGTAATTGTATTATTAATTGGGTTAAGCATATTACCTGTGTGATATAAGCTATTGGAACAGCACAGTCTCTCAAACGGTTGAAAGTGAAGTTCTGTCAATATCTTTTTCTAAAAAATGTTTTGAACATACTGCTCTATTAACAAATCTGATCAATACTTCATGCCTTCTTCGCAGGATCTTCTGGAAAGCTAAAAATACAAAATATATGCATTACTGAGCATTATTAACAAATTTTAGTTTTAAATAAAAAATATGATTAATGAACTCACAAAATATTATAAAAAGCAGCTTAGAAATTGTTTATTAGTATAGTCGTTTCCCTAGCCACAACTGGCTAGTGATTTTAGTAGGTAATTTTTTTGTTTTTGGCCATTTTTGCCAAAATTACTAACTATTTAGTTATTTTTTTGCCAATTTTACCAAATTGTCAAAATTATTTACTAAAATCACTAGCCAGTTGTGTCTGAGACTAAGTTTAGCGAACCGACTGTACTATTCATACTGTGTATTCATTAGTTGGTACTATTATAGTGTGTGGTCTACCATCCTGTTTATAAACGCATACATTAGCAAAAACGCAAAAAAAAATTTAATTTTACAAATAATCCGTTTGTTATTATCTCTATTTACTATTTTAATTAGGAATAAGCAAGTTTGTGGCTTATTCGCAATTATTAAAATAATAAATGGATATTTTCTGAAATAGGGGCATGCCTTTGTTTACATATTTGCATAATATACTAACCTTTGAAACATTATTCCTGCAGATTTTTTATCTACATTGCTTCTGCTACTCCAACTGATTTTATGCACTATATTAATAATACTATTAAAGTTATTATAAAAGTATCCGAATTAAAAAATATTCTTAAAAAGCACAAATAAAAACAAACAACGATCACGCACGGCAAGGTGGCCAAGGCAAGATGCATGTCAAGATGGCCGAACCGAAGTCTGAAGTGAGGTCATTGGTCGTTTTTAGTCACGTGATGCCCTCTCTAAGCACCATGCACAAATACATGCGCCGTGAATTTGAAAATGAACAGGAACATTGGTAGTATGTTCACAGAATGTCTTATGGTAACATTCCACGAATAATTTAATCAGATGTTCACCGAATGTTCCCTAAATGTCCAGGACATTCAAATATTGATAGAACTTTGGTAGTACATTCCTGGAATGTTGTGTGTTGTTAGGGATAGTGTTGTGTCGTCATTGAGAGGGATTCCCATGCCATTACATTTTCTTTTCCACAGCTTGACTGCTTGTTCCAGATACATTTTAAAGAGGGTAGGCGAAATACAACAACCCTGCTTCAATATTTTCGTGACCTTAAAACCCTCAGACATCCTTGATCCAGTTTTAATTTTTTCAGTCGTTCCATTATACAGACTTTGGGCTGCTTTGATAAGACTATGCTTAATGTTGGTTTGATGTACTGTATACTCCTACCACTTCTAAATCCACTTTGTGCTTTGTCTGATGTGTATTCTGTCATTATTCTTAATCGTTTGATTATTTTTTCTAAGAGATTTTTTTCTTCGTGCATACAGAAGCACCTAGACGTCAATCCTCGGTAATTATTACATTCTCTCCTATCTCCTTTTTTGTATATGGGTAATATATTAGTAGCACTTCCAATCTTCCGGGATATCCCCATTTTTCCATTTTGTATTCATTATTTTTAGTAGGTAATATTTGTTCTCCATTTTTTCCCATGTTTTTTTTATAATTCCTGTTGTTATTCTATCCACTTCAGGAGCTTTTCCATGCTTCAAGGTTTTTATTGCTTCTTTTAGTTTTTCCTTGATTACTGAATTTTCTGTACTATCTTCAAACAATTTATTTTGTTTTTCATGTCGTCTTGAATAATTATATCCGTTAACAATTCTTCACAGTGTTGTTTCTATCTTTTAATTCATTCCACAATCAACCAGTTGTTTGATTTCTGGTATTAATTCCCCATTTTTATCTTTAATGCTGTATATTTTCATTGTATTCTTCTAGTCTTCAGGGTTCTGTAGAATAGCTTTTGGTTACTTTTGCTATCTTCTTCCATTTTAGCTCCGAATCTTTCTCAATTATATCTCTTTGCTGCCGTTACTAATATTTTTACCTTTTTTCTTTCATTTTTATAGTTACTGTGATTCTCCTTCGTTTTATCTTTCAGATATTGTTTCCATGCTTTTTTCTTCACTTTTACTTGCTTTTTTATTTCTTCGTGTCACCACGCTGTCTGTTTCTTTGTCGAGTCGTTTTTACTTGTTTCATATACTTCCTTTGTAGTAGTAGATCCTTATAGTTGTTCCATACGTTGTTTTTAGCATTATTGCCTTTTGTTTCTTCCATTGTTCTAAGTTTTTCGTTTACTTCTTTCTCAAATATTTTTGCCAGTTCTTTGCTTGGTAGTATCTACATTTATACATTTTTATCGTCTCTTTTTTAATTGGATTTTATTTTTTTGTACTTCGCTTTTCCTTTTTTATTTCTTTTCGTATCTTAGTTACTACCAGGTAATGGTCGCTACCTAATTCGGGTCCTCTGTGTCACGAAGAACTGAAGAGTTGGATCTCAAATAGCTCTTTAGGTCCTCATTTAATTAATTATAATAAATACCAATTAATCTGCTAGCATTATACATTTAGCGGAATAACAAACAGCAAATGTAAACAATAATAACAATGATTCATAACGCGCAGAGGCGGCTTTACCTATTGTGCAGTGTGTGCGGTGCACACGGGCGCCGGGATGTTGGGGGGCGCCGAGCGCCAAAGAGCGGGTCTTTTACTTTGTTTCAATAATATGCTTTAAAACGATTAAGGAAAAATTACGTTGGAACTTAAGAGCGATTTATTTATTGCCGCCCACCAGGCTGTCCGTCCAACGGACGGGCGGCAATCTTTTGTTTCGTTTGAAGACATACCGACAGTGATTCCGAAATCGGTTGTGGAACCTATAAAGGTCAAATTGCTTGGAACTTGCCGGGCATTTTCAAAGGCGTTTGTACATGTCTCGCGGGGTAATTTTGCGAAATAAGCTTTGACGGAATGGATTAAGTATTATATTTAAGTTAACATGCAAATATAAAGTAAAGCGGCTTTTCTTTTGAATAAAATTATTTTAAAGGAATATTTTCTTTTATTACTACCACAGCGTTATTGTGGTAGCGGGTAGGTACCCCTCTATGATCCCGATAGAGAGCAGACTTACTTCAGGGATTTAGCGTCCCTGCCCACGCGAGCTCCTGGTTTTTTCCTCCATTTCCTATTTAGAGGTAACCAGGCCCCAACCTCCGTATTATCCTATCCAAACCCCAAATTCCTTCCCTAATATCCCCTCCCACCCACCAACCCGTCTGGCCAGCGTGGTGGGTTATGGCCAAAACCTCCACAAATCAAAAATGTCGGTTTCAACAGATATACGGAAGATACCCCAGGTGGGTAGGAAGTTTATTCCACAGTCCCACATCGAAATAACGGTCTGCCTCGAGGATTCTGGGGGAGGCAAGTCGACATTGAAAAAGAAGAACAACAAACAACTCCATATAGCAACTTACAACATCCGTTCCATGGCAAAAGACGAAAAACTCTACGAACTAGAAGAGGAATTAGGGAATATGAATTGGGATATAATGGGACTATCAGAAGTTAAAAGAAGAGGTGAAGGGTATGTGGACTTACATTCAGGCAACAGGCTCTATTATAAAGGCAATGAAGACTATACATACGGTGGAGTAGGTTTCTTAATCAACAAGAAAAGAAAATCACAAATTCAAATAATTGACAGCATCTCAGACAGGGTTACATACATGATTTTAAAACTAAATCCAAAAACCAAATTAAAGATTGTGCAAGTTTATGCTCCAACTGAAAAGGCAACTGATGAAGAAATAAATACTTTTTACGAAGATCTTAAAAAAGCTATAGACACCAACAGAGAATCCAAAATAATAATAATGGGAGATTTTAACGCCAAAATTGGAAGTAAGATTGAAGACTCTGAAAGCAAAATTGGAAATTTTGGATTCGGCACAAGAAACACAAGGGGAGAAAAACTTATGGAATTTCTGGAACAAGAAAACATGTATATTATGAATACCTTCTACAAAAAGAAACCTAACAGAAAGTGGACATGGGTTGCACCTAACGGAACCACCAAAAATGAAATAGACTATTTTCTCTCAAACAACAAAAGAATATTCGAAGACGTAACAACAATAAACAACGTAACAACGGGTAGTGACCATCGTATAGTTAGAGCAAAAATAAATATTAACATGAAAGAAGAGAGGAAAAGAATATTTAAAAAAACAACGGGAATAGATGCCTTTAAAGTAAAAACAAATGAAGAGCACTTCCGAGAGGTCTTAGCGGATAAGTTAAAATATGATCCTTCACATAATCAAGATGAAATTGACGAAATTAACAAAAACATCAATAAGAACCTTCTCGAAGCCGGACTACAGGTCGCAAAGAAAACAAGTACTAAAGAAGACAAAATAAGCAACGAAACTAAACAACTAATGACGGAAAGACGACAACTACTAACGCAAAACAAACGCCATACTCAAGAATACATAGAACTTAATAAAACAATTAGAAAAGAACTAAAACGCGACTTACAAAAATGGAACGAGAACTTAATAGAGCGAGTCATTGAAAACAACAGAGGCTTAAAATGTCTAAGACCCGCATTGGGTGTTCAAAAAATCATTAAAATTAAAGACGCCAATAGTAAGGAAGAGAAGGACAAATATAAAATAACAAAAATAGTCGAAGACTTCTACAAAAGCTTGTACAGCTCGCAAAGCCAGCCTAATGAATCAACAAAGGAGAACGTCAAAAGAAAAATAAAAAACGTGGGATCAGAAGTACTACCAAATATAAAGGGATTCGAAATAGAAAGAGCTTTAAAAGAACTAAAAAATAATAAAGCTCCAGGACAGGACGGTATAATTGCCGAGCTCTTGAAAACAAGCAAGACAGTAACAATCCCTGTACTAACAGAGCTATTTAATAAATGTCTCCATAATAGCAAGATCCCTAAAGACTGGAACGAAAGTCTAGTAATACTTTTACACAAAAAAGGGGACAAATGTGACCTACAGAATTATAGACCGATATCGTTGCTCAGTCAAGTATACAAACTATTCATGAGAATTATTAACAACCGGTTGACCTACAAAATGGACAATTACCAACCAGTGGAACAGGCTGGCTTCCGCAAAGGATATAGTACATCAGACCATCTGCTGACAATGAGAACATTGATAGAGAAGGCAAATGAATACCAACTACCCGTATTTCTTGCCTTCGTAGACTATGAAAAGGCGTTTGATAGTATCGAGATGTGGGCCATAGAACAAGCTATTAATAATTGGAGAATAGATTCGAGATATAGACAACTAATACATAATATATATGAAAATGCAGCTATGATAGTACAACTAGACGAAAATACAAATCCCATCCCTATTAAGAGAGGCGTGAGACAAGGAGACGTAATATCGCCAAAGCTTTTCAACCTAGCACTAGAAGACGTCTTCAAAACGACAAATTGGTCAACCTATGGCATTAACGTTAATGGCAAGAAGCTAAATCACCTCAGATTCGCTGACGACATTGTGATTATAGCGAGCTCATTCGAGGAACTGCAAATTATGATAGAGGAACTCGCAGGCAGCTCCCAATACGTCGGTCTAAAAATGAACATGAAGAAAACAAAAATAATGACAAACACAGATGACCCCAGACGCATAACTATAAATGGCAGTGAGATAGAAAAAGTCCAGGAATATATCTACCTAGGCCAAATCCTGAAACTTGACAAAGAAAACCAAAGTGCGGAAATTAATAGAAGAGCAAGACTAGCAAGGGCAGGATTTGGAAAACTTGGTTGGATACTTAAGAACCGCAAAATACCTCAATATTTGAGGACCAAAGTGTTCAACCAGTGCATCCTTCCTATCATGACATATGGGTGTCAAACCTGGACCCTAACCAAGGCGAATATGAATAAACTAGCTACAACAGAAAGAGCTATGGAAAGAGCAATGTTAGGTATACGACTGTCAGATAAAAAGAGGAGAGGCTGGGTAAGATCAAAAACAAAAGTCGAGGACATAACAACAAAAGTTGCCAAATTTAAATGGAGCTTTGCAGGCCACACTGTTAGACAAAAAGACCAACGTTGGAATACCACGATACAACATTGGAGACCTTACCAAAGTAAACGACCGAGAGGAAGACCACAGATGAGATGGGTTGATGATATTAAAAGAGTAGCCGGAACGAATTGGAAATATGTTGCTCAGGATAGAGACCGATGGAAGGAGTTGGGAGAGGCCTATGTCCAAACGTGGACGATAGAAGGCTAAGAAGAAGAAGAAGATTACTACCACAATTATTGCGACGTTCAGCGGAGTCAGAGCTCCTAAAAATTATCAGTAGTAATTGCACGAGAGCTCTAAAATTATTGATTTGATTCCCGAGCGACACTTTCACAGTTTTAATTTCACGGCCCGAAGGGGAGTGAAATTATGTCAAAGTGGCACGAGGGCAACACAAGTCGATAATAATTTTAGAGATTGAGGGTAATTCGCTGAGATTATTTCATGAATAAAACTGTCTTTTTAAATCATTTTAACTAATATTTATTGAATTCTTCACCTGAATATTTGCTAAACGTGTTTCTTGGTGTTCTGTGTGACAAGTTGTAAAACATTAATAATTGTCATTAATGTCACTGAATGTTCATTTTTGCATAGTAACGAAGGACATCTGACGTAATGCTTCTCGACAGGATATTACCAAAAATTATCGGGTATAATATCACAAGAGAGTGAGAATAAATTGACAATAATGCAACAGTTTTTCGAAAATTTGTTGTCTGGCAATAGACACGAGAGCCCGCAGGGCTCGAGTGGCTATTGCCCAATGACAACAAATTTGAGAAAAAACGAAGCATTATTTTCTTATATTTATTCTTACTTCTTCTTCTTAAAGTTCCCTCTCCTATCGGAGGTTGGATATCATAATGGCTATGGTCACTTTGTTGGCTGCTGCTCTGAATAGTTGTAATGAACTACAGTTAAACCATTCTCTAAGGTTCCTCAGCCAGGAGATGCGTCTTCTTCCTATGCCTCTTCTTCCTTGGATCCTTCCTTGCATAATAATTCTCAGCAACTCATATTTTTCTCCTCTGGTAATGTGACCCAAATATTCCAGTTTTCTAGTTTTTATACTTTTCATAATTTCTAACTCCTTATTTAAACGTCGTAGCACTTCAACATTGGTAATCCTTTGAACCCACTGAATTTTCAATATTCTTCTGTAACACCACATTTCGAACGCTTCTATTCTTCTTATGTGTTGTCTCTTCAATGTCCAAGCTTCCATTCCGTATAGCAATATAGAAAATATGTAGCATCTTAGAGCCCTCAATCTGAGAGGCAACTGAAGGTCTTTGTTTGTAAGCAGTGTCTTCATTTTTATAAATGCTTGCCTTGCAGTTTCAATTCGGACTTTAATTTCTTTGCTTTGGTCATTTTTGTCATCAACCCAGGTTCCCAGATATTTGTATGTCTTAACTTTTTCTATTTGGGTTTGCTCTATCATTAACCTTTCATTTCCATGTTCTGTTTTTGAGACAATCATAAATTTAGTTTTTTTCTTGTTTATTTTTAGTCCGTATCGAATGCAATAATCGTTAATTCTATTTAGCAATTCTTGTAGTGATTCCAGGGTATCTGCCATTATAACGGTGTCATCAGCGAATCTTATGTTATTTACTATTGTTCCGTTTATAGAGATTCCATCACTTAGCTCCGCTATCGCTTCCTGAAATATGGCTTCACTGTACAGGTTAAACAGTAGCGGCGACAGAACACAACCCTGTCTTACTCCTCTCTTTATATCAATATTCTCGGACTCCTGTTCTTCTATCTTTATATTGGCCTTTTGATTCCAATACAGATTGATGATAATTCGTAAATCTCGTCTGTCTATATCTCTGTTTTTCAATAATTCTATTAGTTTTTCATGTCGGACCCTGTCGAACGCTTTTTCGAAGTCGATGAAACAGGAGTAAATATCCAGGTTCATATCTAAGCATCTTTGAGAGAGGACATTAAACGCAAACAATGCCTCTCTTGTTCCAAGTCCTTTGCGGAACCCAAATTGGGTATCATCCATATCATATTCTAGCTTTCTGTATAATCTTCCATGAATCACCTTTAGAAATATTTTGAGGGTATGGCTTATTAGTGATATTGTCCTGTAGTCCGAACAATCTTTGGCGTATATTGTTTTTGGTATTGTTACAAAGGTGGACACCAACCATTTCTGAGGGATTTTTCCGGTTTTATATACTTCATTAAACAGATCCAGTAGTACCGGTAGAGTTTCATCGTCTAGACATTCTTCTTACTGTCGTGTGATATTCATAAGATTATTTTTTAATACTTACATATAAAATTCAAGTCTTTGTATAAAAACAGTCAGTGACATCATTGTTCCCAATTAATGTGACACACATTTTTCAACTTGTTAAAGTGAAAAGAACAGTTTAGCAAATATTTAAAATGAAGATATTAATAAAATATTAGTTAATTTATTTATAAATACAGTTTTATTCATGAAATAATCGAAGTAAATCAAGCGATTAAATGTGCCTATTTGTGTTCTCCTACTAAGTAGGAGAACACAAAAATTAAAAGTACTAAAAGTACTATTTACTCGTGTACTCAAACCCGTCAAATTTCCTCAACAAAATTTCAACCGTACCTCATAGATAAAAAAGTTTATTTTTAATTAAATATTTTTAATATATTTGGGTAGGTGACGCCGTGAATACCTATTGGCTCCCGACATCATTTAATATTGCACTATTTGCATCTGGATTGTTGTTTACATTATAAGCGTACCTAATACCCTCTAAGACCTATGTAGGTACTAGTACTAGGTATATTATACTTATTCGATTATTCCATTTTGACTGCGCGTCTACCAAAGGGCGCCAGGGCATCGACTGCACACGGACGCTACATGGGCTAGAGCCGCCTCTGATAACATGTCGACCTACACATACATAGTTTTACGATCTATCTATCTATCTATATATCAAAATACTGATTTCTTAGCATATAAATACCTGTCTAAGTCATAACATAATATGAGTTCAAGTTCACTAAACATTTGATCTAACTATAAACTAATATTGTTTTATATCGTTTCTGTTCGATGCCTTAAAGGTTAATAACATCTTATTAGAATTAAACTTAAAATATGTTTTATACAGAGTGTTCATATTTATACTACATCTGTGTACTTTTGTATCTATTACTTTTCTTATATATATCATTGCTTTCAACTAGTAATTATACATAATATAGTCAATTATGGATTTCTCATTTTGACCTTTGATATCCCTAGTAGGTATACATGTGGATTTCGTTGTATTTAAAAAATGTATTAGTTATTGTCATATTGCTTAAAGTACAAAATTCTAAAAATCTCCTTTCATCGTTATTTCTGGTCATTTTTTCATATAGTCGGTCCTATATTCCTAATGTAAACTTCGCCTTTTATTCTGGCCCTACTACTAAAATCCCCTGAAATGTATATTTCTTAGCTTCTGTTGCTAACATTAACTCTACCCAAAATTCATCTTTGCTTTGTGAGTTATTGCTTTGGTCCATATACTACTATAATAGACAGTGATATGGGAGAGAGAGACTCCCTCCCACATCACTGTTAATAGATTTATTACGGCTACACTCTTTATCATTCATTTCTGTTAGTAATATCAAGTAATATTCTCACTGACCACGCTTTCCAGAAGTATATCTATTTTTACAGTCTTTTATGTATTATACTACCTACACCTACATCGTTTTCTCGTCAGGCTTTTTAACGAATATATCTTTCTTGATTGTTTATGATATGGTAGTGTATGTACTTCTCCATTTTTATTAGTTTTTCTCTATTAAATATCAGTTGACAATTTTCCAGGTATAATAGTTTGTTTCATAATTTTGTGTATTTATTGTGTATTCTTTAACTTTATTTTAGATGTGAGTCAGCCATCATTGGGAGCAGAAATAGAACATACAGAACGTGTAACTCCACCCCCATCACCAATCTACTCATCAGATGGACAATCAGTGCAAGTAATCGGTAGTTCTAAATGTGGAAAAATGCAAGTAGCATACACAAAACCCTCCTCTACAACAAGTATGGAAACTCACTGGGAGGAAGCTATCCATTGTGTACATCCAGAAAAGAAGCCGCAGAGAAGACATGCTGAAGTTAGTGTCGATACTGACACAGAATCAGAGTTAATGGTAATACATGATAGCGATATGTCAGACAGTACTCTTCAAGGAAGTGTACAAGATTCTTTTGAAGATGGTGCAAGTGATAGCTTAGGCGAAAAACATCTTCCAAGGTCTCCCAAAGAAAGTTCCATAAACCAGCTTGTTAAAATTACTAATAAAGGGAGACCGACGTGGACCATAGGTAGCGAAGAAGAATTTTCCAAAACATGTGACAATAAAGTTTATCAAGAAGTGCTGAGAAGTCATTCAGAGTTAATCAAAAATTGTTCTAGATTAAATTCTACCTCGTCAGTAAACGGTATACAGGTAGCTAAAACTGTTACTACAGATTTTCATAAACATGTCAGTTCGACATTTGTAGATACCCACTCTATGGGAAAACCAAAGCACAAAAAAATTATCGAACCTAGTATTACTCCCGTTTGTACACCTGTTTCAGACTGTGATGATTCTTATAAAAATAATCATGCTAGTTTACCAACCCCATCTCTAGAAAGACTATTACCAATTGGGTCTACAAGAGTACCAGACTCTCCATTAAATGATGACGTGTTTTCACCAACTATAGATTCTCAGTTAGAAATTCCTTGTCAAGAACGATTGCTTCCAATAGGTCAGCACCCAAGTCCTCAGTTAATGGAGAAGCTCAAACAAGCCTTAGGTGTAACTAGCCAACAAATTAAATCGGAGTCAATTAAAAAAGAAAAACTGCAAGGGCACTCTCAAGAACAACATCACCCGCAACCTACCTCTTCTCATTCACATAGTCCCAGAAAATTGACCAAACAGGTTGCTCTAGAGAGCCCCAACAATTCCGAATTTGAGGATAATGGACACTTCAAATCTCTTAAGATGGACAATCAAAGTAAGTTTTATACTTTATTTCACATTAAGTTGTCATTTGTATACTCACTCTTTAGGTTTTTGACGATAATATACTTTTATCGTCTAGAGTACGCCTATAAAAAAAACAAAACGTGTTCTTATACCGTTTCTGAAAGTATAAAAAACCAAACAGAAATCCATTAAGGCATTCTCTGTGAGTTGAACCGTTGATTGATATATTGAGGAACAATAATATTGAAAATGTTTTGATGCCTCTTACGTAGTTTATTAGGTGTCGATGGTCGACCTGAACAATGAAACTTCGTACCATCGTAAATTTACCTTCCTAAAGAAACTTTCCTACAATATGTATTCAATATCGGTCGATAGATTAACAGTAAGAAGTTTATTTCGGGCGAGGTTTATTACACCACGCGTGACGACGTGGCGACGCGTGACTTTTTCTGAAGTGTTACCAAAACCAGATGCAAAAAATATTATTTAAAAAAAGAAATATGGCTAAATGTATATATAGCTTCAATAATATAATTTTGTATATCACTTGAAACTCTCGAAAAACAGATGTTTCTAGATGTTGACAAAATTTTTGATCTTTTTTGGCAATTAATGTTAACAATTCCCTGTAATTGCCTCGATTGTCAGAGTCGTCGCACTCAAAATGGCCACGAAACGCTAGTTCTTGTTTGGCCCAAAAACATACAGTATCTATTATAAGTGTGCTAAGGATGTACCTATCTATTTGTTTTAACAAACTCATTATGTTTAGCAATATTTGCTTTAATAGCTTGGTTAAGACAACTTTTGATTTTTGTTTTGCCAAACTGAATCAAATTGGGTATACATCTTACATGTAGGTAACGGAGAAATTTCATGTCTCCTTTTTAAAAATCTAACACTATTTTAATCGTGAACCTGGTCCACCCATTTTTCTGTAGAAACCAGAAGACATGGCCAACAATACAGTATATTTTTCTTGCAACCATAATATAACCAAGGATTTTCACTGTACCAACTAAATTTAAAATATCGAACTACTTTTGTTGATTCCTTTTTTAAATTGTTTAAAATAGGTCTTTCATTTTTAATCTCATTTTTTTTTCTTCAAAATTATACAAGGAGAATTACTTTTCAAGTAGTTGATCGATTAAGAAGCGACACTCATCCATGGTTAACGCACGCACACTTTTTATAGGTACTGTCACCAATTTTAAATCTGGTAACAGCGCTAATGATACACAGCGCTCTTATGCCGTCGCTTCTTCAAAATTTTCAGTCACTAGCCGCTCCCGAGCGCCAGCGTGGGTATATAACCAATGTAACCAGAAATGAGTCTCGTAACAGAGTATAATAAAGTGCCACTGAGTCACATAAACTCGCCAATATTTTCGCGTCTACGAGTAGTTGGCTATTTACTGAGTTAGGTACGTACTATTACCACATAATATAATAATATATTTCTATTGGTAAAAATATTGGTAAATAGAATTATTCATCGTCATAAAATATTTATTTGCAAGATTTTTAACTGTTACCAATGGTAACAGTGGTTACATGGACGCTTCGCCAGTGGGCCTCAATAATAACACAGATGTTGGGAATTTCTATATACAAGCAGTTGGGGCTTTATTTATTTATAGCCATTACTTCGCTAAAAACAGGTAAAAAACATATTCTTTGATTTCATTTTTCCTTGTTATAACCAATTATGCGTCGTTATAGAGGTGTTTTCCAAATCCAGGATTTGGAAAACTTGGTTGGATACTTAAGAACCGCAAAATACCTCAATATTTGAGGACCAAAGTGTTCAACCAGTGCATCCTTCCTATCATGACATATGGGTGTTAAACCTGGACCCTAACCAAGGCAAATATGAATAAACTAGCTACAACAGAAAGAGCTATGGAAAGAGCAATGTTAGGTATACGACTGTCAGATAAAAAGAGGAGCGACTGGGTAAGATCAAAAACAAAAGTCGAGGACATAACAACAAAAGTTGCCAAACTTAAATGGAGCTTTGCAGACCACACTGTTAGACAAAAAGACCAACGTTGGAATGCCACGATACAACATTGGAGACCTTACCAAAGTAAACGACCGAGAGGAAGACCACAGATGAGATGGGTTGATGATATTAAAAGAGTAGCCGGAACGAATTGGAAATATGTTGCTCAGGATAGAGACCGATGGAAGGAGTTGGGAGAGGCCTATGTCCAAACGTGGACGATAGAAGGCTAAGAAGAAGAAGAATAGAGGTGTTATAGTTCAATAAGAATTTCATGGGACATCTAGCGTACCTCGTTATAAGCGATTCCTCGTAATATTCTTGTTCGTTATAGAGAGAGTCCACTGTAGTACCCATAAAATCCATTTGCAACCTGTCTGGTCAAGTGTCCCGACAAAAACCTTATTTCTCTGGGCTATTACTTCATTTACTTTGTTTATTAGTTGCTGTAAACTGTTCAAACTTTCTGCAAAAATAACGGTGTCGTCTGCATAGCGGATGTTGTTTAGGCGTTCTCCATTTAATAGTATTCAACAGGTTTTATAGGAATTTAATAGAAATTGGACAACAGGTTTAGGAAATTCGAGACATCAAAAATGACCAATTTTTAAGGTGTCCGGTTAATTTTGCACCCCAGTGTATTTCCTCTGAATAAATTTTAAATAATATACATATGTGAAAGTATACATCCTTGTCTAACGCCTCGTAGAATCTAGATCACTTCCGTTGATTCATATCCAAGATTTGTTCTTATTATATATCTGATTGGTTCCAGTATAAATTTTGTATTAAACGCCGGCCTTTATCTTATTTAAATGAATATAGAATCTCAAATAAAACAAACACAAACTGGAATCCATTCAGTTCATGTAATACAATCTTGAAAAAATAGAACGACAGTTACATATACAGGGTGTCCAGAAACTCTACCGACAAACGAAGACAGGAGATTGCACAGATAATTTTAAGACAATTTAACCCAATTCACCCAGTTCAAAAATTCTTCCTAACGGAGCTAAAGCTATTTGAAGATGGCGTCTGGTAATTAGTTTTTCTTAAATATCTCCAGAACGCTTCTATTTAGAGAAACAAAAATTGGTACGCTTGTTTATCTTCCAGATATAAATCAATTTTATCCATTGTAAATTTATAGTACCTGTCATAGGCGTCCGTTTTGGATAGGACAACGGTTATTTTATAGCATACCTTTTTTGTCTTTAACTTTTAAGCATTTTTGACTTTTTAAGCATGACATTTAGAAGAATGAACCGGTGGAGTAACAGTAGCTGGTAGGAAAATCTCCAATTTAAGATTTGCTGATGACACTACACTAATAGAAGCAAATGAGCAAGAAATGTTTGATCTCCTGCGAAGAGTTGAGTACGAAAGCAATAAAGTTGGTCTAAAAATCAATAAAGCTAAGACAAAAATAATGGTGGTCGACAGATTCGACACTATTCAACTGACTAACATGTTACAAGAATACTAGATAGTAAACACCTTTGTCTATCTCGGGTCTAGTATAACTAACGATGGTAATTGTGAAGCAGAAGTTCGGAGACGTATTGGTATGGCAAAAATTGCGATGAGTCGCCTAAATAAAGTTTGGAAAGACAAATCTATCTCTCAAAATATCAAGATGAGACTGATGAATGCTCTTGTATTCTCAATATTTCTATACGGAGCAGAGACTTGGACTCTTCGCGCATGCGAGCGCCAAAAAATTGATGCCTTTGAGATGTGGTGCTGGAGAAGAATGCTGGGCATACCTTGGACAGCTCATAGGACAAACGTTTCCATTCTAAACCAACTCGAGATTAAAAGGCTGTCCACAATATATCTGCAACGAATACTGCAATTCTTTGGTCACGTGGTTCGCAGAGGTGACAACAGTTTGGAGAGATTAATTGTTTCTGGAAACGTTCCGGGGAGAAGATCAAGAGGACGATCACCAAGTAGATGGTCCGACCAAATAAATAATTCAGCTGGAAACTCATTCTGTGAAGCTCTTAGAGCAGCTAAAGATGGAGACCAATGGAGAAACATTGTTAGGAATATTGGAAGAAATCACGATCCTCAGTAATGGGGAAACGACAAGAGAGAGAGAGAGAGAGATGCAACAAATATGCAATTGTCATAAAGTCCGGTCTCTATTCATGAGTTACTGGAAACTATTAAAATAAGAAAGAATTATTACCTAGGGCACGTTCTTAGACAAGACTGGTACAGAATTCTTCAGCTTATCATGAAAGGTAAAATCGAGGGCCGCAGAGGAATTGGAAGGAAACAGATGTCACGGCTCCAGAACATTCGCGATTGAACAGGAATACACAGTGCTGAACAACTACTATTCCGATTGGCTGAAGACCGTAAACAACTAGCCAATGTAATTTCCAACGCTAGGTTGACCTAATATGGCACCGTAAGAAGAAGATAAGGAGGCAGTGGCGTAGCTGACAGGCCCGCAGGGTCCGCAAGGTGGGGGGACCCCGGCGTTAGGAGGGGCCCCTTAAAGCCGTCAAGCTTAATACTTCTACTTTATTTAAATTGGGGGCCAAAACATATTTTCCTAATAAGCACCATAATAGGGAATTTGGAAGGAAGTAATAAAGCGGGTAATTGACGTAACTCTTACTCTTTCCGGGTGCAATTTAGAGTTTCGTGGACAGGTTGGTAGTTTAGATGAAAGTGAATTCCAGAAAGTTAATAATTTCTGTCAGTGGTTCTTTTACTAGCTAAATATGATCCTGTTTTAGCTAAATTAATCGATAAAATCAATAACTTAAACAAATTACTTGAGCCCCCAAATACAAAATGAAGTTATAAATTTGCTGGCTTGTTGCAAAACTGAAAACAAATCGATTAATTTATTTAAAAAAAAATGATTTTTTCAATAATTCTTGATCCCACTCAAGATACTTCAAAACACGATCAGCTTATTTTTATTTTTCGGTATGGAAAAATAACTTGCGATGAATAGTAATTTACGTAACAAGTTCCGAAAGTAATATTTTACGAGACGAGTAGGAAGTTTCCAGGGCTAGCCGTAGGTGAGTCCTGGAATCCTGCAAGTCTCGTAAAATCACTTTTGGATCGTGTTACGTACAATATTTTTTCTGCAGCCGTTTTTTATGTTAAAAAGAACATTATGGATACACTTTACTTATGAACTTTTATTAAGCACTTTAAAGTTACTCTCGTGAATTTAACATTAGAAAAATCTACTTATGAATATTAATAACACAATTATAACAATTATTTACATTGATATTTAGTTTCCCTAATCTCATCTGGAATCATTTCGGCTTCACTTTCACTGCTGATTTCCATATCTTGGAATTGAAAAACGAAAAACTGAGCGAAAACACACACGAATCTTAAATGACAAGCGTTGTCATAATAAAATACAAAGTTGATGTTATTGTCAAAACCGTTACCTAGCTACCCAAAATCGTCCCGAAAGTAAAAAAAGCGTCCCGAAAGTGAAAAAATTAGTCCCGAAAGTGATTACTTTCGGTACGAGTTGTGTAAAATGGTATTTTCGATTTAATAAATCATACCGAAAGTTTTATTTTCGGGACGGCTGCAGAAAAAATAATTTACCTTCCAAATCAGAAGTTAAGTGCAGAAGGTCCTGTAAATGAAATTTTAAAATTTATAAAATCAAACCACCTTTCCGTACACAACTGCAGAGGAAAGGGGGGCAAGCGTTAGGAGTGGTGTATGTTCATGTGTACACAGGCGCATAACTGACATTGAAAAAACAGTTTCCTATGTTCATTGTGCATCCTATAATCTGAACCTAGTGTTGAATGCCGCTGCTGGTGTACTTGCTTGTTTTTTACGATATAATTAAGAGATTGTATGTTTTTTAGTGCAAGTATTAAAAGCTCCAGCCAAGGGCCTCTGAGGCCTGTAGGACTGTTATATATATTAAAAGCTGGAATTTACTATTATGACTTTGGATTCATCGCGTTTACCAACACGAAAAGGTTATGTGAAAACCGGTTGTTATCCAGACATGATGCTGTTATGGCTTTGCGTCGAGCTTTTCGACAAAGTAATGAAATCGTTAACAAAAATTCCATTGCTATCAAAAAACTATGAAAAATTAAAAGCTAGTGCATTATTACAGCATATGAATAGTTTTGAATTGGCCGTTCACATTACTATTCAATCTAAAATACTTAACTGTATTCATCTAACATCAAAACTTTTGTAATCTGAAACAGCAGAGTTAACGGTCCTTCAAATTTTTGAAAAAACTCGTGGATGATCTTCGAGAACTGAGAAATTCGTTTTCCGAAATTTTAGCAGAAGAAGCAGGAGTAGCAGAATAGTGGGGATTTTACCGGAATTTAAACATAAATGGATAAAGCTTTAAAAAAAAATTTACGATGAGCTCAGCTGCGACGAAAAAATAACTTACAGCAAAAAACGTTTTGAAGTTAATGTTTTTAATGTAAATCTAGGTATTTATAATATTGCAACCACTTACTAATACGTTTGTCGGATTAAGAGACATGGAGGTATAATAGGTTTTCATGTCTATTCTCAAAAAATCTATTAACACTAACTGACGAAGAGGCAGGCCAAATATGTATTGTCATTTACACATATTTCAGTAATTATATTGTTATTAGTTATCGTTATGTTTATAATACGGGGGCCCACAAAAATTGTCGCGGGGGGGGCCTAATCTTCAGCTACGCCACTGTAAGGAGGCCTCGTTCAATGATGAATTTTGGAATAAACTATGGGTCGTTGGTGATCAATCGCAATATCTTGGATTGAAAGCGTTCTAAAATCTCTTGAACATCGTTCAGCATAAAAATAATGCTTGTTTAAAATTTTACAAGGTTTTTTGTATATCTTTTCTGGTATGTTTTTAAATTACATTATTTTTCAGGGGACTTGATGGTTAACCACAGACAACGTATACGTAAAGCAGGTCCATTCGCAATGAATTCCTACTCTTTGCATGATCCTAGAAAACCTGGTGCCTGGATGAGCCCACAACTCTCCCTCAAACTTGAAGGAATTGATTTAAAACAGAGTTCGTTTAGAACTGGGGAAGAATGTGTAGCAGAGAGGTGTACAGAATGTGGTTTAGTGAAAGAAGAATATAGCGATGAGGAAATCGGACTCTGTATTGTAACTTTAGGAACTTTTATACACCGAGAACCTGCACTTGCTGCTCCTATGCTACCCGATATACTTAGCATTGTAGCAAAGTTAGTACTTATATGTTTCTTAATTACTCACCTATAGTCTAAGATCTGAATTAGAGATTGCAATTGCTGAATCCAGCTCTTTTTTTACATGCTCGATCCAGCAAACCGTGCTGGATCCAGCAGCGCGGATCCGCAAACTTGTCAAATTCGAAATAAGTTACTTAGGGCCGGTTGTTCGAACGCTAATCAACAATGATCATTATTAAATATTTAATTACTGTCACCAAAACTGTCAATGTCAACTTTGTTTGGGTTGCTGAAAACATAATTAATTACAATTATAAGATTTATTATTAATTATGTTAATAATTATTGTTATATTAATTGATTATAGTCTCAAAATTGTAATTAATTATGTTTTAACAATTGACATTGACAGTAATTAAATATTTGATACTGATCATTGTTGATTAGCGTTCGAACAACCGGCCCTAAATGTCTTCATTGGCCTCTTTATTCAAAGCCGTGAGTTTGCTCATTTATTTATGTTTGCTCAAAGCGTTATTCAAACTTGCCATTCTATCGCGCTGGCAGTAGCTCAATATGCTGGAAAGTTTCTATAGCTTAAAAGTTTGTATCGATAAATCGTTGATATACATTGATTCTGCGATCAAATTCTTTGCTGGGCGAGTGGTCAATAATCAATGAGTTAGTCGCCACTTTCAACCGGCTGTAGAAGCTCTTTGCAGAATAGAGTCCGCTTTGATAAAGTCCGCTTTGATAACGGCCGACACAACCATGAAATTTGTCTTAGACAAACTAAATAGCCAGGACTCTAGCCTTAATGCCGATCTATCGGAAGCACTACGCAACAGAATCACGGAACGGCGTCTCTATGAGAATACAGATACATTAGTGTATTTACAAAATCAAAAAAAAGTATGACGAAGGACTAAACAATCCTGGTTACTTCCCCATGCCGAAAAAGAATGCAATGCGAGAAGAGATGAAAAATTTTTTGATTCGTATAAATAAACAAGTAACTGTGGAACCAGTGCAAGAGATAATGGAAGAAGATGGGCTAACTAATCCGGAGCCCGTGAATTTTACTTTGGAACAAGAACTTGAGATTGAATTGAAACGAGAAAGAGAAAACATTTATAGCCAAAAAAACTGGTTCTCATAAAGATTACGAAAAGATTTTGGAAAAGCAAATGGCGGTTTATTAGACCGAAGGAGTGAAAGGCGATCGTTTGTCAATGGTCTATGACTATTTGATGACCTTAAAACCGACCAGCACAGAGGCCGGAAGGGCTTTCTCCGCAACCGGCTATATGTGCAGTTTTGTGCGAAGTAGGTAAGGTCTATGTTTTTAAAGTATCATTTTCAAAAAACTAAATAATTAATGTTTTTGTTGTTTAGAAATTTAGCATACAGACAAAAAAACATTAAAATCGTGTTTTTATTTTGATTCCACATTTTGCTGGTTCCAGCTGGATTCAGGCCAATCTTGCAAAAATCCAGCTGGATTAAAAATGCTGCTGGATTGCAATCCCTAATCCGAATATAGGTCTACCTGCACCCATGTGCTTTCCGGATAGGGTGACCAAACGTCCCGTAAAAACGGGATTGTCCCGTTTTTTAACGATTTGTCCCGGAGTCCCGAAAAAGTATCTCGGGAGGACTAAATGTCCCGTATTTGCGTTGGGTTGAGTTTTTGTATCTGACTATATTATTTTCTCTCTTTAATTTTTCTTCAATTTCTGCATTTGTTTTCATTCTTATTTCTCCCTCTTTTGTTACATTGTGGCCCAGTATTGTTCTCATTAGTTTTCTTTCAAATTTCAGAAGGCTATCTTCCTCTTTCTTGTTAATCGTCGTTGTTTCCATCCCATATGTAACACCAAGTCTTATTAAGGTCTTATATAGGTTCATATTATACTTAGAGTCTTGCTTCTCAGCAGATTTCTACCGTGTAGATATTTTTATGTCCTTCAGAATTCTTTCTTCTGTTCTCTCTTTTTCCGGTTTTCCCTATTTTTACTCCTAAGTAGCTAAAGATGGATACAGTTTCAAATTTATGGTTCTGTGTTATTAGATATTTCTGAGTTGGGTCATCTTTCCCTATCGCCATGTATTTTGCTGTGAGCTGGTTTATCTCTAGTCCTATTATTCTCTTCGCTTCCTTATGTAATTTTCCAACTGCAAGTGTTATCTTCGTCTTCGCTGTGATGACTGAGTCATCTGCATATGTTACTATTTGAAGTTGATATGTAATAATGTTTTTGTTTGCAAGTTTGTCATCCTCATGATTACAGATTATGTCAATATCTGATATTGTCAATCTCAGATTAAATACTGTCGGAGAGATAGAGTCACCTTGTTTCACGCCTTTGTGTATATTAATCTCCTTAGAAGTTGTTCCGTTGTAACTGATCCTTGCTTTGGTGTTCTTTAGGCTCACTGTTAGCATATGTCTTAATTTTTCTGGGATTCCAACATTCTCTAGCTGCTCCATCATTTTTGTCCGATTGGCTGTATCAAAAGCGCTTTTGAAATCCATGAATATTAGGTGCATTTCTCTGTTGTATTCTCTCGATTTTTGAATTATTTGCTCCACTGTATGTATGGAATTAATCGTCGACCTCCCCCGGTCTGAACATGTTCTGGTATTTTCCTAATATTCGTTCAGTGCATGATTTAAGTCTTTGTTTAGTATATTTTCTAGAATGCTATAATATGTGGTGTTAAATAAAGTTATTGCTCTGTAATTCTCGCACTCCTCTAGATCTCCTTTTTTATATATAGGTACCTACTATAATACCTGCGTTCCAATCGGCTGGTAGTCTGTTTTTCATATTTGTTGTATCAGCTGGTTTATTCCTTTACGTAATTCTCTTCCTTCGTATTTTATTCCACAGTTATTTCATCTTCTGTGAAAATTTTTCCTTCGTCCTTATCTTGTACGGCCTTACTTCTTCATCGCAGTGTATTTCCTTCACAGTGAATACCATTTTTTCGTAATATTCTTCCCATATTTTGCTAATCTGTCTGTCCTCAAACAAGGTTTTTCTTTTTTTGCTTTTTTAGGAATCTTGTTTTAATGCTGGGCTTATTTTTTACTGCTTTGACTTTTTTGTAAAATTATTGTTGTATTTGATAATTTTCTGTCTTTTTCAATATCTTCCAGCGAAACCAGTCATTGTTCTTCTTTTTATTTGTTGAGTTGGCTTTGTTTCTCGATATTTTGTATTCTTCCCTGTTTTGTTTGTTCTGACGGGTTGTTGATCCATGCCATTCTGGCGGAGTTTTATAGTTTTCTGTTTCGCAGTCTTGATCGTACGTAAATTACACATTCAAAAGTAAATTGAAAAGGATTTATAGGTCCCAAATTAGCTAAAAGACCATGTTTTAATTTCCCCTACCTGTTTGGTTATCGCTCCAAACCCTCCTTGGCAGTGGCGCACCCAGGGGGGTTTTGGGGGTTAAACCCCCCAGGGCATATGAAAAATATACAAAAAATCGTAGGAAAATATAACATGTCTTTCACAAACAATACAAAAAAAATTCGACGCCCAACCAACCCTCTCTCCCCAGAGAAAAATTCTAGGTGCGCCACTGTTCCTTGGATGTGTCTCGTTTTTCAAGTTTATGATTTGGTCACCCTATTTCCGGATGAAACATTTTTTTTATTAAACTTCATATATAGACAAATATTTCTAGCATATGGGTTGCCTATCAAAATCCTGTCATAGCTATTCTTAAGGGAGGGTGTAGGGGTTGAAATAAATATTGCAAGCACATTTTTTTTAAGTATGGTAGAATTATTTTATTTTTAAATTAAATAAGCATGTTCAGTACAATTCATAGATTATTCAAGAAAAAATTCAAGGAAAAATATTGAAAAATAAAACAACGGTGGCAAATTTTTAAAGACACCTCAAAATATAATGAATTTTGCAGTGGACATCAGAACTCATTATTGGATTAGGGTAAACAACAAGGGCGGATCCAGGGAGGGGGCCATTATTATTATATTTAGAATAATATAAATTTAAATATTTGCAGTTCAAATGTTTTTAATTTCAAACACATATATTGTTATATTTCTATTTGATCTGAAAATTAAATTTTGATAATTATAAGCAGAATTCAATTTAATATAAAATATTTTCAATTTTCTCAACCACGGGCATATAAATTTAGAACAACCTGTATACAACAAATTGTTATATTTAATTTTAAGAAGTGATTAAACGAAACTCGGGACAATGCGCTTAGAATAAACAAAGTGAATGGCGCGTACCATTATCGTTGTTCGCGGAAGGTTCGATCATTAGCCTATGCTAAATAAAACTCAAGTGAAATCGATAATAGGTCATTATCGTTGTTCGTGGAAGGTTCGATCATTAGCCTATGCTAAATAAGACTCATTTGAAGTAGATAATAGGTCATTAAATTTTGTAAATAGTAGAAAGTAATTTTAGAATGGGAATTAACTATATTTTTGGAAATCCATTAAGCATATTTAGAAAGATTAAAAATTGGTTTTGAGGAATACTGCGAATGAGAGTTGGTGGTGGAAGGTTGATTTGTGAATCTGGAAGGGATATTTAGAAAGTAAGGGAATGAATGACAAATAGAGATCAGAATGTTTTGAGCTGTCGAGAAGTGAAGTCCAGTAGTAGACGGTAGTGTACGGAGAGTGAGAAAGCCGGTATAGTTCCATGAGTGTGGAGTATCTATCGTGGAACGAGAGGTAGGCCAGGTCGAGAGTAAAGAACCTCCTTGAGCCAAAAGTGTCCCGGTAGCTGATTGAAGTTTCGAAAAAGGTAGAAACACGGCATCACGACAGAAGCAGGAACGGGAGCTATACGAGCTAGTTTTCAAAGGAGAACATTACTGGAAGCCAGGACGAGGTTTTGATCGCAGCCAAGGATAGCAGGAAACGGGTCTTGTGTGAAGACATTCTCAGTTCACCAGAAAAAGGTCAGTCTCATTTGTTTGGACATGAATGTATGGGTTTTTCGTATTAAATACCACATTTAAAATTGAAGAACATAATCAATAATATCAGAAAAGCTTCATCAAAATTAAATAGATTTGTTGCTAATAAATCCTAATAGTTAAATGTCAATAAAAACTTTCAATTGGAAACCAAAAGGAAATAAGATTCCCATGTGTAAATGTTATGTTTAAGAATAATAAGATATAGCAAATATTAAGCAGTGATTGCCATTTAAATAAAATAAACCATATTTGATTATAATTGTAACCCATATGTGTGTATTATTTTACTCTTTTCTTTCCTATCCCGATTAGGAACCATTGAGAAATACTTAGAAGCCACGTAAGTAAGTAATTAATTTTATAAAAAGCCCTGAGATTGAAAACATATTGATATGTGATCTGGTAAATTAATTAGATTATTATAAATGCATTGATTAAATTAAATGACAT
Source organism: Diabrotica virgifera virgifera (assembly GCF_917563875.1). Taxonomy (NCBI): domain Eukaryota; kingdom Metazoa; phylum Arthropoda; class Insecta; order Coleoptera; family Chrysomelidae; genus Diabrotica; species Diabrotica virgifera. The sequence continues at coordinate 111,520,441 of NC_065452.1, forward strand.
ATAAGAATATTATCTCATATCAATAATCAAGATCACATCAATATATGTACAAAACAGGGGATAAATACGTTTTCTGGACTAGAATTGAAAAAAAGAAGTAACGGAGAAGCTTCATGAATGACTTTTGGGTTTTAGCTTAGCACTTAGAACAAAGGAGTTGCTTAGTATTTTCGCACAGTGAAACGGAATTGTTTTACAAATATTGCGTTTCATTTTTCTAATGAAAAATATGGTCACAATAACGGGATGACAGCCCAAAGCCTTGTCACGAAACCTTTAACATCTTTCGCCAAACTCATGAGCAAAGACGGAGTCATATAAACCCATGAAAAAACATCATACCACAAGGAGTGCGTTCAGGTTGAGCTGGATTTTCTAAAAAGTTATCGCAACCCTCAAAAGTCAGTCGTTAACCAGATAGACTCTAGAGGTCTAAACAGAAACAAAAATAAAGAAAGACTACGACCAATAGTAGGGTCTATAGTGTTCTTTGGTCGATAAAATATTCCTCTAAGAGACCATCGTCATGATGGCCTTATGCTTCTGGACGAAGATGCTGGACCTAGGAATGAGGGGAATTGCTGTGGTAGTAAGGCAAAGCCCGATATATCAAAAATTATCGATTTTTCGTTTTTAATGCCAATATGAACATTGAGCGATGAAGAATGTGACGCCAAAACCTACATGGCTAAACAAATCCATGTAACCAGTAGATAATAACATTGTTTCTGATATGTCCACTATTACAACAACACCGCGAACTTTTAAACTCATCTGCTGCAAAATGACGTTTTTTGACATATCGGGTTTTGCCTTAGCACCACAGTGATAAGGTTTAAAATCTCATCAGGAGATAAAACTCTTAAATAACACCTATCCACAGCATCTTCCTGAGCAACATGCATTAGTAGCAGCAGTCAAAATCAATTAATAACATGTTGTGGTGAAGAAATAATTGAACAAATAATATTTGACGAAACGACTGACGTATCCTGCGTGGAACAGCTTTCTCTAAATTTGAGATACATACACAATAACAACATTCGTGAAGACTTTGTCAAATTCATTGACGCTTATGAGAACCGAAAAATAATTAGTGAAAATCAAGAAAGCGGGAAAGAACAAGGCCTGGCAGGAGAAGCATTGGAAAAAATAGTATTAAATTTGTTGAAAGAACTGCACTTGGATCCGAAGAAATGTGTAGGAATCGGTACTATGGCAGAAATGGTGAGTTTTAAGGCACTTCTCAAAGTGTGTAAAAAGTGACTTAAAACTCACCATTGTAACCCTAATTTTTAAAAATTACCCCCCGTACTTCTGGTACTCCTCCCCAAAAAAAGTTTATGGCCCCTCCTGAAAATCGGTCCTGGATCCGCCCTTGGTATACAAAAAATTCAAAAAGATTTTATTAGCTTATGAGTTTTTCAAGGTAACACCGTCGAGTTTTTTAGTTTTATCGACTTTTGACTTTTTGATATCGCTCAGAAGTGAAAACAACGAATTTTTTTGCAAAAAAGGGTGAAATCAACGTACTTATTTATTATTGTTAAACAAAAAATAAGCATAAAACAAAAAATAACTCGACAGCGTTGCCTCAAGGAATGTCTAAAATGCGTTTAACGTATTGTCAACTTTTATTTTCAATTTCTTTTTTGTCTGTCAAATCGTAAAATGATGCACACCGGAATATCTTATTGAATCGCGGAGTAATTTACAAAAGAAAATAAGAACAGCTGTTGACCGTTGTTCACTACGTTCAAGCGTGCTGGCGAGAACCTGCTGCAAAGCGAGTCGAAGATAGGGATTCAAGATTCAACACTATCTTCCTACCTCCCTACCTTCGATTCGCTTTCCAGCAAGTTCGCGCCAGCGCGCTTGAGCGTAGTGAGAAACGGTCAACAGCTGTTCTCATTTTCTTTTGTAAATTACTCCGCGATTCAAAAACATATTCCGGTGTGCACCACTTTACGATTTGACAGACAAAAAAAAATTGAAAATAAAAGTTGACAATACTTTAAACGCGTTTTTCTCAAAACTGATTTATTCAAAGGCTGTAGACATTGTAACTCAAAAACTACTTACAAAACTATGGGTTTGTCCATCTGGAATTTTGTATAATATTTTCTTTAGACATTCCTTGAGGTAACGCTGTCTACATATTTTTTGTTTTATGCTAGATATGAGTATTTTTTGTTTTAAATATGTTGATTTTCATCCTTTTTACAAAAAATTCGTTGTTTTGACTTCTGAGTGATATAAAAAAGTCACGAACGAGTTGGTATCCCGAACAAAGTACGTGCCTCCTAGTGGCGGGATACGGGCAACAATACATTGGCTTATAGGGCAGTCCTTACAGTAGGGATCCTGGCCTATACAGAAAAATGCAGGCGGGTGTGGGGTAATACTGCACTTTGGTTGCATTGGTGGTGTATTGGCTAAACGTGCAGGGCAGGGTATGGTGCTGATAGAAAAGGCATTCAGGCATCAAATATCCAACCAAAATCTTTTCAGGCCATAAAAATGAAACGACCTTTTCCAAAGATATAAAAACTTATACTGAAATGATGGCATCTCCTGAGGTAAAATGTACCGGAGGTAAAATGAGCCTCCGTTCGGATCTCCGGGTGAGGACTATCTCAGGGGGAACACCATTGCAGGTTAGAAAAATCAGGATAGGGTCGTGGAATCTTGGTAGTCTTACAGGTAAGAGTCTGGAGTTAGTGGATGCGCTCAAACGAAGGAGAGTTCAAATTGCTTGCATTCAAGAAACTAGGTGGAAAGGTCAAAGGGCGAAAGAACTAGGTGAAGGTTACAAATTGTGGTATGCAGGGAGTAGTAACAACAGAAATGGAGTTGGTATAATTGCTGATAGTGAAATGAAAGATAACGTAGTGGAAGTTGTAAGAACGAGTGATAGAATGATGTCAGTGAAATTTGTAATTGATAAAGAGGTATTGAATGTTGTGTGTGTGTGTGTGTGTGTGTATGCTCCTCAAACAGGTCTGGGTGAGAATGAAAGAAGAGCTTTCTATGACCAATTAGGTGACGTCCTGAGTGATATTCCGTCAGAGGAGAAAGTTATAATAGGAGGCGATTTCAATGCACATGTGGGCCAAGCCAAGGTAGGATACGAAGCAATACATAGGGGATTAAGCTTTGGAACTAGAAATAAAGCTGGAGATGACATGTTTGAATTAGCAACAGCATTGGATATGGCGATTGTTAATACATTCTTTAAAAAGAGAGAAACTCAACTTATTACCTACAAAAGTGGACAACATCAATCCCAAATAGACTACTTCATGATAAGGAAAGAAGACATACGTGAATGCAAGGACTGCAAGGTAATAGTTAGTGAGACAGTAAGCCAACAACATAAGCTGCTTGTTCGGGACATCGAAGTAAAAAGCGAAACTAAACAAAAATATCGGAGAGGACCACAAAAAATCAAGTGGTGGCTGCTAAAAGATGAGAAAGAAGGTCTATTCAGGAGAAGAATAGTAGAAAAAATATGTTGGAACATGAAAGGAAGCGCTAATACAATTTGGAGAAAAATGGCCAGTAGTATTAGAGAGACTGCTATTGAAATACTTGGGAAAACGTCAGGAAAAAAGTTTGAGGATAAAGAGACTTGGTGGTCAAACGAAGTACAAGGAAAAATAAAAGAGAAGAGAAAATTATATAAAAAGTGGCAAGAAACCCGATCCGACACAGATCTTCAAAACTATATGGTGGCGAAAAAGAAAGCGAAAGTAGCAGTAGCAAAAGCCAAAGCAGAAGCGTATTCAAACCTATACGATCAACTTGAGACCAGGGAAGGCGAGACGAAGATATATAAAATAGCCAAACAGAGCAAAGAAAGCAAAAGATTTTAATCAGATTAGATGTATCCGAGATGAAAATAATAAAATACTAGTTCACGAAAGGGATGTCAAAAAGAGGTGGAGAAAGTACTTTGACAGCTTATTAAATGAAGAATTTGACAGACAGCCTGTAGAGTCAACGGAGACAGTAGCAGCAATGGTCACCAAAATAACAAACGAGGAAGTGGCTCAAGCGCTTCAAAAAATAAAAAAAGGAAAAGCGGTAGGACCAGATGATATTCCTGGGGAAGTATGGAGAGCATTGGGAGAGACAGGAACAAGGTGGCTAGCAGGTCTATTTAATAGAATTATGGAAGTTGGACAAATGCCAGACGAATGGAGAAGCAGTATACTGGTACCTGTGTACAAAAACAAGGGAGATATACAACAATGTACAAGCTACATGGCTATAAAACTGCTTAGTCACACCATGAAAATATGGGAAAGAGTAATTGATAGACGGATACGTGAAGAAACCGAAATATCCGAGAATCAATTTGGCTTTATGCAGGGCAGATCAACAACAGATGCAATTTTCATTACAAGGCAGTTGATGGAAAAATACAGGAGTAAAGAAACAAACGCTCATATGGTATTCATTGATCTTGAGAAAACATATGATAGAGTTCCTCGAGAGATTCTGTGGTGGGCACTCAATAAGAAAGAAAGGAGTCCCTGGTGAATATGTAAAGATTGTGAGGGATATGTATGAGGGAGTAACGACTAGTGTTAGGACATGTGTGGGAGAGACTGATAAATTTCATGTGAAAGTAGGATTGCACCAAGGCTCTGTGCTTAGTCCGTATTTATTCTCATTAGTTTTGGACCAGATCACAGCGAAATTACAGGGTAACATTCCATGGTGCTTAATGTATGTTGATGATGTTGTGTTAGTAGGAAATAGTGAAAGAGACTTAGAACAAAAACTGGAACAGTGGAGGCAAGCTCTGGAGGAAAAAGGTTTAAAACTTAGTAGGACAAAAACAGAGTATTTGTAATGTTCATTTAAAGATGGAGTTACTACAAATAAAATGATATCTTTGGATGGTGAACTGATTGTAAAAAGCAATAGTTTTAAGTACCTGGGATCGGTATTACAGAGTAATGGAGAAATAGATGGAGATGCATGCAGTAGAATTAGAGCTGGATGGATGAAGTGGAAAGAAGCGAGTGGTGTGTTGTGTGACAGAAAAATTCCAATGAAGCTGAAGGGAAAATTCTATAAAACAGCCATAAGACCGGCTATAGCCGAGAGAAAAAAAAAACCGAGAAAAAAAAATACCGAGAGAAAAAAATTCTTGACATAAAGAAACTTTATTAATATTTAAGAAATATCGACTTGGCATATTGCCTAAGAAATATATCTTTGTATGTAAGATATAATTTTCTAAAATATTTCAAATAAATTCTACTATAGCCAAAGAAATATATCTTAAACATGATTGAACTATCACTTTCTGGCAAACTTCAAACCCATTTATCAGAAAGAAATTACACTTTATGTTAATTAATTTTATTAGTCATAAAAATATATTTTCTACACATTAGAAAACTATTCTTTCTGAGCAATAATATTTCTTAGTAAGGAATATTATTATTTTACTATTAATAATTTATTTATTTAATGTTAAGAAATATATTTCGCAGAGATAAACGTATATTTAGAGTTAAGTTAATATTTCTTGAAAATAAAGTGATATTACATACGGCGAAATAAATCATTGTGTTAAGGTAAAATCATTATTTATTAATAAAACAAGATATAAAACGTTATTATTACATACAAATATCTTCTCCAACCTTAAACCACTGGCTTCTACACAACAATAAAAGGATGGAGAGGCAAATCCAACTTCCTCAAATTTTCCTTCTTTTGTTAATAGCATTTTGTATATCAGCAATTCACTAAAACAAAATCGTTATGTAGAAAGAGTAAACTTACTTTAATAAAAATTTTTTTATAAAGATATAGATATTTATTTTGACAAATTTAGGAAATACAAAAAAAACAAATACACGGCCCCACGTAAGAACTATTAATACTAATAATAATCAATCATATTTAGTTCAAACATATGGCATTATTTTTAACCTACATATATTTGTTTATTTTTTTCTTTTTGTTAATGAAATATTAATTATTTATCTGTATAATATTAAGTCACACAATAAACATTGTTAGCTAAAACAAGAGGGAAAATTCAACCAATGTAAAACATTGAAGCAGACATAATAATATGTAATTTTCTTAATTTTTATAATCTAAAAGAGACAGCATACCTAATCATTAAGAAATTTTATTACGGGAAAGTATTATTCCTTTACATCTAAGTCATTTAATATATATTAACTAATTCACGGTTTTCGGCAATAACATTTCTTAACCATAAACATATATTTCTTTTAGACTAACTGATTTCTTTATCTCAAATAAATTAACAGAAAAAATCCTCAGCGTTGCACCCGCCATGTTTGATATAGTGTTATATTGTATATTTTTATAGAAAACGATACATTCAAGAGACCTATTATAGTTGATACATAAGTATACATATTTTTAAAAAGGTACTTACATGTATGAAGTTCTGGAAGGTCCCGCAGTTGGTTAATAACTCCTTTCTTAATATTGTTCTGAAGCTATATATTATATCATTATGTCCCAGCTTTAAATTGTGGCATATTTCCCAGTTAGAATAATAAGCTCCTAGAGTCGTCCATCATTATACCTAAAAAGCATATAAGATACTATTATATTTCTTTTTAACCATTCGGATACGCAACAATATTATTATTACATCTTAAATTACTCAATTTACTTTTATTTAATACCTATATATGTACGTACCTTCAAAATATCCGTTAATTTTTAAAGTAGACCAATAAATCCAACATCCATCTATATGAACATGAACATATCACGCCATCTTGACAAACACTGACGACTAAATCATAAATAGTTAATCTGCGCAATTCTTTTGTGGAAGAAAATCTCTTTGCAAGGAACATTTCGGCATTAATGACAAAGTTTTTATTTTATAACCACAGTTACTACAGAGGGTATTTCTGAAGAATTATTTCTTGTGGTTTAAAATATTTATTTAATTGCAAGAAAATTTCTTGTTCACAAATATAAATATGCATTAACTTAACATTATATTTCTTATACTGCAAAATATTTGTAGTTTTCAATTTAAGAAATAAAAACTTTAGGATAAGAAAATTAAATGTAGCCATTAATGCATTTCTTAGTATTGAAGAAATTATCTGTAAGAAATTATTGAGTTGTGTTTAAAAAACTCGTTTCTTTATATGTGAACCGGTATGTTTAAGTTAATAGGATATGTTAACTTTTAAGAAATATTGCTCAAAGAAATCGGTGTTTTAGGAGAAAAGAAATTGTTCTCTCGGTGTATATGATGTACGGAACTGAATGTTGGGCAGTGAAGAAGAAAGAGGAACAACGAATGCATGTGGCGGAAATGAGAATGCTTAGATGGATGAGTGGAGTGACAAAGAAGGATAAAATTAGAAATGAGTAGATTAGGGGAAGTCTAGGTGTGGCACCAATTGATGCCAAAATGAGAGAGCATAGGTTAAGATGGTTTGGTCATGTTCAACGTCGAGACGTTAATCACCCAATACGAAGAATAGCTGAAGTGCAGATCCCTGGAAGGAGTAGGAGAGGAACACCAAAGAAGAGCTGGGGGGAGACGATAAGGCAGGACATGTTGGTAAAGGGGATTGACATTGATATGACCCAAGATATAATTGTGTGGAGAAATGCAATTAGGGAAGCCGACCCCGCATAGGGATAAGGCAAAGAGAATGATGGAATAAAAAAGTCAAAATTCGTCAAAAAAGTCAAAAGTCAAAACTAAAAAAACTCGACCGCGTTACCTTGAGAAACTCATAAGCTAATAAAATCGTTTTGAATTTTTTGTTTACCATGATCCAATGATGAGTTCTGATGTCCACCGCAAAATGCATTGTTTTTGAGGTGTCTTTAAAAATTTGCCACCGTTAGCTTATTTTTGAATATTTTTCCTTGAATTTCTTCTTGAATATAGGCAACGTGGCATTGGAACGCAAATAAAGTGTTTAAATTTACTCCTACATTTTCCCCAAATATAGCGTGGTGTAGAGAAATTTAAATACAAATCAAGTGTGAAACGTAAATTATAAAAGTGAAGACGTTCTATTGTGACAAAAAAAGCGGAAATAGACAAACATAAACAGAACAGCGTGTTTTATGAGGTAATTATTGTGGTGGATAAATAATAAACATTCTAACACTGTAAAAAGCTAAGCGGTCAAGCAGATAAGAAAACTAGTATCATAGATTCATAGGGCTTTTCATTCACAGTCATTTGTTTCGAGCTTCTGTCATGTGTCACTTAATATTAATATATCTACGTCATACGTTATTGCTATATACCAATGATACAAACCAAAGACGTATGGCGTAGATATATTAATATTATGTGACACATGACAGAAGCTCGAAACAAATGACAATCGATGAAAAGCCCTATAGGCGAAGTCTTGCTTGAATTCTAAGCAGTGTTGCCGGATTTTAAAAAAAGAACAATCTACAGAAAATAAAAATAAGAATATTTTAGGTGCGTGGATAAGTGGGCACACCTCTGAGTGGTTGAAACGGGTGTGGTTCATTTTACACTACGTAACAAAATTGATGGATATACTGCGGATGAAGAGTCAAAGAAAAGAGCAAATGATACGGAAGACGGGACATTCAAAAACAAAAAACAAAAAATGGAAGAGTTGGAAATGAAAATAGATAAAATGGAAAAAGATAAAAGGCGAAATAACATAATACTACAAGGAATAGAAATAGAAACAGAAGACCAAAATGTAATAAAGGGTAATGTAGAAGATTTCTTCAACGACACCCTAAAAATGAACACAAAGGTAAAGAACGCCAAGAAAATTGGAAACAAAAGCTGCCTAATGGAGCTCTTTAATGGAACGGATAAAGAGACAATAATGCAAAATAAAAGTAAATTGAAAGAAATTAAGGAAAAACGGATATATATTAACGATGATATGGACAAAGCAGAACGGGAGATCCAAGGAAAAGACAGAATAAGGGCTAAAGAAGCCAAAACACAAGGAAAAAAGTCAAAGTAGGCTTTCAAAGAATCAAAATAAACGACGATATATGGATATGGAATAAACACCTAGAGCAACTAGAAAAAATGGAACAGCAAAGAGGAAACCAAAAAAACTAAATGACTTAAATGAAACGGTAGCAACAACGGCAATGGACAAGGAGAAGATTTGGATTAAAGACAAGAAAATGAAAACTAACTTGGGAACATGGAACGTAAGAGGTACTTATGAAACGGGAAAACTTAAAGAATTAATTAGAGAAATAAAAAAATATGAAATAGCTTTAAAAAATATGAAATTAGCTTTACAAGAAACAAAACAATTAGACACAGAAATAGTAGAAATAGAGGATATAGTAGTTTTTAAAAGTGAGGGGAATAACAGAACGTTAGGAACAGGCTTTATCATACAGATAAAAATGGAAAACCAGAGTGTAGAATTTCAAGCCGATATCAGATGGAATGTGCACAATCAGGTTAAAAGGGAATCAACGAAACACAAGCATAATAAATGTTCATGCACCAATAGAACATGCCACAGAAGGAGACAAAGATGCATACTATGAACAACTAGAGAGAGAATATGACAAACTACCAAGATTTGATATCAAAATAGTAATGGGAGACTGCAATGCTAAAGTGAGAAAAAAGGATATATATGACAATATAACAGGAAATACAGTAAACACGATATATCAAATGATAACGGTCAAAGAATTATAGGTTTTGTATCGGAAAGACAAATGGTAATAAAAAGCACACAACAACGCAGAAAAGATATATATAAAGGAACGTGAATTTATCCGCATAAAAAGACAATAAATCAAATAGACCACATATTAATAGAGAAGAAGCACGCCCAAATCACTTTTTGGTAAGAGCGGGTTATAAAATGAATGCTACTATAAAGAAAGACCATCAAACGGACAAAGAAATCAAAAACAATTCAACACACCATTACTAAAAGATAATTCGACGCAGAAAAAGTACGAAGAACGAATAACCAACAGACTAAACGAAGAACCAGAAACATTACACCTGGAAGAAAAGTGGGAAAGCATAAAATAAGTAGTTTTAAACGCCAGTAAATAAACATTAATTAAAGTTAATATAAAACAAAAAGCAAAAGAATGGTATGATGAGGAATGTCAAAAAATATCAGAAGAAATTAGAAAAATAAGAATAAAAAACCTAACAAATAATAGTGATATTAGCACACAACAATATAGAGAATTGAGAAGAATGATGAAGAGAACATGCAGAAATAAAAAAAAATACAACGAAGAAAAACTTAAAGTGATAGAGGAGAAATTACAAAAAAAAAAGGAAATAAGATCTTTTTACCAGGAATCAAGAAAAATGGAAAGAGGATACCAGAAACAAAACCCATATATAAAAAATGAGGAAGGAATATTAATAAATGAACCAGGGGAAATAATGAGAAATTGGTTAACTTACTTTACACAACTTCTAAACAAAAACGAAGAAGAAAGGGAAACAATCCAGGAAATTGAAGATGACCATATAGTAATAGAAGCACATACGAAGGAAGAAATAGAAAATGAAATAAGACGACTAAAAAACAATAGAAGCCCAGGAATAACACAAATATCGGCGGAAATGGTAACGGCAGGAGGAAAAAGACTACACAAATACATAACCTGATCAAAAAAACATATGGGAAACAGAAAGAATGCCAGGAGAGAGGGCTATAGCAAGGATATGCCCCATACCTACATAAAAAAGGTGACAAAATGAGATGTGAAAATTATAGAGGTATCGCGTTGCTAGAAGTCGTTTACAAAATCTTGACAAACATCATAAGAAAAAAAGGTAAATCAATACACGGAAATCGTTCATACATTGGGCGAATATCAGGCAGGATTCAGAGGCAATAGGTCGACGACAGACCAAATATGTGCGTTAAAAGAAATTCAGACTACGTGCTACGAACATAAAATAGCAGTATATGTCCTGTTCATCGACTTTAAGCAGGCCTACGATACGGTAAAGCGGCAACAGATGTACGATACGAACTAATGAAAGAGATGAGCCTACCAAGTAAAATCGTAAGGCTGGTAAAAATGACTATGGATAACACCACAAATGAAATAGCTTGGAAGGGGCATAAATCAAATAATTTTGAAACAAAGGAAGGATTAAGACAAAGAGACCCACTATCAACGACTCTTTTTAATGTAATACTGTTGATTGATAAATATACAGATCCCTATATATTTATCAATCAACGGTAATAATGTAAGGAATAATTAGAAAAAGTAAAATAAACACACAGGAAACGATTTTTAAACATGGCCATCAATGCATTCGCCAGATGATCTAACACTATTAACGATAAGCGATCATTAATGAAATCCAAATATGTCTCAAGAAAAACAAAAATAAGAATCTACAAAACAGTTATCAGACCTACAGCTAGCTACATATGCATGTGAAACATGGGTGCTTAAAAAATCAGAAATAGACCTTTTTAGAAAGATGGGAAAGGAAAATACAAAGATCAATATAAGGAGTCGTGAAAACAGATGGTCAATGGAGAAGAAGAAATAATAAGGAACTTGAAGAACTATATAACGAACCAAAAATAACGACGGCAATCAAAGCACAGAGAATCCGATATTTAGGACTAATTGAAAGAATGGGAAGGGAAAGAATGCCAAAAATGGTACTTTCAAGTAAACCAATACAAAAAAAGAAGAATAGGTAGAAATGCGGTATAAGGAAGGAGATGGAAAGACAGCGTATATGAAGACTTACAAAAAAGTAATATTATGAACTGGAAAGAAAAAGCTTTGGACAGAAAACAATGGAAGGAAGTGGTCAAGAAATGTATGGAAAGACTATAAGGAATATTAAGTGTTTTATATAATGAATGTAATCATGAATGTAATGACAACAATCAACAAGAGTGGGCGCACCGAAAAAGAGATAGAGCAAAGGATCGTGAAAGGAAAAAGGGTGATTGGATGCCTAAGTCCGATGCTATGCTCAAAAGAACTATCTAATCAAAGAAAACATCTCATCTTTAACTCCATCTTTAAAAGTATAGTGCTCTATGGATGCGAAACATGGCAACTTACTAAATCTCTGGAACGACGTCTACTTGCATTGGAAATGGACTTCTGGGGAAGATCGGCTAGAAAACCAAGGCTTGAAAGAATACAAAATGACCAAATCAGAAATATAATGGGAGTCAAGTCAACCATCATAGACGAAATTCAAAGGAGACAACAGATCTGGTACGGTCATGTAGAAATAATGGACGACGACAGACTACCAAAACAAATTCTAAAATGGACGTCAGGGGAAAGAAGGAAGAGAGGAAGGCCGAAACAATCCTGGCTAGGAGGCATTCAGAAGGCAATGTCTGAAAGGAATCTTCACCCTGGCGAATGGAACGACCGACGAAGCTGGAAACTGGGAACCGGAAGGCGAAGAACGCTATAAATAACCGGGATAATAATAATAATGTAATATTGTATATAGTAGTATAGGATACAGTGTTATAAATATTATAATCATCATTCTCTTTGCCTTATCCCTATGCGGGGTCGGCTTCCCTAATTGCATTTCTCCACACAGTTCTATCTTGGGTCATATCAATGTTAATCCCCTTTACCAACATGTCCTGCCTTATCGTCTCCCCCCAGGTCTTCTTTGGTCTTCCTCTCCTACTCCTTCCAGGAATCTGCACTTCAGCTATTCTTCGTATTGGGTGATTAACGTCTCGACGTTGAACATGACCAAACCATCTTAACCTATGCTCTCTCATTTTGACATCAATTTTTTGCCACACCTAGACTTCCCCTAATATACTCATTTCTAATTTTATCCTTCTTTGTCACTTCACTCATCCATCTAAGCATTCTCATTTCCGCCACATGCATTCGTTGTTCCTCTTTCTTTTTCACTGTCCAACATTCAGTTCCGTACATCATAGCCGGTTTTATGGCTGTTTTATAGTATTTTCCCTTCAGCTTCATTGGAATTTTTCTGTCACACAACACACCACTCGCTTCTTTCCACTTCATCCATTCAGCCCTAATTCTACTGCATGCATCATCTCCATCTATTTCTCCATTACGCTGTAATACAGATCCTAGGTACTTAAAACTATTGCTTTTCACAATCATTTCACCATCTAAAAATACCATTTTATTTGTAGTAACTCTATCTTTAAATGAACATTCCAAATACTTTGCTTTTGTCCTACTAAGTTTTAAACCTTTTTCCTCCAGAGCTTGTCTCCACTGTTCCAGTTTTTGTTTTAAGTATCTTTCACTATTTCCTATTAACACTACATCATCAGCATACATTAGGCACCATGGAATGCTACCCTGTAGTTTCGCTGTTATCTGGTCCAAAACTAATGAGAATAAATAAGGACTAAGCACCGAGCCTTGGTGCAATTCTACTTTCACCTGAAATTTATCAGTCTCTCTCACACCTGTCCTAACACTAGTCGTTACTCCCTCATACATATCTCTCACAATCTTTACATATTCGCCAGGAACTCCTTTCTTATTGAGTGCCCACCATAGAATCTCTCGAGGAACTCTATCATATGCTTTCTCAAGATCAATGAATACCATATAAGCGTTGGTCTCTTTATTCCTGTATTTTTTCATCAGTTGCCTTACAATGAAAATTGCATCTGTTGTTGATCTGCCCTGCATAAAGCCAAATTGAATATCGGATATTTTGGTTTCTTCACGTATCCGTCTATCAATTACTCTCTCCCATATTTTCATGGTGTGGCTAAGTAGTGTTATAGCCCTGTAGTTTGTACACTGTTGTATGTATCCCTTGTTTTTGTAGACAGGTACTAATATACTGCTTCTCCATTCGTCTGGCATTTGTCCAACTTCCATAATTCTATTAAATAGACCTGCTAGCCAACTTATTCCTGTTTCTCCCAATGCTCTCCATACTTCCGCAGGAATATCATCTGGTCCGACTGATTTTAATTCCTTAATTTTTTGAATCGCTTGAGCCACTTCCGCGTTTGTTATTCTGGTAACCATTGCTGTTACTGTCTCCGTTAACTCCACAGGCTGTCTGTCAAATTCTTCATTTAATAAACTGTCAAAATACTTTCTCCATCTCTTTTTGACATCCTTTTCGTGAATTAGTATTTTATTATTTTCATCTCGGATACATCGAATCTGATTAAAATCTCTTGCTTTCTTTGCTATCTGTTTGGCTATTTTATATATCTTTGCTTCGCCTTCCCTGGTATCAAGTTGATCGTATAGGTTTGAATACGCTTCTGCTTTAGCTTTTGCTACTGCTACTTTCGCTTCCTTTTTGGCGACCATATAGTTTTGAAGATCTATGTCCGATCTGGTATCTTGTCACTTTTTATATAATTTCCCTTCTCTTTTAATTTTCCTTGTACTTCATTTGATCACCACCAAGTCTCTTTATCCTCAAACTTCTTTCCTGACGTTTTCCCAAGTATTTCAATAGCCGTCTCTCTAATAATATTGGCCATTTTTCTCCAAATTGTGTTAGGGCTTCCTTTCATGTTCCAACATATTTTTTCTACTATTCTTTCCCTGAATAGACCTTCTTTCTCATCTTTTAGCATCCACCACTTGATTTTTTGTGGTGCTCTCCGATATTTTTGTTTATTTTCGCTTTTTACTTCGATGTCCAGAACAAGCAGCTTATGTTGTTGGCTTACTGTCTCACTAACTATTACCTTGCAGTCCTTGCATTCACGTATGTCTTCTTTCCTTATCATGAAGTAGTCTATTTGGGATTGATGTTGTCCACTTTTGTAGGTAATAAGTTGAGTTTCTCTCTTTTTAAAGAATGTATTAACAATCGCCATATCCAATGCTGTTGCTAATTCAAACATGTCATCTCCAGCTTTATTTCTAGTTCCAAAGCTTAATCCCCTATGTATTGCTTCGTATCCTACCTTGGCTTGGCCCACATGTGCATTGAAATCGCCTCCTATTATAACTTTCTCCTCTGACGGAATATCACTCAGGACGTCACCTAATTGGTCATAGAAAGCTCTTCTTTCATTCTCACCCAGACCTGTTTGAGGAGCATACACACACACACACACACACAACATTCAATACCTCTTTATCAATTACAAATTTCACTGACATCATTCTATCACTCGTTCTTACAACTTCCACTACGTTATCTTTCATTTCACTATCAGCAATTATACCAACTCCATTTCTGTTGTTACTACTCCCTGCATACCACAATTTGTAACCTTCACCTAGTTCTTTCACCCTTTGACCTTTCCACCTAGTTTCTTGAATGCAAGCAATTTGAACTCTCCTTCGTTTGAGCGCATCCACTAACTCCAGACTCTTACCTGTAAGACTACCAAGATTCCACGACCCTATCCTGATTTTTCTAACCTGCAATGGTGTTCCCCCTGAGATAGTCCTCACCCGGAGATCCGAACGGAGGTTCTCCGATATTTTTGTTTAGTTTCGCTTTTTACTTCGATGTCCCGAACAAGCAGCTTATGTTGTTGGCTTACTGTCTCACTAACTATTATCTTGCAGTCCTTGCATTCACGTATGTCTTCTTTCCTTATCATGAAGTAGTCTATTTGGGATTGATGTTGTCCACTTTTGTAGGTAATAAGTTGAGTTTCTCTCGTTTTAAAGAATGTGTTAACAATCGCCATATCCAATGCTGTTGCTAATTCAAGCATGTCATCTCCAGCTTTATTTCTAGCTCCAAAGCCTAGTCCCCCATATATTGTTTCATATCCTGTCTTGGCTTGGCCCACATTTGCATTGAAATCACCCCCCTATTATAACTTTCTCCTCTGCTGGAATATCACTCAGTATGGCTCCTAATTGGTCATAGAAAGCTCGTCTTTCATTCTCACCCAGACCTGTTTGAGGAGCATACACACACACAACATTCAATACCTCTTTATCAATTACAAATTTCACTGACATCATTCTATCACTCGTTCTTACAACTTCTACTACGTTATCTTTCATTTCACTATCAGCAATTATACCAACTCCATTATTTCTAGTGTTACTACTCCCTACATACCACAATTTGTATCCTTCACCTAGTTCTTTCGCCCTTTGTCCTTTCCACCAAGTTTCTTGAATACAAGCAATTTGAACTCTTCTTCGTTTGAGAGCATCCACTAACTCCAGACTCTTACCTGTAAGACTACCAAGATTCCAAGACCCTATCCTGATTTTTCTAACCTGTAATGGTGTTCCCCCTGAGATAGTCCTCACCCGGAGATCCGAAAGGAGGCTCATTTTACTTCCGGAACATTTTACCTCAGGAGATGCCATCATTTCAGTATAAGTTTTTATTGCGTTGGAGAAGGTCTTTTCATTATTATGGCCTGAAAAGATTTTTTGGATATTTGATGCCTGAATGCCTTTTCTATCAGCACCATACCCTGCCCTGCACGTTTAGCCAATACACCACCAATGCAACCAAAGTGCAGTATTACCCCACACCCGCCTGCATTTTTCTGTATAGACCAGGATCCCTACTGTAAGGACTGCCCTATAAGCCAATGTATTGTTGCCCGTATCCCGCCACTAAGAGGCACGTACTTTATTTGGGATACTGTTATAAATATTATAATATTATGTAGATAATCGTAATTGTAATAAAAAATTAAATCTTTCAGCCCTAGGTCTTCAAGGCCTGTTGAGCTCAGTGCCAGATTTACCACTAGGCCGACTAGGCCGCGGCCTAGGGCCGCAAGCAAAAGGGGGCCGCAGCGTTATGTAAAAAAACTTTTTTTGGTAAACAAATTTTTACTCATTGAATTGAAATCAGTAAACAATTTTTCAAATAAGATAATGGTTATTCTACTAAACACGTGGTACGAGATTTTACAATGTTTTTATAAGAGTAGCAAAGCATTGCAAAAACTGCTACAGACTTGAATGTGACTTGCAACATACAAATCTCTAAAGGACTACGCATTAAGTCTGAGAGACAACTTTGATTCCTATGAAAAGAGAGGAAAAGAGTTGTCTAAAAATGAAACCTATATTCTTGAAATAAAAAGACGCCCGAAAAGAAAAGCTCTCCTTGGCTAAGACAAAGAAGATGAATCCACTGAACCCCACTTTAATGGCAAAGAAGACTTAAAGACTAATAATTCAATGTTGTAATTGACACGCTTTATTCAGAATTGAATGAAAGGTCCGAAGTTTATTTCAGTCTTAATGAAAAATTTGGATTTTTAAACAACTTATCGTCAATTTTCAATGAAGAAATCAGGGCAAAAGTTTCTATTTTGAATAAAAAGTATCGAATCGACATAGATGGTCACTTTGGAGAAGAGTGTGTACAGCTCAAAGGCTTTATTGAAGGTATATTTGATGAAGAAAGAGAACCTCATGACAAGATTACCAAGCCTCCGAGAAATACCTACACTTTTGGAGTATCTGAAACTCATTCATGAAAAACAGTTAACAACATTATTTCCGAATATGGACACGGCTTTGCGCATTCTACTATGCGTGATGATATCTAATGCATCTGGAGAAAGATCATTCAGCGTCATCGTGTTGAAAAGAATCTTGAGGAACTCGACAAAACTACTTGAGGAACTCGACTTCTGACGAAGATTCTAGATTGTCTAGTTTGGCTAGTTTTGTTTCAAATGCAGAGCGTTTTCAAGCCTTAGACTTTAAAAATTTGATTAAAGATTTTGCAGCCAAAAAAGCTAGAAAAGTGAGTGTTTAGAGTTAAGATATGATATTTATTATCAGTATGGAGTGGAGTGAGTGTCAATGGTAATCACTAATCCAACTTTATACAAATTAAGAATTTAAGAACATGACATTGACGTTTTTCAGTATAAGAGAATAATGAATAGAACGATCTAGAGGTTTATTTGTTGTACTCTTAAATATTTTTATTTTTCAGTACCGTAGCCTGTTACTATTAGTACAGTTCATATTATTTTGCTTGTTCTTTTACTTATAATGTCTTTTCAACTAGGCTTTTTTAGTCTTTTGTTGTCATCTGTACTTTTCCCTCGGAATGAAACAAATGGCATTTAATTTTAACAATTAACTACAATACTAATTAATAATATAATAATTTTAGCAATATTATTAATTTTACAAATACCTGCTGTTTGCTAACATTTTGAATTATATATTTTCTATCTTCATCTTAAGGTGCCTTCTCCATTACTGAAGGTTGGCTATAACTACAGCAAATTGCTCTCTATCTTGACAGGTTCTTGTATCGAATGTGTGTCCATACCTGTCCAGTCTCTTACGTTCTTCAGCCAGGAGCATTTCCTTCTTCCTGAACCTCTTCTTCCTTCCACTTTCCCTTCCATTATGAGTCGTAAAAAGTCGTATCTTTCTCCTCTGTGAATTATGTCTAGATTAAACTCGTTTTTCGGTTTTTTACAATATTTAGAAGTTCTCTCTCAGTCTCCATTCTTCTCAGCACCTCGTTGTTGGTCACGTGATCTGTCCAAGAGATATTCGCAGCATCTTTCGAAAAACCAACATCTCAAAGGCTTCTATAAATATAGAATTCTTTCTATAAATTTTCTTTTTCGAAATTTCTATAAATATAGAAATTGTTGTTAGAGCTGTTTTGGGGTTAAACCAAGATTATTTAATTAGTGAATACATTTCAACCTATTTATGTCCGTATTCAAATAGAACATTAGAGGCATTTCTATTTATTTATGTTATATGTACTTTGTATTACGAAATTTAGAAAGTAAAATTAAAATAAAAGTTTTAATTATTACTATTATTATTAAGTCTTTGTGCTTTAATAACATAATCGTGAAGTTATCGGGGGCCGCTCGGGGTAATTTGGCCTAAGGCCGCAAGTACCCTAAATCCGGCACTGGTTGAGCTTAATAAATAAATAAATAAATATTTCTTCTTGAATAATGTATGAATTCTACTGAATATGCCTATTTAATTTAAAAATAAAATAATTCTACCATACTTTAAACAACAATGTGCTTGAAATATTGATTTCAACCCCTATGCCCCCTCCCTTATGGATAGCTATGACACGATTTTGATAGGCAACCCATGCTAGAAATATTTATCTATGTATGAAATTTAATAAAAAAAATGTTTCATCCGGCAAGCAGATGGGTGCTGGTCGACCTATAGTCGAATCCCGTACTACTATAGTTTATTTTTTAACCAAGAGGAGTAAATTAAAAAGACAGATCCACACCCAAGAAAAGTCACCAAATACATCTTCTTTTTTGGTCGACCATGTCGGCCTTCAACTTTAATCCATAAATATTATATTTATATTAATACGTCGCTAAAAAGGTCTCTAAAAACAACTGCTTTTTATATAAAAGCAGACTAAAAATCTAAAAATTAAAGGAATAACATAGAAAACACAAAAAATCGCTGATAAAACTTAATTAACCTATAAAATGCCGAAGTGTCAAAATTTGATAAATGTCATTAGTGTCAAAATGTTATAACAGTGGAGTAAATTTGCCTGCGGTTGGACCAATTACAAACAAGCATTACAGGGCGTTAAATTTGAATCACTCCTCTTGGTTTAAAAACAAACCATAGCAAAAAATAAATTGATTTTTAAATACGGCACCTAGAGACTTTTTGCATCGTGTTCAGGATGACGTCAGGAAAAACGTCTACTGTAGAAAAGGGCGGAAATGCATAGTTGCATTTTAAAGTGCATAAAATGCATCCAAAAGTGAATAAACATGTCAAAATAATTTGTATTCAGGGCCACATTTTGTTATTCAGGGGGTTTTTGGGGTCGCCGAATACGAATACGCCATCAGAACCGACCACCGGAGTACCTGGTGCCCCGGTTCACTACTAAGGTACGTCATCTGAAGTTTCGAGGGTTTTAGGTACTAGCTTGATGCAAACATACTACTAGGGAGTTTTGGGATCGCTGAACAAGAATACGTAATCAAGACCGACCCCTGGTGCACCTTATGTTCAAAAACCCTCCAAACTTCAGAAGATAGCATATCTTATTGGGCACCAAGTGGTCAGGAGGTCGGTTCTGATGGCGTATTCCTATTCAACAACCCAAAAAACCACCTAGTAATCTAATTGTATGCATTCAAAAGTGAACACCTTCAAATCTCCAGAAGATAACTTCCGTAGCAGTGACCGTAAGCACCAGGTGCTTGGGTGACAGTTATGATGGCGTGTTCGTAACCAATAACTCCAAAAACCCCTCGGGTAATTTGTTTGCATGACTTTAGTGCCTAAATCCCTAGAAACTCCAGAAGATGAGACGTTACCCTAGGCATCAGGTGCTACGGGTGTCGGTTCTTGATGGCGGCGTTTTCTTCTTCGTTTTCAGAAACCCCTTCAATCGCCCTAGTAATCAATTTGCATCAATTTAATGCCGAAAATCATCGAAACTCCAGAAGATGACCTGCCTTAGCAGTGACACTGATCACCAGGTGCTCCGGGGGTCGGTTCTGATGGCGTATTCGTGTTCAGTTACGCCAAAAACCTCCAAGTAGTCTGTTTGCATCAGTTTAGTGGCGATAATCTAACCTCCAGATGCCGTGCCTTAGCAGTAGTCCTAGGCACCACGTGCTCCGCGGCCTTAAAAACCCCCCGATTAACAAAAGCTGGCCTTATATATGGTTATTTAGACATGTTTATGCACTTTTGGATGCATTTTATGCACTTTAAAATACAAATATGCATTTCCACCAATTTCTCTATAGTAGACGTTTTTTCTGACATCATCTTGAACATTATGCAAAAAGTTGCAAGTCTCTGGGTGGTGTATTTAAAAATCGATCTATTCGGGTGGTTTTAGTGCTAAATGCCCTGGTCTAACCAGAAAGATTAATTCATTATCGGTAATGGTACCCCTCGTTAAGATAGGCAAAATGTCCCCACTCCCATAATTCTATTTTTTCATTTTTTTTTACTTTCTATGTGATTAAAAAATAAGATTCAGATACCACCATCAACTGATGGCTGCAGGTCTTTTTTTTATTTTGTGAATTTTATTAAAACTATAATATTTGAGGAGCTTGCTATCAAAGACGGACAACTCCATTTTTTTTTAATTGAGTTAATGGTACAGTTATAGGATTTTTCACAATGAATTCAAATCTGAATTGCTCGAGTTTCAAAAGCGGCTAGAACATGCAAGAAATTGCATTTTAAAACGAGCATCAGTTTCAGAAACGGACAGCTCCAACTGGATTTTGTAGCAGAATCGGACTACTCCACTACAGCCAATCGAAAGGTAGTATTTCCGTCAAGTTGTCATGCACACTAGAACAACCCTACTGAGAGTGGCCATTGCGTTTTAAGTTTGCAACAGTTTACGACGTTATTTAAACCGTATTCATGTTTTTTTAAATATTATTTGCGTTATTTTTCCGAAAAATGCAAGTGAACATAGTTGAAGCAACTAAAAATGAAGCCAGGAAGAGATTAGTCGACAAAAATGGTCGACATTGGGTTCAAAAACGGACAGCTCCAGAGCTCTGTTGCAATATCGGCCAAGTCCATTTTCTTTATTGATTTTAGGGAATAAAACATAAATATCTATATTTACATTTTCGTTATTCAAGAGTATTAAGAGACGCTAGAAGTATATTCATAAAAAAAGTCACAATTGGATGTTGAGAATATAACGAGCTGCAGTTTTTCAGCTTTCCTGAAAAAAGTACAAAATGGAGTCTTTGATATTCAGCTCCTCATTTAAAGAAAAAGTTTAAGTTTTTAATCTAATAGCACAGAAAATGCTATTTAAAATACCTACCAGATTAAAAACAATGGAAAACCTTCTCTGGTAACACCATCCGAGGCTTCTAAAAATGCAAGCCATGCTGATTCTGAGACTATAGGAAGATGAGGGAATTTTACAATTTATAATTCACGTCCCATCTGCTCAGGCGGTAAATTTCCAGCAAGAATGGTTCCCTTAGTACTCCAAATACAATAAAAATATAAATTAAAAATGAATAAACATTTTCAATTTCGTTGCAACCCAAAACCTCAGTCGCATTATTCAGGGTGTAACAAAAATACAGGTCATAAATTTAATCACATATTCTAGGACCAAAAATAGTTCGACTGAACCTAACTTACCTTAGTATAAATATGCACATAAAAAAGTTACAGCTCTTTGAAGTTACCAAATTAAAATCGATTTTTTCGAATATATTATCGAAAACTATTAGAGATTTTTTATTGAAAATGGAAATGTGGCATTCCTATGGCAGTAGCATCTTAAGAAAAAATATAGTGAAATTTGGACACCCCTTAAAATTTTTATAGGGGTTTTCTCCCTTTAACCCCCCCCCCAAACTTTTGTGTACGTTCCAATTTAATTATTATTGTAGTACCATTAGTTAAACACAATGTTTTAAAAACTTTTTTGCGTCTTAGTACTTTTTCGAAAAGTCAGTTTTTATCGAAATATTTTGAATATTTGTCAAATCCACCACATATTTGTATTGGTTAAGTAGGATTATGGTACGGGACCCCAAGCGGGGATTTTTGCAGTAACTCGAGCGCGTCAGATTATCATATGGGGAGAAACCTGGTACCCTGTAGATGTACCTCTACCATATATTGGCCTAAACACAGGGGAGTTCGTTAAGGGGAGACCGAAAAAAAAATGTATCCTTAGAAAAACTCGAAATGGTCAGATTAAGATAAGGTAAGTTAAGTGCATGCAAAACAGTGTATATTTCAAAAATCTAACGGTTTTGGCGGGGCGTAAGGAAATAGGTGAGTCACAAAGTTTCACAAGAAAAAAGCGAATATTTTGCGAAATGAACGATAGATCTAAAAACTAAAAAATACGTGCTCAATATTTGTCAAAAATCTATCCAATGATACCAAACACGACTCCCCAAGGAGAGGGGTGGGGGGTAAATTTAAAATTTTAAATACGAATAACGCGATATTTCGCGAAATGAACATCAAATCGAAAAACTGAAAAATACACTTATTCAGTATGTTTGAAAAATCTATCGAATGGCACCAAACACGACCCCCCACGGAGGTGGGGTGGGGGGTTACTTTAAAATTTTAAATAGGAGCCCCCATTTTTTATTGAAGATTCGGATTTCTTATAAGTAAAAATAAGTAACTTTTATTTGAAACATTTTTTCGAATTATGGATAAATGGCGCTATAATCGGAAAAAACGATTGTTGGAAATGAAAAATTCAATTAAAAATGGAAAGTTCCCACTAAAATGGAAAACTTTTTTGAAAAAAAAAGTTTTTTGGTTTTAGAACCTACTCTTCACAACCCAATAGGTCCCCAAAGCGCTCGAGTGACTGCACATTTAGCATACTTCCCCCCCTACTATTATGGAGACTTGGTAATATGTAATATGAAAATTTATTTATGATTTACATTTTAGGTATACTTTGAACCATATTAAAAAAGAAGCCACATCTCGATAAAAGCTGCCTTATCGAAAAAATACAAAGAGCCAAAAATGTTTTAAAAATACCGTGTTTAACTAATGGTACCGCAGTAATACATTAATTGGAACATACACAAACATTTGGGGGGTTTAAAGGCACAAAACCCCCATAAAGTTTTTATGTAAACATATTAAAAAAGAAGCCGCATCTCGATAAAAACTGCCTTATCGAAAAAATACTAAGAAACAAAAAAGTTTTGAAAATATTGAATTTAACTAATGGTACCACAATAATAATTTAATTGGCACGTACACAAAAGTTTGGGGGGTTTAAGGAAATAAAATCCCATAAAATTTTTAGGGGGTGCATGAATTTTACTATAAATTTTCTTCAAGATGTTCCTGCCATAAGAATGCCACATGTCCATTTTTAATAAAAAATCTCTGATAGTTTTCGATATATTCGAGAAAACCGATTTTCATTTTGTAACTTCAAAGGGCTATAACTTTTTTTATGTGCATATTTGTACTAATTCGAACTAATTTTGGTCCCAGAATATGTACAGCTGGTTCCAAAAAAAACTGATACGACTCTTAAAGCGTATTTTGTAGAAAATTGAGCAGTGTATTTTGAAGGATATATATACTTATTATTTACATACTGTCACTGTCACTGCCAAATCTTAAAGTTTGTCACATAAATTATTCTGTTCAACCCAATGAACTGTCAATACGGATGGAATAGGCACGAAGAAAATTAATGCGGCCACGATACAAGAGAGAGGTCCCAGAGAGAGACAGAGAATGTGCTGGAAAATTTGACAGGCCGTGTAATTTCAGTTAATATCAACTTAAATCGGGGAAATTGATCTCATATTTTTTAAATTTTATTAACTTAACTTAATTTTTAAATACTGCCTATCAGCCCTGATACCAAGTTAAAAAAATATGAGGTCCATTTCCCCGATTTAAGTTGATATAGGCAACTGAAATTACACGGCCTGTCAAATTTTCCAGCACATTCTCTGTCTCTCTCTAGGACCTCTCTCTTGTATGTTGGTGGCAATCTCGCTTCACTATAGGGCTTTTCATTCACAGTAATTTGTTTCGAGCTTCTGTCATGTGTCGTCTAATATTAATATATCTACGTCATACGTTATTGGTATTGCCAGTGATACAAACCAAAGACGTATGACGTAGATATATTAATATTATGTGACACATGACAGAAGCTCGAAACAAATGACAATCGATGAAAAGCCCTATTTGAATGGGACAGGGCCATTCCATCCGTATTGACAGTTCATTGGTTCAACCTCAAAAAATGGCTCCACATGCTGGCAAAGAACTAAAATCAAGAATTGTAATGAAATTAGAAGATGGTTGGTCACTATCTGCCGTAGCGAACCATTTTAACGTACAAACGCAGAACAACCGTTTTTAATATTAATAAAAGATGGAGAGAACAAGAAACTCTCGAAAGAAAGCAAGGTTTGGGAAGAGCTCTCTGAAGAAGACAATCTCATAGTTCCTTTCACGCAGATGGACCGAAGACTACAAGCTGTTATCACTGCTGATGGAGATATTACAAAATATTAATTTTATTTTTACACACCTTTTAGTATAGTTTTGGTCTTCCAGACCCTCGCTTTCTTTCGAGAGTTTCTTGTTCCCTCCATTTTTTATTAATAGAAAAACTGTGGTTACACAGTTATCTTTTAATTTGGTTACAATTCTTGCTTTAATATACATATTGTTGAGTTAAGTCGTTTGTTTTATTCCTTACTAATAATAAAAATGATAACAACAACCCTATTTTACGTAAAAACTATAATTTATATACCTACTCTTTATAAAATTCAGAAATTCAAAATAATATAAAAATTTAGACCTTAATAATTATTACAATTTATTAATTAACATATTGTAATGAGTTGTTAGTTTGTTTATTTTAACTGACTTTGACAGTCTGCCATAATAAATATAATATAATGTCAGACCAATCAAATACACTGCTCAAAATAATCAAATCTTACTAAGAGTCGTATCAGTTTTTTTAGGAACCAGCTGTACTTTAATTTATGACCTGTATTTTTGTTACACCCTGTATATCTGCTAGAAAAAAGTTTTTAATCTAAGAGCACATAAAATGATATTTAAAATACCATTTTATATCCTACCAGATTAAAAACAATGGAAAACCTTCTCTGGCTACACCACATGCCTGGCATTTTTAGAAGCCTCGGATGGTGTTACCAGAAAAGGTTTTACTTTTAAAATTGTTTTTAATCTGGTAGGATATAAAATAGTATTTTAAATATCATTTATGTGCAGTAGATTAAAAACTTAAACTTTTTTCTAGCAGATGTCGCTAGGGCATTCATGCCATTTCGTTCGTTGCAATCCGTGACGGCATGAGAAGTATTATTCTAGTTCATTCAGAGAGAAGAGCATAAGGATCTCCTGATGAGGGGCTAAGAAGCCCCAAAACCGGTAGAGATTCTGCTGTACTCTCTTATTGAACTAGAAATATAATGCGACTGCGGTTTCGGGTTGCAACAAGATTGAAAATGTTTATTCATTTTTAACTATATTTTTGATTTGTTCCAGATTTTTCCATGCATTCCCGGAACATTCAAAAACCCAAAAAAATGTTTTTTAGGAATTTTTGGGGTTTTTCCCATTTTATAGGCTTCAAAATAGATCAAATCGTGGTTCTTTTATACATAGGTTATACAGGGTGTTTCATTGGAAAAGTAACTGTAGAAAGAGGACACTTAGGCGGTCTCAAAAATACCATACTTACTGGGTCTTACTTCACTAATAACAAAGATACTGGGTGTTTTATCTATTTTGCCGTTTTCTTATTTGGTTCATAACTTTTTAACCACACTGTATATTTATTTTATATTTGGCACGCAAATATTCTTTAAGGTGTGCAATAAATTAATTTATTTACAATTGTAAAAAATCCAGCTCAGGATTAAAAAATATTGAAAAAATATTCCGACCCAAAAACAACACCCTGTATATTAAATTTTTTTATAATGGATTTTGCATTTAAGAAAGGTTGAAAAACTAAATTTAGTGGTATACTTTGAATTTTCGGCAAAATGATTTTTATGGTAAAATTTTGAACTTGAATTCTAGAATTATGTGAATTGCGAAGTTCGAAGTAAAAAAAATTAAAATACGACTTAATTTTAATTTTAATACCATTATTTAATCTAAATTGGTAAAATATTAACATTTTGACACATAACAATAATTTTTATTGGTGGTAATTTTGAATAATTAATTTAGTTTTGCCTAGTTATTACCCTGCACATTTTTGCTGTTTTGTTTTAATTTTTACATACTTTGTTGATTAAAGTGATGTATTTTTTATAGACTTCTTATTATTTATTCATAATTTGAAGATGAATATTCGCTTTAAACTATTTGTCACACATAATAAAAAACACTGAAATGTTAACATTTTACCAATTTAGATGAAATCATCATCATTCTCTTTGCCTTATCCCTATGCGGGGTCGGCTTCCCTAATTGCATTTCTCCACACAATTCTATCTTGGGTCATACCAATGTTAATCGCCTTTACTAACATGTCCTGCCTTATCGTCTCCCCCCAGGTCTTCTTTGGTCTTCCTCTCCTACTCCTTCCAGGAATCTGCACTTCAGCTATTCTTCGTATTGGGTAATTAACGTCTCGACGTTCAACATGACCAAACCATCTTAACCTATGCTCTCTCATTTTGGCATCAATTGGTACCACACCTAGACTTCCCCTAATATACTCATTTCTAATTTTATCCTTCTTTGTCACTCCACTCATCCATCTAAGCATTCTCATTTCCGCCACATGCATTCGTTGTTCCTCTTTCTTTTTCACTGCCCAACATTCAGTTCCGTACATCATAGCCGGTCTTATGGCTGTTTTATAGAATTTTCCCTTCAGCTTCATTGGAATTTTTCTGTCACACAACACACCACTCGTTTCTTTCCACTTCATCCATCCAGCCCTAATTCTACTGCATGCATCTCCATCTATTTCTCCATTACTCTGTAATACCGATCCCAGGTACTTAAAACTATTGCTTTTTACAATCAGTTCACCATCCAAAGATACCATTTTATTTGTAGTAACTCCATCTTTAAATGAACATTCCAAATACTCTGTTTTTGTCCTACTAAGTTTTAAACCTTTTTCCTCCAGAGCTTGCCTCCACTGTTCCAGTTTTTTTTTCTAAGTCTCTCTCACTATTTCCTACTAACACGACATCATCAGCATACATTAAGCACCATGGAATGTTACCCTGCAGTTTCGCTGTTATCTGGTCCAAAACTAATGAGAATAAATACGGACTAAGCACAGAGCCTTGGTGCAATCCTACTTTCACATGGAATTTATCAGTCTCTCCCACACCTGTCCTAACACTAGTCGTTACTCCTTCATACATATCCCTCACAATCTTTACATATTCACCAGGGACTCCTTTCTTATTGAATGCCCACCACAGAATCTCTCGAGGAACTCTATGATATGCTTTCTCAAGATCAATGAATACCATATGAGCGTTTGTTTCTTTACTCCTGTATTTTTCCATCAACTGCCTCATAATGAAAATTGCATCTGTTGTTGATCTGCCCTGCATAAAGCCAAATTGATTCTCGGCTATTTTGGTCTCTTCACGTATCCGTCTATCAATTACTCTTTCCCATATTTTCATGGTGTGGCTAAGCAGTTTTATAGCCCTGTAGTTTGTACATTGTTGTATATCTCCCTTGTTTTTGTAAACAGGTACCAGTATACTGCTTCTCCATTCGTCTGGCATTTGTCCAACTTCCATAATTCTATTAAATAGACCTGCTAGCCACCTTATTCCTGTCTCTCCCAATGCTCTCCATACTTCCCCAGGAATTACCAATTTAGATGAAATAATGGTGTTAATTAAAATTAAGGCGCATTTTAATTTTTTTCTACTTAGAGCTCTCGCAATTCACATAATTTCAGAATTCAAATTTGAAATTTTACCAGAAAAATAATTTTGCCGATAATTCAGAGTATACCACTAAATTTAGTTTTTCATCCTCTTTTCAAATGCAAAATCTATTTTTTTTTTAAATTTAATGTACAGGGTGTTTTTTTGGGTAGCAACATTTTTCCTATATTTTTTAATCCGGACCTGGATTATCTATAATTGTAAATAAATTATTTGATTGGACAGATTAGAGAATATTCGCGTGGTAAATATGAAATAAATATACAGTGTGGTTAACAAGTTGTAAGTTGTATTTCATTTTTTTTTCTACTTAGAACTCTCGCGATTCACATAATTTCAGAATTCAAATTCAAAATTTTACCCAAAAAATTATTTTGCCAAAAATTTAAAGTATACCACTAAATTTAGTTTTTCATCCTCTTTTCAAATACAAAATACATTTTAAAAAAATTTAATGTACAGGGTGTTGTTTTTGGGTCGGAACATTTTTCCAATATTTTTTAATCCGGACCTGGATTTTTTACAATTGTAAATAAATTAGTTTATTGTACACCTTAAAGAATATTTGCGTGCCAAATATAAAATGAATATACAGCGTGGTTAAAAAGTTACACTCAAAAAAATTTAGTTCGTAATATTGATTAACAGTGATTACTGAATAGTATTTCGTTGTCACAACAATTTAATTTGTTGTTTCAACGAACTTTTAGACATTAACGAATGTATGTGGTTATTGTCACAATGATTGAATAATAATTGTGAGAATAACTAGAGTACATTAATCAATAACACTCAATTTATTCAGCCAATAACTTAGTTTCGTATATTTAATAAATACTGTTAATTCTGGCAGCAACTCACGTTCTTGATTTCGTAGATGACAAGCAATTACCTTGGTTTATTGTGACAACGTACAGATTTCATTAAAACAATGTACAAATGTTGTTAATATAGAGTAATATATGATTATTGAATAGATGTAAATTGATTGTTGTGACAACGAATGCATTAATCAATCTACTACTGCATTTAATTCCCACAATCAATGCGTTTATTGTAACAATAATCGTAGTTGTTGAGACAATAAATGTTTTGCTTGACCATTTGAAAGTTAACGGCTTTTCCTTATCGTGATACCCCTAGCTTCTCTGTGTTACCGAAGTGCCGAATAATTGCATTTCGTTTTCAAGTGTAGTCCGTAGTAGAAGGAAGTTTTTGTGTGTCTATTATCGTGAAATTTCGGTCGAATTCTTTTTAAATGTATTCATTTTTTCCGATCCTGAGAAAACTAATTATTATTTTTGAAAATTTAAATGCAAAATAAAATATTTCAGTATTATCGAGGGTCTGAAGTCCCTGAGAACCTCTATAATGATTATTTTAATAAGTCACAGGGGTGAAAAAGAGAAAATTTAGTATGATTTTTAATTTCAATTAGACATACCATTCAACAGAAACTTTTTGTTTATTTTAAGGGACTTTCTGCCCTCGGTAATAATGTAATATTTTATTCTGCTTTTAAATTTTTCAAAAATACTTATTAGTTTTCTCAGAATTCCAAAAAAAATGAATGCACTTAAAAAGAATTCGATCGAAATTTTGCACCTACGGATTAAAGTGTTATACATTTTTGGAATCACTATTTCAAACGCTTTTAAATAAGCTGTCACATGACGTACTTTCCCATTAAAAAAATCAAAGTTACGCCGCGCCTGTCACCTGAAGAGGGATCGTGTAAAGTTCGAAACATTGATGTTATAATATACTTTGATTATTTTAAAAATCGACCTGTCCGAGCGTTTTGCTTATGTGCTAAAAATAAATAAGTTAATAAGGGGGTGGGGGGAGTGTAACACTTATTCCAGTACACTGTATAAGTGAAATCATATGAACAATCACACAGTGTAAAGTCCTTTAGGTTAAGGACAAAAAAGGGGGATTTAAAAAATTATTATTAATCAATTATCATACATTGGGCTATTGCATTCAGTAATTATTAATATAAAATACGTTCATAGTAGGAATGAACGGAATTAATTGTAACAATAAACGGAAATAATTGTAGAAATAAACGAAATACGTTAGGAGAAATAACACTGTTATTGACACAACGAATAGTCTTCGTCGGTCAATTAACGACGTTGTTGTTTCAATAAATAGTGTTCGTTGACTCAGTGAACAGAGTTCGTAATACCAATAAAGTGATATTATGGTATACATAATGAATGTTCATCCATTCAATAAACGTAATACATTGGCTCAACGAATGAAAATAATGAATTGATGAACATCGTTTTGTTGTCCCAATAAAACCAAGAATTGGACAAATTTTAAGGATTGCGTTTGTTGTCTGAATTAACATTTTTATTGATATTACGCACCTTTTTCGTTGAGTGTATGAACCAAGTAAGAAAATGGCAAAATATTTTTGAGATCGCCTAAGTGTCCTCTTTCAACAGTTAACGTATGTTACTTTCCCAATGAAATAGCCTGTATATAATTTGTAAACATAGATTAAATATAATTTAAGATAACTGAGTTTTCAGGACACCTAAAAATTGGGCGAAACATCTTTAAACAAAAACACAATGGTTTTTTAAGGTTTTTAAGGGTTTTTGCGGGATATATTATCGATACAACCTGAATCATTGCGTCCCCAATTCACACTCAAAAAATATCTATATGAAAACGAATATTTTCAGGCCTCAAAGAAGCAAATAGAAGCATCATTTATACGAAAAAAACAGATTTTCAAGGGTTATTCGGGGTTTTTTACTGGATTTATCCAACTTTTTTACCTTCTACATCATTTCCCATATTCAGAGAAACTAGAGATTTCTTGAAACATGCGAAAACCCCGTTTTCAAATGTTTTTGGAGATTTTACTGAATTTTATATTTTTTTACAGTTATGCGCCATTAAATGGACGTTTCAAAGTAGTATATTCTTGAAAAATATGAGATGATGTGAAAAGCCGGTTTTCGATCTTTTATCACCTTTAAACACTAAAAAAACTTTAAATATTTTACATATTTTAATCACATCAAATGTAAAAAAAATCAAAAAATTTTATTCAGGTGGTAACGGTCTCAAAAATATGATTAATCCCGCAAAAACTCGCAAATAACCTTGGAAATTATGGTTTTTGGGGGTTTGAACGTGTTTCGTCCAATTTTTTAATGTCCTAAAGGTCTCAGTTACTTCAAACTATATACAAGATATAAAAAAACCTTGATTTGATTTATTTTGAAGTCTATAAAATGGGAAAATCCCCAAAAACTCCTAAAAACAGTTTTTTGAGTTTTTGAAGGTAACATACCATCTAAAAAAAAATGAAAACCAATAAATGGCATTTTTTGCGGAAAGGGAAGGTGGTGCCGGGTTAACATTGAGGGTGGTGCTGGGTTAAAATTGCGTTGAGTCCTATTTATAATCAAATAGAATGTAAAAAAAAATGAAAAAAGTCGATTCTGGGAGTGCATTTTGCCTATCTAAACGGGGGTATCCTTTCGTCTTTCGTTTGTATTTTTGATGGAACAGTTTTTATATTATTTGAAGAGTGACTGTGAGTATGAAGATGTATAATCTAAGATGGTTTGTTTTAGAGTAGCAACAAATGCAATGTATCCGTGGCAAACTGAAAGCAATATTCACCTACCTGGGGGAGCTATAAGTGTAGCCCATCAATTTTTAAGATGCGTTTTACACCAATTAGCCCCAAACGGAATTTTTACGCAAATGTTTCAAACAAATGCTCCAGGTATGTAGTCTTCACTTCGTATCGAGAAATTAGCTTACATTAAGTCATGAAAACGCTAATTACTTTTTTATTTTGCAGAAAATATTCGAATTCAATTTTTTAAGAGTGTTATACAAGCGTTAATTGACTTTAACGAATTAAATCCTGTAGCGCCTATTCAACTTCTTTTAGAAGTAAGTATTTCTTGCAACAAGTATTAAACCTAGGAATTTTGTGCAGTAATTTATTTATTTTTTTATTTTATCGTTTGGCATAGATACAATAAGAACACATAATTTAAAAAAAGTATATAAAACATTACATGAAGTATGACAAACGAACATCTAATGTATTAATATAATGTAAAACATTTTCGGTCGCATTCAGGAACTCATCGAAAACTCCAGGGTACCGCCTTCGGGGGCATTCCTCAATAATGTGGCGGACGGTCTGCCGTTGCGCACCACAGTCATAGCCACTTTACACGATGCAAGTAATTGTGCAATTAATTGCACAATTTCTTGCGCAAGAACTTCTGCAATAAGTTGCAGCTAACTTTCTGCAATAAAGTGATTACACTGTGCAAACAATTGCATAAACTGACATGAACATGAAATAGACAGAAACTTTGACAAAATAGCATAAATTTTAGGTCATGTTGTTTTTATAAATTAAATGTAATTTTTGAGTAGAGTTATCAGATATTAGATTATATTAGATTATAATTTGAGAAAATTATAATAATATTTATTATAACAAAATCAATTAATACCTAATGCAAGTATACCTATTATAGTATATTATTCATTTACAAAAGGAAATAAGTTGTAAGAAATACAAATAGAAAATAGTTTTTTTTAATCCCTTTGTTGCATAATTAAAGTTAGAATAATGTTATCTGTGCAGCGTGAAATTTTTAAAAAGTTCCTCTAGTTTTGTTAAAAACTAGTTTAGTTTGAAATTTAGGATGACAGAATGTCAATGTAGCAAAAAAAGAGTAAAAACAAACAGCGTAGCCTTAAAAGTCACTAAAAATATAACCAAATTGCAGAAAAAATTGCATGAAAAATAGGACATGTTCTATTTAGCTGCAACTTCTAGAAGTTGCAGCTTTTCTGTGCAATTTTCGTATGACACGATGCAATTTCTATTCCTGCAAGATTGTGCAATTAATTGCGCAATTAGTTGCACCGTGTAAAGTGGCTATCACACTCAGGAGTAAGGGCCTTTCCCAATCTATGCAACCTGTCAGCACATCTACCGGTACCTGTTCTTATTCTGTTCAGCGCCGTCCATGTATTGCGGGGCAGTTCAAAGCCTGGCGCTTTCTGATCGATACAGGCCATTTGGACCCGTGTTGAGCTGCCCCCCCCCCACTTGCAAAAATCAAAAAACAAATAGCCCTGATTTATGAGCTATTTATGAGCTTTCATATTCCGCAAACTAAAAATTTTGAGCTCGTTCCACTGAGCAGGAATTTAATACTTTATGGGGGGGGCTGAGTCAGCCCCCCCACTACGTAAAAATAGGAATATTGAATCGGTTTTTGCAGCAGAATTACGAGCTATTTATGAGCTCTTGAAATTATATACTTTCGATTTTTGAGCTCATCCCCTTCACCCCCAAACAACCCTTTAATTGATTGAACTTAAGAGAAAAATGCTGAGAAAACTTAAAATATATCGTATTGCGGATATAATTCCTATAGCTTATATACTCTAAGAATAAACTATTAAATCACGTGCATTTCGATTATTGAGCTACAACCCCTTCGCAAGAAAACCACCCTATCTTCCCGGCTTAAGAGAAAGTTGTACTTAAAATGCATTAAATTAATTATTTGGCGACTACATATCATTTAATAATTTATAAGCTTCCAGATTACGCGCAATTAGATCAGTAAATTGCAATTTATTTTGTACAGTGCAGTCACTGAAGGTAAAAATCAACGATTACCTTCAATTTCGGTGAACCTTCATCGATTTTCACGAAAATTGGACAGTGGTTAGAGGATACGTCAAGAAACAAAGGTGACATGGTACCACCTTGCGCCTTTACCCTGAGGATGGATACCGCCCCTTCTCGGGGATGAAAATTATTTTATAAAAAATAACTGCACAAATCAATAAAAGAACAAATTAAAAGCAAAATTTATTATATAAAGTTATTAAAATAAGTCAATACTTTTTAAGGTATTAAAGATCAAAGATTTTAATTATTCGTGAAAAAAAATGCATGTTTTGAAGCGGTTTTTCGTAAATCACTGAAAAACTGTAAGTTTTTACAAAAAAGTTAATATGTAGTAATTTAATTCGTATAGATTATATTCTAATAATAAACTCTTAAATCACGCGCCTTTCGATATAGAGCTACAACCCCTTCGTAAGAAAACCATCCCATATTCCCGGCTTAAGAGAGAGTTGTAGGTACTTAAAATAATTTAAATTAATTATTTGGCGACTACGTATCGTTTAATAATTTATGAGCTCGAAAAATACACGCATTTCAATTATTTAATTGCCATTTTCTTTCTATAGTGCAGTAACTGAAGGTAAAAATCAACTATGACCTTCGATTTCGGTAAATCTCCATTCATTTTCACGAATTAACAATAACAACTTGCGGTTTTAGTCTGGGGTATATGTCACCCCTTCTCGGGGGTGAAAATTACTTTATTAAAAATAACCCCACAAATCGAGAGAGGGACAAATTGTAAGCAAAATTTGTTATATAATATTATTAATAAATCAATACTTTTTGAGTTATTAAAGATCAAATATTTTAATTTTTGTGAAAGAAAATGCATGCTTTAAAGCTATTTTTCATAAATAACTCAAAAACTGTAAGTTTTTACAAAAAAGTTTTCATCACTAAAATTGAAGCTAATAAAAAATATAATAAATTGCTTACTTGAAAAACCCTTTAATGTTAATTTAAAGTAAGTTATTGGTAATTAAATGTATATTTTTTTCTGCGACTGTTCAAATCTAAGGATTCAAGAAATAACGGGAAAGAGATGCATTTTATAACACTTCACCAATCATTCACCAATTATTGCAGCAATAATGACAAAACCATCAGAAAAATGTCCACCTCAAAGACTAACGAATAAAACCACAGACTGGAATATTTTCAAAGAAATCCTACAAGAACAAATAGACCTAAAAATCCCACTAAAACAACCCCAAGATATAGAAAAAGCAATAGAAACACTAACAAAACAGATACACGAAGCTGCATGCGAATCTACAAAATAAAACTTTGAACGAAAACAGTTCCATAAGGATTGCCCAACAATAATAAGAACAAAAATATTAGAAAAACAAAAACTTCGTAAAAAATGGCAGCAAACTCGTTCACCTCAAGACAAAACAGAATTAAACAGAATGTGTAGAGAAAAAAAAGAACTACTAAAACAACATAGTAACGCCCATTTCCAATATTACCTAGAAAATCTGACACCTAATTCAGACAGCGATTACTCATTATGGAAGGCCACAAATAAGCTAAAGCGGCCACAAAACCAAATTCCACCTATCAGAACAGAAGATTTAAAATGGTTAAAAACAGATCAGGAAAAAGCAGACGCTTTCGCAAAACATCTAGAAAAGGTATTTCAGTCACTAAAAAACAGAGCCAATGAAGATGACGACATCTATGAATATTTAGATAGTCCTAATCAAATGAATCTACCACCCAAATGGGCAACTCCTAATGAAGTAAAAGGTCTAATAAAAAACCTCAATAAAAAAAGTCGTCTGGACATGATCCGATAACGGCCAATATATTAAATAACCTACCTAGAAAAGGAATAATAAGTCTAACACAGATCATTAACTCGATACTAAGAACAGGGTACTTTCCTGCACAATGGAAGTTAGCAGAAATCATAACGATTCCAAAATCAGGCAAACCTCCACATGAGATAACATCCTACCGACCCATTAGCCTATTACCAGTTATGTCCAAAGTTGCAGAGAAAATCATTGCAAGTAGACTAATTATTGATATTCAGACAAACAATATTATACCAAATCATCAGTTCGGTTTTCGCCAAAACCACGGCACAACTGAACAAGTGCATAGGGTGGTAGAAAAGATACAAACAGCCTTCCAGGAAAAGAGCTATTGCAATGCCATTTTCCTGGATGTAAGTCAAGCATTTGACAAGATCTGGCATCCAGGGTTGTTATTCAAACTGAAGAAAGAAATCTCTCAGCTGCTATATACAATACTAAAATCATATCTCGAAGAAAGGCTATTTTACACAAGATACGAAGAAAGTGTGTCTGAAATTCACAACATAAATGCTGGGGTCCCACAAGGCAGTGTCTTGGGGCCAATTCTCTACACAATCTTTACAGCTGATTTCCCGACTGGAGAAGAATCTACAATCGCAACATTTGCAGATGACACTGCAATTCTGGTAAAAAAACCCAGATTCCATACAGGCAGCTGAAATATTGCAACAAAACATACATCTAGTTGAAATATGGGCTAAGAAATGGAAGATAAAGATCAACGAAGCAAAATCAGTTAACGTAGTACTCACTAAATGTCACAAAGAAACACCGAATATCCTAATGCATAACAAGAATATTCTTAAAAATGATACTGTAAAATATCTCGGATTACACCTTGACAAGGGGCTAACATGGAGAACACACATCTGGACGAAGAGGAAGCAATTAGGAATAAAATACAAAAAACACTACTGGTTACTCGGCCGAAAATCCACCTTATCTCTATCTAACAAAATATTAGTTTATAAAGCAATCATCCGGCCCATCTGGACATACGGGAATGAACTGTGGGGAACTACAGCAGACAGCAACCTAGCAATACTGGAGCGGTTCCAATCCAAGGTTCTTCGTGCTATCACAAATGCACCGTGGTTCATTCCAAATGCAGACATTTACAGGGACTTGAAGATCGAGACAGTGAAGCAGATGATCATCAAATGCAGTGATAAATATTTCAAACGACTGGAAAAGCACCCCAACGAATTAGCAGTGAATTTATTGGACAACTCTACACAACTAAATAGACTGAAAATTAGAACTCCTCTTGACTTGCCATTTAGAACATAAGTGTCTTAAAGTGTTTTAAGGTTTTAAGTGAAAGTAAGTGATTTAGTGTAGTTATTAGTAACAAACCTACTAGGAGTTGATAGTCATTGGACTAAAACTCCTCTCACATTTGTAAAAAAAATTTATAACATTTAGGTACTAAATACTTGTCAAAGTACTTAGAAATACCTATCAAAAATGAGCTCCAGAAAAAGTTGATAGCATCAAAATCCGCTCAACAATTTTCGTGAAAATGAATGGAGATTTACCGAAATTGAAGGTCATAGTTGATTTTTACCTTCAGTGACTGCACTATAGAAAGAAACTAGCAATTCAATAATTGAGATGCGTATATTTTGTGAGCTCATAAATTATTAAACGATATCTAGTCGCCAAATAATTAATTTAAATTATTTTAAGTACAACTCTCTCTTAAGCCGGGAATATGGGATGGTTTTCTAGCGAAGGGGTTGTAGCTCAATAATCGAAAGGCGCGTGATTTAAGAGTTTATTCTTAGAATATAAGCTATACGAATTAAATTATTATTAACTTTTTTGTAAAAACTTACAGTTTTTCAGTGATCTACGAAAAACCGCTTCAAAACATGCATTTTTTTCACGAATAATTAAAATTTTTGATCTTTAATAACTTAAAAGGTATTGACTTATTTTAATAACTTTATATAATAAATTTTGCTTATAATTTGTTTATAATTTCTTTTATAGATTTGTGCAGTTATTTTTTATAAAATAATTTTCACCCCCGAGAAGGGGCGGTATCCACCCTCAGGGTAAAGGCGCAAGATGGTACCATGTCACCTTTGTTTCTTGAGGTATTCTCTAACCATTGACCAATTTTCGTGAAAATCGATGAAGGTTCACCGAAATTGAAGGTAATCGTTGATTTTTCCCTTCAGTGACTGCACTATACCAAATAAATTGCAATTTACTGATCTAAATGCGCGTAATTTGGAAGCTTATAAATTATTAAATGATATGTAGTCGCCAAATAATTAATTTAATGCATTTAAGTACAACTTTCTCTTAAGCCGGGAAGATAGGGTGGTTTTCTTGCGAAGGGGTTATAGCTCAATAATCGAAATGCACGTGATTTAATAGTTTATTCTTAGAGTATATCAGCTATAGGAATTATATCCGCAATACGATATATTTTAAGTTTTCTCAGCATTTTTCTCTTAAGTTAAATCAATTAAAGGGTTGTTTGGGGGTGAAGGGGATGAGCTCAAAAATCGAAACTATATAATTTCAAGAGCTCATAAATAGCTCGTAATTCTGCCGCAAAAACCGATTCAATATTCCTATTTTTAAGTAGTGGTGGGGGCTGACTCAGCCCCCCCCCCCACTAAAGTATTAAAT
Organism: Diabrotica virgifera virgifera; assembly: GCF_917563875.1. NCBI lineage: Eukaryota > Metazoa > Arthropoda > Insecta > Coleoptera > Chrysomelidae > Diabrotica > Diabrotica virgifera. The sequence continues at coordinate 111,559,020 of NC_065452.1, forward strand.
TCCTGCTCAGTGGAACGAGCTCAAAATTTTTAGTTTGCCGAATATGAAAGCTCATAAATCAGGGCTATTTGTTTTTTAATTTTTGCAAGTGGGGGGGGGCAGCTCAACACGGGTGCCATTTGGTATGATTCGTGTGGTGAGTCGCTCTCCCATTGTCTTCTCCAAGCGTTGGTGAGGTCGAAATGTTCCTGATGTAGGGAGGTGGCCCTTAACAATGGGGGATATCTGGAGCGCAGTCTGTTCATTTAGATATCAAGCTTATCATGGTGGATGGGTAGTTGATGGTTAGCCTCGATTTTTCGATATTCTCTGAGAAGAGAATGACTTCTTGTTAGTTTCGGCGGTGGAATGTGACTCAGAATGGGAAGCCAATAGTTCGGTGTTGGTCGAATTGTACCTGAGATCATTCGCATTGTCTGGTTTAATTGGGTGTCAATGATCTTCGTGTGTTTGCTATTGAGCCATACCGGCGAAGCATATTCAGCCGCCGAGTATACGAGTCCGAGAGCGGATGATCTGAGTACGGGGGCTGAGGACCCCCATGTGGTGCCACATGACTTTTGGATAATATTATTTCGCGTCTTCAGTTTTTCTGCCGTTCTTTGTAGGTGGTCCTTAAAACTTAAAGTTCTGTCAAGAGTCACTCCAAGATATTTTGGTGTTGGGTTATGAGTGAGTAGTCTGTTTTCAAAGTGAACGGAGAGTTTTTTGTTGGCTTGGGCATTATTCAGATGGAAACAGCACACTTCAGTTTTCGTTGCATTGGGCCGTAGCCTCCATTTGCGAAAATATTCACCCATAACATCAGGGTCATCCGTCAGTATTGTTTCTGTAACATTCATGTTATTATGTCTTGCTGCAATGGCCCAATCGTCAGCGTAGCCAAATTTCTGCGAAGTTGTCCTAGGTAGGTCCGCGATGTATAAATTAAAGAGTAAGGGTGCCAAAACAGATCCCTGTGGCAGTCCATTGCTGAGCTTCATTTGGACACTTCTTAAGTTGCCCATTGTGACGTGAAAAGGTCTGTCGGCGAGCATGCTATCAATGAGTTTGGTTACCTTTTGGCATGGGATGGCACGGATCAGTTTGCAGATTAGTCCTTGTCTCCAGACGGTGTCGTATTCAGCTGATAGGTCAATGAAAGCAACGGATGTTTTTTTCTTTCTTTGAAAACCTGCTTCAATATGTGTTGTTAGGGATAGGATCTGATCTGTGCAGCTGCGGTTAGGTCTGAACCCTGCTTGCTCAATAGGTATCACCCCAAATATGTTGTTACTAATTCTGTTGTGGATTAAGCGTTCCAACAGTTTATAGACACAGCTCAGGAGTGCAATCGGTCGGTAGTTTTGGGGTTGATCATTTGCTTTTCCTGGTTTCAATATGGCTATAATGGAGGCCTTTTTAAGGGAATGGGGGATTTCTCCTGATTTTAATATATCTGTGTAGAAATCAGCCAGCCATTTCCTAGCATATTTGCCAGAATGGAGTAAAAATTCTGGATGTATTTTATCGGAACCGCGTGCCTTTCGTAAGATGAATCGTCATGCAACTTTTTGTATTCGATTCGTGAGAGTGTCAAGCAATTTTGTGAACTAAATTGATCTCCGACAAAAAATTTTGTGCATGAGAAAAAGCATCTTTAAAGTGCATCTCGAAGAGATGGAAAATAAAAAATTTAGGACTCAGGAAATATTGACGGAAATGAGTTCAATTTTTATACTTGGGGGTTTTGGAGGTCACTGAACACAATTTCATGACGGCGATGGTCTCCGAGGTACCTAGTGCCCAGGGTGGAACTCGTCGTCTGCGACGACCGAATAATTCGCGGGACTATCAAATAATTCGCGAAATGAAGATTGGATCGAAAAATTGAAAAATACGTTAGTAGATGAATAAGGCCGATTCCCGCTCACCGTGGGAAAATTTAAGAAGCCGATTCCCGCTCACTCTGATCCAGAATCGACATACCGATTCTCGCTCACCGTGGGAAAATTTCACGTGAATGACGTGACATTTGACATGTCACGTGAATGACGTGACATGTGACATGTCACGTGAATGACGTGGCATTCGACGCTTACTCAACGCAGAACGTGACATTCATGCGAATGTCACGTTCTACGTCGAATGTCGGACGGAAGACTGAACAATGTCACATGAATGTCACGTTCTGCGTTGAGTAAGCGTCGAATGCCACGTCATTCACGTGACATGTCACATGTCACGTCATTCACGTGACATGTCAAATGTCACGTCATTCACGTGACATATCAAATGTCACGTCATTCACGTGGAATTTTCCCACGGTGAGCGAGAATCGGTATGTCGATTCTGGATCAGAGTGAGCGGGAATCAGCTTCTCAAATTTTCCCACGGTGAGCGGGAATCGGCCTTATTCATCTACTTACGTGTTCAATATTTTTCAAACATCTATCGAATGACACTAAACACGACCACCCCACTCCACCCCCTGGAGGTGGGGTGAGGGTAACTTTAAAATCTTAAATAGAAACCCCATTTGTTATTGCAGATTTGGATTGCTTACGTAAAAGTAAGCAACATTTTTTAGAATTTTGGATAGATGGCGCTATAATCGGAAAAAACTATTTTTTCGTGATACCATAGGTAAATTATAGAAACGGTCTAATATCTCGAGAAATACACTTCCAAATAGAAAACCAAAAAATACGTCTTTTATATGTTTTAAGAACCTATCGAATAACATAAAACACGACCCTCACTCCACCCCGTGGAGGTGGGGTGGGGTGTAACTCTAAAATCTTAAATAGGAGCCCCATTTTTTTATTACAGATTTGGATTCCTTAAGTAAAAATAAGTAACTTTTATTCGAGACATTTTTTCGAATTATGGATAGATAACGCTATAATCGGAAAAACACTATTTATTAGCGCCATCTATTAGTAAGTCTAAAAAATGTTTCGAATAAATATTACTTATTTTTTTATGAGGAATCCAAATCTGCAATAAAACATGGAGATTCCCATTTAAGATTTTAAAGTTAACCCCCACCCCACCCCCAGGGGGTGGAGTGGAAAGTCGTGTTTGATGTTATTCGATAGGTTTTTGAAAAATATTAAATACCTATTTTTGGTCTTTTATTTGGAAGTGTATTTCTCGAGATATTAGACCGTTTCTATAATTTACCTATGGTATCACGATAAATCGTTTTTTCCGATTATAGCGCCATCTATCCACAATTCGAAAAAATTTCTAGAGTAAAAATTGCTTATTATTACGTAAGCAATTCAAATCTGTAATACCAAATGGGCGTTTCCGTTTAAGATTTTAAAGTTACCCCCACCCCACCTCCAGGGGATGGAGTGGGGGGTCGTCTTTAGTGTCATTCGATAGATTTTTGAAAAATATTAAACGCGCATTTTTCAGTTTTTCGATCCAATCTTCATTTCGTGAATTATTCGATCGTCTTGCGAATTATTCGATCGTCCCGCGAATTATTCGATCGTTCCAGGCGACGACCTCCACCCTGGGCACCAGGTACCTCGGAGACCATCGCCGTCATGAAATTTGTATTCACTTACCTCCAAAACCCCCCAAGTATTAAAAATTGAACTCATTTCCGTCAATATTTCCTGAGTTCTAAATTTTTCATTTTCCATCTCTTCGAGATGCACTTTGAAAATGCATTTTCTCATGCACAAAATTTTTTGCCGGAGATCAATTTTGCCTGACACTCTCTCGAATTGAATGCAAAAAGTTGCATGACGATTCATCTTACTGCACAAAATTCCTAGCTTTTGGGCTTTTTAGTGCTTCGTTGCTTCGTCTATAGGGTCATTCTTAAAATAAGGTTTCGTGCCGCTGAGAAAGAGTGCAACGTTGTGGAAGAAATCTGGCAACACTGCCTTACACATTAACTCTCCCTCTCTCTCTCTCTCTCTCCCATTCCACCACTTTCCCTCGCTGCATTGCACAGTGTCGACCTAGCAGCTTTCGAAGATGAAGGTCACGATCGCTGTTACCGCCAATGTGAAATTCATGCTGTGATACATTTTTTAAATGCCAAGTGGTTTTCACCTATTGACATTCATTGTCAGTTAATCGAAGTTTATGGATAAAAGTGCATATATGTCCAACATGTTCGCAAATGGTGTAGAGACTTCAGTGAAGGCCGAATGGAAATTCACGATGAATCTGAAGGTCTTCCGCTCCGATCTTCATCGTGAATTTCCGTTCGCTGCGAACATGTTGAACAGATATGCACTTTTACACATATAGTCCAGAGTAATAAGGATTTTCTCGGGATACTCAAAGATCCAGGTAGCTGACTACTTTTTTAGTTATTGTAGACCTATAGGAAGAAACCCTACCTGGACAATTCGACGTAGATCTCAGGATCGAATTGTTTTGTAATGCCCCTTTGTCCGCTTCTTCTCGATCGACGATGGTAAATAAATGTTTGAGTGTGGAGTAAAAATATGGTTTTATTGACAGCTACGTAATTACACTATAGATGATGTTCAGGTAACTTTCTATGATAGACTGCCTTTAATGACAGCTACTGATAATAATTACACTCGGCGTAACTTCTAACAACGACTTACGCACTTGTTAACGAGGTAACTATTTCAATTAGACTGCCACCCAAAATAGTCCCTTTGGTTAATTTATAATCTCGTCAAAATATACAATTCATCAGTAAGTTGCATGACAACCGAACTACGGACTTTGCATGTTGAAATATTGCAACTACAGTTTAACGGAAGCTATTGCAAAACTTATAAAGTTCAATTGAAAAATATATTATTTGGTAATTTATTAAGTTTGCAGGTTGAATGGACTCTAATTATTAAAATATTACTCGATGTTTCCCAATGCTTCAATCATACATGGTGAAACTATAAAAGTTTAGGAAGTTAAGAAAAAATGTGAGATTACAAATTAAGGGATTAATTTGAGATTGAACATATTGACCACTTAAAAGAAAGAGACGACCAATAGAAAATGTTTAAACACATTATAATATAAAATAATAATAATATAACAATAATACTTATTCACTCGGTTTTTGAATTATTATCTCACCCGAGCAGTGTATCCATAGGTCGCTGGTTCATATCCGGCTCGAAGGACCAATGGACAATTCGACGTAGATCTCAGGATCGAATTGTTTTGTAATGCCCCTTTGTCCGCTTCTTCTCGATCGACGATGGTAAATAAATGTTTGAGTGTGGAGTAAAAATATGGTTTTATTGACAGCTACGTAATTACACTATAGATGATGTTCAGGTAACTTTCTATGATAGACTGCCTTTAATGACAGCTACTGATAATAATTACACTCGGCATAACACAACGACTTACGCACTTGTTAACGAGGTAACTATTTCAATTAGACTGCCACCCAAAATAGTCCCTTTGGTTAATTTATAATCTCGTCAAAATATACAATTCATCAATAAGTTGCATGACAACCGAACTACAGACTTTGCATGTTGAAATATTGCAACTGCAGTTTAACGGAAGCTATTGCAAAACTTATAAAGTTCAATTGAAAAATATATTATTTGGTAATTTATTAAGTTTGCAGGTTGAATGGACTCTAATTATTAAAATATTACTCGATGTTTCCCAATGCTTCAATCATACACGGTGAAACTATCAAAGTTTAGGAAGTTAAGAAAAAATGTGAGATTACAAATTAAGGGATTAATTTGAGATTGAACACTACCTGTTTCCTGCCTAGAGTTCGCGTCCGTTTTTTAATTATTAACAATTTAGTGCAAAAATCGCGATTTTTTAGATTTTTTGCACTCCATTCAAAAGCTAAATAGTTGACATGTAATTACAAAATTCAGTTACATTTGAAACATTTGAAAGTTAAAAAGTTAATTTGTTGCTACGCAAACTGCAAAATAAGTGAAAATCGTTATTCGTTAATAACTTTTACTAAAACTACCTTAGAACTTTAGTGTTTCACCCAAAGTTTGGTATTGGAGTACTTAACAAACCTTCAAAATTTGATAACGATCCATTAATTAGTTTAAGAGTTATTCTATTTGTTTATCCCAGAGACTATTTTGCAATAAGATAATACAGAAAATAATGAAAATAGGGCAATTCTGAGTATGCCAAACGAAAGTAGAAGAGTGATAGTATCAAAATGTCTTAAAAAAAGATAAAAAAAATAATTAATATAGTCAATAATCCTAATGCCAAATTTTTGAAATTTTGTAGTTTATAAACATTTAGAATAACTTTAAAAATGTTATCCGTAGAAACAATATTTTTATATATTCGAAAAGATAGTATTTTAACACGAATTTTCAAATAAAAAAATTTAGCCTGGGTTCATTTGGGACAAAGTTAGCCATATGTTTTTTTAATTCACAGCTAATTTGTTTATAATAATTAAGGAATCTCATTAATGCCATTTTAAAGAATGGGATTTGTCTTTTTTCTTAAAAAATTTGCACAAACATTGTACCTTCACAGCACCCTCTACGATTTTTCAAAAATGTAGTTCAAACGATTACTAGGGGGAACCTACAAATCCACCGAGTTAAAATACCGAAAAAGCAATTTCAAACGAATATAATTTTCTGTATCTCCGGATCAACTCAAGGGATTTTGATCTTTCTTTTTTTAATTTGTATGTAATTTCTACGTACATTACAAATATGCAATTTGTTTATAAATTTATTAATTAATAAACATACAACATAAACATAATTAGTTTAAACAATTCTTGAAAAAATATTTTTTTTACAAAAATCTATTTTTTTAATCATAGTATCATTAATGATCATAGAAAAAGTTAAAGTACACTTTAATAAATAAATCATTTTTATTAGATAATTATTTATTAAAGATAATTTATTTATTAAAGTATATCTTAACTTTTTCTATGATTAATAACGATAGTAGGTATGATTAAAATCATGGATTTTTGGGAAAAAATTATTTTTTCAAAAATTGTTTAAACAAATTAGACTGTTTATTAATTAATAAATGTCTAGACAAATTGCATATTTGTAATGTACAGAAAAATTACATGCAAATTAAAAAAGAACGATCAAAATATATTCAGTAGATTCCGATATATAGAAAATGATAGTAGTTTTAAGTTGCCTTTTTTAGTTTTTGAACTCGTGCATTTGTCGGCTCCCAGCTCCCCCTTCACTTACTACTAGTCACCAATTGAACTTCATTTTTAAAATTCGTGTAAAATACCCGCTTTTCTCATATTTAAAAGGATTTTTCTACGGACAATATTTTTAAAGTTATACTAAATGTTTATAAACTACAAAATTTCACAAATTTGGCATTAGGATTTTTGACTATATTAGATAATTTTTATTTTTCTTTTAGTACATTTTGATAGCATCAGTTTTCTACTTTCATTTGGAATACGCAGAATTAAACTATCTTCATTATTTGTCTTATGTTATTGCAAAATAAAGGTCCCTGGGATAAACAATTAGAATAACGCTTAAACTAATTAATGGATCGGTCTCAAATTTTGAGGGTTTGATAAGTACCCCAATACCCAACTTTGGGTGAAACAATAAAGTTCTAAGGTAGTTTTAGTAAAAGTTATTAACAAATAACGATTTTCACTTATTTTGCAGTTTGCGTAGCAACAAATTAACTTTTTAACTTTCAAAAATCGGCATTTTGAAGGTTTTTTAATGTTCTTAAAAATTAAATTTTGTAATTTTATGTCAACTATTTAGCTTTTGAATGGGGTGCAAAAAATCGAAAAAATCGCGATTTTTGCACTAAATTGTTAAGAATTAAAGAACGGACGCGAACTGTAGGCAGGAAACGGGTAGGTTTTCTGCCTATAGGTCTATAATAACTAAAAAAGTAATCAGCTACCTGGATCTTTGAGTGTCCCGAGAAAATCCTTATTACTCTGGACTATAATATAAATATACTAACAGATATAAAAAAAATAATACTAATTACAACTAATTTCTAGAAATATGTTTGTCTAATAAGGTTCTGAAACTGCTTTCTTGTGGCATGTCTAATTTAAGTACATATTATGTTTATATGGGATTGAGCCACAATCTTTGTTTTAATTCCACTCCGGAAATCGTTCTCAAAAAAGATTATTCTAAAAATTCTGGAAAGATTTTATAACCTACACTAAATTCCAATAAGACATGCACTGCATGTAAACAACGATTTTACTTGTTAAAACTGTTCAAAATGTAACTACTCGTTCCATAGTAACAGTATATTATTAAAATCACCTGATCACTTTTTCTCTTTTCTGGATTATTATATAGTATATAAATTATTTTAATCACTGAATACATGATAGTGAAGAAATAATCCTATTAATTAAATTAATGAATAATTTACGCCATTGTACAAGTAACTGTTATCCAAAAATACTCAAACACTTAACCAAATAGCCATCTCGATCGTTGTTGGTAATGACATCTCTGTCAACTACTGTTTACATCTAGTGCATAAGCCATACGAATAAACTGTAGGTTTATTAGGTTATTTGTGTCTTTTCAACATACTTGGTCTAGATCTTATAGGCCACGGCAAATGTGTTATTGAAAAAATTGTTTTGGGGTGATATTATTACCCTAAGGATATCAAATTCGGACTGTTTTGGTGTGTTATTTTGTGTTAATTTGTTTGTGTAATCTGCATCATAGATCTGTGTACATTAAGTTTTTTTCTTATTTTGTATAGGGTGAGGCAGATAACTGGCCTATTAGAAATATCTAGAGAACTAAAGGCAACAGAATCATGAAAATTGGAATAAAGGGGTTTTGAAGGAATTAAATGAAAATATTTTCATCTCTTTGCAACTTCCGGTTATACCGGAAGTTGCTTATATCTTCTTTTTTTTAAATGGGACACCCTGTATATTTTTACATTTTTGGATTCTCTTCGACTTCTTCTTTCTTAAAATATGAGGTTTTGTAATATTGTACAGGGTATTTTAAAAGATAATTACGTTTTTTTATTAATTTCGTAGCAACATTCACACCCTGTAGAATTGAAGTAGTTTGACATCTAAAACTCTACTTACGTTCAAATGATTTTTATTATACTCTACTATTGTTAAGAATCATTAGTATAGCTAAATTTTTAATTTTAGTATACAGGGTTGGTCGAAACTCGGAATGAGTATTTTCTGAGTTTTCTTAAATGGAACACCCTATATTTTTGTATTGTAGTGAAATGATATTTTATAGTACTTTTTTATTTCTTAAGCATTCCCTATACCTAACTGCTTTAATTTGTGAGTTATTGATGATTCAAGCTAAACATTAATTGCAACAAAAAATACGTAAAATTTTATTAGGTTGGCCGTGAAAATACTCAATCCCAAATAATTTTTCAGGAATAAATACATATTAATCCAGACTGGTCCTTAAAATTACCAATGATGGTTTAGCTATCAAAATACCTACGTAGTTAAGATTGTTGGTGCGATTAACAATTAAGCACAAATTAAAGCAGTTAGGTATAGGGAATGCTTAAGAAATAAAAAAGTACCGTAAAATATCATTTCATTACAATACTAAAATACAGGGTGTTCCATTTAAGAAAACTCAGAAAATACTCATTCCGAGTTTCGACCAACCCTGTATACTAAAATTAAAAATTTAGCTATACTAATTATTCTTAACAATAGTAGAGTATATTAAAAATCATTTGAACGTAAGTAGAGTTTTAGATGTCAAACTAGTACAATTCTACAGGGTGTTAATTTTGCTACGAAATTAATAAAAAAACGTAATTATCTTTTAAAATACCCTGTATAATATTACAAAACCTCATATTTTAAGAAAGAAAACATCAAAGAGAATCCAAAAATGTAAAAATATACAGGGTGTCCCAGTAAAAAAAAAGTTATAAGCAACTTCCGGTGTAACCGGAAGTTGTAAAGAGATAAAATATTTTCATTTAATAGATCATCCTTTAAAACCCCTTCATTCCAATTTTCATGATTCTGTTGCCTTTAGTTCTCGAGATATTTCTAATAGGCCCTTTATTTGCCTCACCCTGTATATAGGTGTGTATATATACAAAATATATACCACAAAAAATCAAGTGGTGGATGCTAAAAGATGAGAAAGAAGGTCTATTCAGGAAAAGAATAGTAGAAAAAATATGATGGAACATGAAAGGAAGCCCTAACCAATTTGGAGAAAAATGGCCAGTATTATTAGAGAGACGGCTATTGAAATACTTGGGAAAACGTCAGGAAAGAAGTTTGAGGATAAAGAGACTTGGTGGTGGTCAAATGAAGTACAAGGAAAAATAAAAGAGAAGGGAAAATTATATAAAAAGTGGCAAGAAACCAGATCGGACATAGATCTTCAAAACTATATGGTCGCCAAAAAGGAAGCGAAAGTAGCAGTAGCAAAAGCTAAAGCAGAAGCGTATTCAAACCTATACGATCAACTTGATACCAGGGAACGCGAAGCAAAGATATATAAAATAGCCAAAGAGAGCAAAGAAAGCAAGAGATTTTAATCAGATTAGATGTATCCGAGATAAAAATAACAAAATACTAATTCACGAAAAGGATGTCAAAAAGAGATGGAGAAAGTATTTTGACAGTTTATTAAATGAAGAATTTGACAGACAGCCTGTGGAGTTAACGGAGACAGTAACAGCAATGGTTGCCAGAATAACAAACGCAAAAGTGGCTCAAGCGATTCAAAAAATAAAGAAAGGAAAAGCAGTCGGGCCAGATAATATTCCTAGGGAAGTATGGAGAGCATTGGGAGAGACAGGAATAAGTTGGCTAGCAGGTCTATTTAATAGAATTATGGAAGTTGGACAAATGCCAGACGAATGGAGAAGTAGTATATTAGTACCTGTCTACAAAAACAAGGGTGACATACAACAATGTACAAACTACAGGACTATAAAACTACTTAGCCACACCATGAAATATGGGAGAGAGTAATTGATAGACGGATACGTGAAGAAACCGAAATATCCGATAATCAATTTGGCTTTATGCAGGGCAGATCAATAACAGATGCAATTTTCATTGTAAGGCAACTGATGAAAAAATACAGGAATAAAGAGACCAACGCTCATATGGTAATCATTGATCTTGAGAAAGCATATGATAGAGTTCCTCGAGAGATTCTGTGGTGGGCACTCAATAAGAAAGGAGTCCCTGGCGAATATTTAAAGATTGTGAGAGATATGTATGAGGAAGTAACGACTAGTGTTAGGACAGGTGTGGGAGAGATTGATAAATTTCAGGTGAGAGTAGGATTGCACCAAGTCTCGGTGCTTAGTCCTTATTTATTCTCATTAGTTTTGGACCAGATAACAGCGAAACTACAGAGTAGCATTCCATGGTGCCTAATGTATGCTGATGATGTAGTGTTAGTAGGAAATAGTGAAAGAGACTTAGAACAAAAACTGGAACAGTGGAGACAAGCTCTGGAAGAAAAAGGTTTAAAACTTAGTAGGACAAAAACAGAGTATTTGGAATGTTCATTTAAAGATGGAGTTACTACAAATAAAATGGTATCTTTGGATGGTGAAATGATTGTGAAAAGCAATAGTTTTAAGTACCTAGGATCGGTATTACAGAGTAATGGAGAAATAGATGGAAATGCATGCAGTATAATTAGGGCTGGATGGATGAAGTGGAAAGAAGCGAGTGGTGTGTTGTGTGACAGAAAAATTCCAATGAAGCTAAAGGGAAAATTCTATAAAACAGCCATAAGACCGGCTATGATGTACGGAACTAAATGTTGGGCAGTGAAAAAGAAAGAGGAACAACGAATGCATGTTTCGGAAATGAGAATGCTTATATGAATGAGTGGAGTGACAAAGAAGGATAAAATTAAAAATGAGTATATTAGGGGAAGTCTAGGTGTGGCACCAATTGATGCTAAAATAAGAGAGCATAGGTCAAGATGGTTTGGTCATGTTTGGTCATGAGACGTTAATCACCCAATACGAAGAATAGCTGAAGTGCAGATTCCTGGAAGGAGTAGGAGAGGAAGACCAAAGAAGAAGGGGGAGACGATAAGGCAGGACATGTTGGTAAAGGGGATTAACCTTGATATGACCCAAGATAGAATTGTGTGGAGAAATGCAATTAGGGAAGCCGACCTCGCATAGGGATAAGGCAAAGAGAATGATGATGATAGATGTGTGTTCCTAGTTCCTGTATTGTGTGTTGCATCTGTATTGTGTATAAGATTGTTGATGATGTGTTCTTCCACTTCCTTTACTTCGCTATTGTTGGTATGTTCTTGTTGTTAACTTCTTTTAGTATTGGCAACCAAAGCCTGCCGTATTCTTCTGACGGGTTTGCTACACATTTTTCTTCGTTAAGTAGGATGAGGACGGCTTCTTTGACTTTTCCATTTTTCATTTCTGTTTCTTTCATGATTATTGATGCATCTTTCCCTTGTACTATGTGCTCCTTGTCCCAGGCATTTTTCATATCTGAGATTTATCGAAGTCTCTGTTCTTGATGTATGTATCATGTTCGTTTACCCTGACACTTAGTGGTCTTGCAGTTTGTCCCACGTAGAAACTGTTGCATTCACAAGGTATTAAAATTGTTGCATTTACAAAAGTAAACTTGTTGCCTGCTCCCAATAGAAATAGTAAATTGCCTTAAGATGCCACATGAAAATAGTTTCAGAATAGTATTAAGTTATTGTCAGTAAATATATGTAAATTAAACTCTTTTTCAGACATTGAATTCGAAGAAAACGTTACCTGTTGATATTTTGCCGACAATTTTACAAAATATGGCGTGTTATTTGAACTGTCTGCCTCTTGAAGTTGCCTTAGGTGCAAGTACACCCATGTGGGGTACAGTTTTACAACAAGTAGAAATTTTATATCGAAAATTATTGTTTTTGTTAAATACTATGGATGATATTATTCCGCTGTTAAAAATAATGTCTTCACTTTTTAAAATCCCCTTGATTTCACAATTTAAGGGTATTTTGGAGCCTTTTTCCAAAGTTCTCAGTTATGCAATACAAACACAAACTATGAATTATGGTTGCCTTATAGAAATTTGTTACTTGTGTTACAAAGCATTTACAAAGGTAAGCTAAAGATTTTTTAATTTAATTTAGATATAAACATAACTAGATTTAGACAAATATGGAAATAAAAATGGTTGTTAAAATATACATCTCTATATATCCAATTTAAAGAGAATGCTGCAATCTACTGCAACTGGCTTGTGTAGAAACAACATGGAACTAGGAAGTCACAATTTCCCCCCTGACTGTTTAAATTAGGATTCGAACTAGAAATTTGCAAAATTCTTAGCCTGAAATAGCTTACCTAATCTACGCTAGCTAATCTACGTTAGTGACTTTCATAGATGTTTTAAAGTCTTTTGAGGACCCTTTTTGGGTTGAGGGCTTCTTTCTTTGCTGGAAACCGCCTATTCTACATAACCATGAATCTTCCATTAATTATTATACGGGATTTAGAGAAATGCTCGCATGTAGAACCGTGATTGGGATCATAGAGACATACTCGGACACAATAGAAAATCAATGGAACACCATAAGCAGTATCATACTAAACACAGCGAAAAAAGTCCTAGGAACAAAGACACAACGGAGAGAAGAAACATGGTTCGATGAAGAATGCAAACAAGCTATAAAGGAAAGAAATGAAGCACATAAGAATTACATACTCAGACGTACTAGAGAGAGAAAAACAGAATTTGAGAACAAAAGACGAAGAGCAGATAAACTGTGCAGGCAGAAAAAGAGAAAGTACGAGAACCAACGGATACTAAACATAGAGAGGGAGTTTAAGGAAAACGAAACACGTAGTGCATACCAACTTATTAAACATTTAAGACGGGGATACAAACCGAAGACTAGCCTCTGCAAAAATAAGAAGGGTGAAATCATTAGCGATATGGACGAAATTAAGATAACCTGGATGACATATTTTAAGGAAGCATTAAACAAAGGGGCACAACCACCATTACAACAGCAGAGGCAGCAGCAGGCACGGCAGGAGGTACAACAAGAGCTGGGGGAAGATGGAGAAGAAAATGAATTAACTAGACCCCCAACGCTAGAGGAGGTCCAAACGGCAATCCACATACAAAAAAGCCATAAAGCACCGGGAATAGATAAAATACCGGCAGAACTACTCAAGCAAGGAGGAAGGAATTTGACACAACAGATGTACCAGCTAATACGAGAGATATGGATAGAAGAAGAAATCCCCCAACAATGGAAGAAAATTATAATCTGCCCTATTCATAAAAAAGGAGACAAACTGTTGTGTCAGAATTATAGAGGCATCTCTTTACTTTGTTCGGGATACAAAATATTCACAAACATCCTTAATCGAAGACTTCAACCTCTCACGGAAAAAATCATCGGGGAATATCAAGCAGGGTTTAGGCAAAATAGATCTACCATTGACCAACTATTTACAGTTAAACAAATACTAGCCAAAGCATGGGAATATGACATGGACATTTACAATCTCTTTGTAGATTTTAAACAAGCCTATGATTCAATAGATAGAACAAGTCTACCTAATATATTGGAAGAATTTGGCATACCATCAAAATTAATACGACTAGTGCAAATGACAATGACAGAAACAGAAGCACAGGTATGTATTCAAGGACAGATCACTGATGCGTTTACTATAACGCAAGGACTGAAACAAGGCGACGGACTGGCTCCAACTGATATAATATATAATTAGACGGTTAACGGTGAGCGGAAATAACATACTTACAAACAAATCTACCCAATTAGCAGCATACGCAGATGATATAAACATAATGAGCAGAACAATGAATGCAGCCGAAGAAACCTACGTTGAGTTGAAACAGAGTGCAGAAGCAGTAGGGCTAGCAATAAATACAAATAAAACAAAACTACTCATACAAACCAGATCAAATAGACCGGCGCAACAACACTTTATTGACGATATAGAACATGTGAATAGATTCACGTACCTAGGAATGGATCTGGTTGCAAGCAATGAAGAAGAGCCGGAAATAAATAGAAGGCTTGTGCTGGCAAATAAAGCCTATTTCGCGATGGGCCACATATTCAAATCGCGAGAAGTACACCGGAAAACAAAACTCCGGGTATATAAAACAATAATCAGGCCCATAGTAAGTTATGGCTGCGAAACATGGGTGGTGACACAGAAATCTGCCAATGCATTAGATGTGTTTGAAAGAAAAGTGTTACATAGGATACTGGGCCCAATAAGTGAAAATAACAACTGGCGAATTAGGTATAATAAAGAAATACACGAGCAATATAGCGAACCAACTCTAGCACAATACACTAAACTGCAGAGATTACGGTGGGCAGGGCACGTGGTCCGCATGCATGAGAATAGAATCCCCAGAAAATTGCTGAATGCAAGAATGCAGGGAAGAAGACCTGTTGGAAGACCTAAAAAGAGATGGGAAGACGAAGTCGATGAGGATGCCAGGAACTTCCTGGGAACGCGTTCGTGGAAAAGAACAGCGGTAAATCGAAATGATTGGAGAAGCTTGTTGAAGGAGGCCAAGGCTCGATTTGGGCTGTAGTGCCATTGGATGGATGGAGACATACTCGGAAGTATGGCCTGCAACAGAATCTACTTCCATAGTTTCCGAATACCTAAAACTCCTTTGTTTGGTTATTCTTAACCCATTCCTGTCCCATGAGAAATCAGCCAAATGATGGTCATCCTCTGCAGAGGTCAGCATGCTTAGAGAAAGCTAATGAAACCTATTTGTTTTTTTATACCCAGAGTTAAGCTGTCCTTATTTATCACATGGTTGTCCTTATCTACCAGAAGTAGCTGGTGAAAAGTTATGAAAAGTCCTTCTACCACGACAAAGTCGCAAGGTTCTCGAAAAAACAAAATGTCGTTATATAAAACAATAATTAAAAGCCAATGGATACAAAGATCTGTTATAATGGGTTGAAGTTCAGATTTATGCTATATTATAGTTATATTATATTATATTATATAATCTTCTTCTTCTTTATGTGCCTTGTCCCTTGTCCGTTGAGGACGTTGGCTATCATCATAGCAATTTTAATTTTGTTTGCCGCGTTTCTGAATAACTCAACCGATGTTAGTCCAAACCATTGGCGTAAAGTTTTGAAGTCATTAGTGCCTTCTTCTTCCGGGTCCGCGTTTGCTCTCTATTTTACCCTGTATTATCAGTTGGAGTATATAATATTTATCATGTCTCATAATATGACCTAGGTATTTGAGTTTCAGTTTCTTAATTGTGAAAGAGATTTCTTTTTGTTTTCCCATTTGACGCAATACCTTTATGTTGGTGCCGTGAGTCGTCCAGGATATTTTGAGGATACGTCGGTACACCCACATTTCGAATGCCCCGAGCTTCCTCATTAATGTTTCTGTTATTGTCCAGGCCCCTGCGCTATACAGCTAGACTGGAAATACCTACCCAGCAAACAGGTTTGAGCCCAGTTACGTGATGATTACGTCAAATTTACGGCAAATTTCAACGAATACGTAACTCGGTGATTTATGACGGGAAAAAAACGTATTTCAGTGCCAAATCATTCACGTATATATTAGTGCTTCCTTTATACATGTTTGACATTAGAATAATATAAAATCATAATGACGAATATAGTACATGTTTTTTATAATAGGTGTGAATGTCGGTTACATCGCAAAGGTACGTTTATTTCACGTAATAATCACGAAACAGAAATAACTTCCTTTGGTTAAATTTTGAGAAATATTTTGGAAAACAAAATTTTAGAACGGTGTTGGTTAAATACGTATCGCTTGAATTTTACTCACTGTATTTTATGGACGTCGAAAAATTAGATGTATTTCACGTACAAGTAATGTAAATAATAATAAGATTTAAACAATAAGTTTATGATTTCCCTTTTAAAATCATTTAGCATAACTATTTCAATCCAACCTTGATTTGAAGCTATTTTTGCTATTTTTTTCTTTAAAAATATTACAGGAGCTAAAATGATGTTGAGTCTAATTTTCAAATCGCGCGCGGTGATGACGTACTACCAAGCTTTTCTCCCCTTTAAATACTATCACGTGACTAACATAGTTGGTTCGAAAACTAATTTAATCGATTTATCGAATAATAGATACGTTTCGATAGGATTATTTTTTTTATATTATTCTGGTATTGAAATAGATCTTTAAAAAGACCAAATAGTTAATAGTAGAAGAAACTTAAAAACAAAAAGAAAATACGTAATACTAATTTAAAGTAAGTAGAATAGTTTAACTGTAATTTAAAAATAATCGATTTTTATAATCGATGATCATAACCTCTAATACTAATATCAGCTTCTCACATTTCTCACAACAAAAAGTGAAACGTGAAGAGCTTTATTTCCCTCGTTTTAGTTTAGGCGGGTTGATTTATAATAATGTCTTTCGTATTAACGTTTACCTCACTGCTCGAGGGTTGAAGTGCCGATGATGCAATTAGAAAAAACAAGAAAGTGTCCTCCTCGAAATAAAAAGTGATCTGTGTTGTGTTTTGTGTTGGCAAATTTTTTAATGTGTCTTTAGGTCGGTACCATTTTTGGTTCATTATCTTGTATAATAATTATACAAGACAAATGTTTTAAAGTCTCTAAATTCTACTAAATAAATACATTGTTAGAGGAAAGGCACCAAATTTGAGACAGGCGCCTAATTTGAGACACCGTCGTATATTTGTGTACGATGGGTTGACATCTAGTGAAAATATTAAAAACTGTGAAGTTAGTAGTAGAAACATTCTGTGAAGTTAGTAGTAGATCTGCTTTTAGTTGGCGCTTAGAAGTGACCGTTGTTGTTTTGTCGACGTTAATTTGATTTACACCATACACAAAGTTTTTCAGAATTTATAAAAACTTACAATACATCAAGGTAAGATGATTACATTTACTCCAGTTATTTTTTTTGGTAGTTTAATATTAGTTAATACATTTTATGCAAATTAAATGGTAATTGTGTGGCATACATAACCAACAAAAATTCTTTTTATTTTTAACGGAAAAATCCTAATTTGAGACACCTGTAGGTTCCAAATTTAAGAGTGTCTCAAATTAGGACCCCGTGTAAAATTTTTATTTTTATGTATTTTTTGTAGATGCCGCCAAAAATTAAAAAATGGAATTCAAATGATATGACACGAGCTGTAAATACAGTAAGAAATAGAGAGATGGGCTATTTGAAGGCCTCAAAAGTTTTTGGAGTACCAAAAGGTACCTTAGTGAAATAGGTACATATGTGAAATAAGACAAGACCCCAGAAGAACTCGTCGGGATATCAATTGGCTGCCAACCTATTCTTCCTTTGGAATTAGAAAATGAGTTGGTTGAGTATTCCCTAACTATGGAGCAACGTTATTTCGGGCTAAGAGCGCGTGATATAAAACGACTGGCATTTCAACTTGCAATACGAAACTCAATACCACATCCATTTAGTGGAGTCAAAAAATCAGCCGGAAAGAAATGGTGGAGACTCTTTCTGAAAAGGCATCCGATGCTTTCTATGCGTATTCCTCAGGGAATGTCATCTGCTCGAGTAAAATCGTTTACTCATGAAAATGTATCCAAGTTCTTTGACCTGTATGAACCAGAATATCTTAAGCTTACTAACCCTGCACAACGTATATTCAATGTAGACGAAACAGGTATTACAACTGTTCAGCACAAACATAGCAAAGTCATTTCTTTGAGAGGGAAGAAGCAGGTTTCGTCACTTACTTCAGCAGAAAGGGGCAAGCTGATTACTGTTATTTCATATATGAATGCTGCAGGAGTTTTCGTACCACCATTATTAATCTTCCCTAGAAAAAATATGAAAACAGAGTTGATGCTAGGAGCTCCCGCTGGAGCAGTCGCAGAATGCCATGTGTCAGGTTGGGTACAGGCCGATATTTTCACTAGATGGCTACAACACTTCATAAAATTCACTAAACCTTCAGCTGCAGACCCTGTTCTTCTCGTCCTTGATGGCCACTATTCTCATACGAGAAACGTTGCTCTAATAGATTTGGCCAAACAGAATCATGTGACGATTATTTGCCTCCCACCACATTCTACACATAAAATGCAACCGTTGGATGTTGCTTTTATGGCACCGCTGAAAACTTACTACGCACAAGAAATAGAAAACTGGCTTAGAGAAAATCAGTTGAGTGTTGTGTCGCCTTATGCCATTGCCAGAATTTTTTGTAAAGCGTATAACAAAGCTGCGACGATGAAAATATCTTGCAATGGTTTCCGAAAAACTGGACTGGTCCCTATTTGTCGCCATATTTTTAGGGACTTTGAATTTGGAATTCAAGAGCACTTGGAAACACAAAACGAAAGGGACGAACAAATAATAGAACCAAACCATGAACAACCAAATCATCCAATGCGTGAACATAGAACTCCTAGTCCACCACTACCTCATCAACAACTTGTGTCTCCGAAAGACATCTGTCCGATCCCTACATACAAGAGAGACACCACTAAAAAGCCACATGCCAGATCAGGAAAGGCTTCAGTAATTACTCTAACACCCTACAAAGAAGAATTAGAGCAAAGTTTGTCGGAAATTTTCCTACGATAAATATGGAGAACGATGGGCAAAGTGTTACCAATGTGGCAGGGGGACACATGAAGACTGTGGAGAAATAAAGTCCAGCACATGTATTTGTCTTTCCTGTGAAGGAAAGGGCTTTTTTGAATAGTATCTCAAATTGGGGTACCTGTCTCAAATTTGGATACCTGGCTATCCCAAATTAGGCAACCTTTTATTTTTAATATTAAATGTCGCAAAAAAATTAAATGTATTTTTTTTGCAAAAATATATGTCTTATCCGCTTTATTTATTTTTTGTTGTGTTGTAGAAACACTAAATTTAAGTGTTCGATATAAATGTTTTAAAAACTTTCGAATATTCTGTTTTATATTTGTTTTTCAAAAAAAGTGTCTCAAATTTGGTGCCTTTCCTCTAATACTTTATATGCTTGTTTTATTTATATCATATTAGGATAATAATTACGTGAGTCATAAGTTAATTAAGGTCGAATTATTTACGTGAACCGAGGACGTATCTTTCACGTGAATACTAATATATACATTCCCTAAAAGATACGTTAATCAACACGTATTTGCAACGTGAATTTCCCGAAACATTTTATTGCTATTTAAGGTAAATAACACGTCTATTGAAGACGAGTTTTTCACGTAATTTAAAGACGTATTTTCAATGTGACATTCCAAACAAATTTTCACGTGAAATTCACGTAAGCAATTTACGTATATTGGTGACAAATGTACCCAAAATTCACGTAATTAACACGTCGGTCTGTTTGCTGGGTAGCATTTTAGCAGCCTAAATATTTTTACCTAATATTTTTAGTGGGAGAGATATGTCGCAATTGGTGAATATATTTCTCATGTTGTTAAATGTTGCTCTGGCCTTTTCAATACTAGATCGTATTTCGGTTGTTTGATCCCATTTTGAGTTGACAACTGTTCCAACGTATATATACGAGTCAACGTGTTGAATTAATTGATTTTTTATTTTCAATTGTCTGGCAGTTTTTTGAGTTTTGCTGACCAGCATCCATTTTGTTTTATTTATGTTGAGGTTAAGTCCTCTTTCTTCACACGCTCTTTGTACCCTGTCCATAAGATGCTGAAGTTCGTCGATACTACTGGCAAGTACGACTGTGTCGTCCACATATCGGATATGCTCCATTGATTTTTATGCCTTCGTTTGCTTCATCCAATGCTTTTTTTAATTTGTTCGGAGTAAATATTAAAAAGGAGAGGTGAGAGAACACATCCCTGTCGCACACCTTTTCTGATATCAATGCTCTCTGTCCTCTCTGTGGACGAATGCCAACTTTTATCCTGGCTGTCTGATTTTATTATATTATATTATATTATATTATATTATATTATATTATATTATATTATATTATATTATATTATATTATATTATATTATATTATATGATATTATATTATATTATATTATATTATATTATATTATATTATATTATATTATATTATATTATATTATATTATATTATATTATATTATATTATATTATATTATATTATATTATATTATATTATATTATATTATATATTATATGTAGGGCAAATAAAATTGTTACTAAATAAACATTAATATATTTAAAATAAAAATGTATACCATTTTTATTACTTCGCTACTTCGTCTTTCGTCATTAATATATTTGTACACTTTTTAGGAAAGAGATAAATTAATACTTAGTAGAATGGTTGTTTTTGAACTAGTACAGGCACTCAAGTTCAAAACTACTATACCAGATGCAAATCTTCTAATGTTAATAAATCTAATTTTACAGGTACATATGTTTTATTAAAAAATTAATTATTTTGTAGAAAAGCATGATTAATAGTTAGTTCCTGCTATAGTGGATCTATTTTCTGTCATTTTAATATGACTTTAATGGCCCCTTGATACTCGACTTTCGGAAAAGCCCACAAACTAGGTTATTAAAATTATTTGGTAAAGGAAAGCAGGCTGGCATACAGATATATACGCAAAAGAACAATTAAGCAAATTAAGGAATTAATAAAATAAAAAACGATTTTTTCACTAAAAGAACTTCCAATAGGTACAGCACTGATGAAGAGTTAAGGAGATGTCAAATTATGCCGTAGAGCAACTTCTTGCATTCAGCGTCTCCTGTGGAGGGTATTTGCACTTTAGACACTGCTGCACGTAATAACTCGACCGATGTCATTCCGAACCATTCACGAAGTTTCGCAACCAAAAAATTCTTCTACGTCCCACTCTTCGTTCAACGATCTTTCCTTATAGCCACTTTACACGATGCAAGTAATTGCGAAATTTATTGCACAAGTTCTTGCAGCAAGAACTTCTGCAATAAGTTGCAACTAGCTTTCTGCAATAAAGTGATTACACAGTGCAAGTAATTGCATAAACTGACATGAAATGGACAGAAACTTTGACATACCATAAATTTTGGGTTATGTTGTTTTTATAAATTAAAAATGTAATTTTTTGAGTAGAGTTATCAGATATATTAGATTGAAAATGTTAGATTATAATTTGAGAAAAGTATAATATGTATTATGTATAACAAAATCAATTAATACCTAATGCAAGTATACCTATAATACATTATTCATTTACAAAAGGAAACAAGTTGTTAAATACAAAAGAAATAAAAATAGAATATAGTTTCTTTAATCCCTATGTTGCATAATTAAAGTTATCCCCCAGAATAATGTTATCTGTGAAGCGTGAAATTGGTAAAAAGTTCCTCTAGTTTTGTCAAAAATTGTTTAGTTTGAAATTTAGGATAACAGAATGTCAAAACAAACAGTGTAGCCTTAAAAGTTACTAAAAATATACCCAAATTGCAGAAAAAATTGCATGAAAAATAGAACATGTTCTATCTAGCTGCAACTTCTTGCAGCAAGAAATTGCTGCAAGAAGTTGCAGCTTTTATGTGCAATTCGCGTATGACACGATGCAATTTCTATTGCTGCAAGAAATTGTGCAATTAATTGCGCAATTAGTTGCATGGTGTAAAGTGGCTATTATTAAAAGCTGCATCTACAGGCGTGGCCAAGAAACTTAATTTCTCTTTTTTATAGTGAATTAAATTCTTCTCTTTAACTGCGAGGAATAAGTTAGGGATATAGAAAATTATGCTAATTTTCCTATTTAATTTTTTCGTGAACGAATTAACGGATTCCGCTAATTTTTTTATTATTTTAGATTTTTCTTTAGTCTTTACAGATATGTGCAAAAGGTTTACTCAAACTTATTTTTTGTACTTATACCGGGTGGAAGAAAATAAATGTTTTTCTTATGTTAAGTTTGAGACACCCTGTAGGAAGGATGAGGTATAAATATGTGTATACATCGGAATCTTATTGTAGTCTTATGTTTTGTTGAACATTTTATTTTTTGAATGTCCCTGATATCTTTAGAAACAAAGAAAATAGACAGTTTTATATTTTAAAATGTGTCTTAACCGAAACAAGGTTTGAGACACCATGTAGGGAGGAGTATAAAGGATGGTATCTATCGATATTGTGTTGCAGTCTCATATTTTGTGAACATTTTATTTTTTTTTAATTTCTGTGATATCTTTAAGATCAAAGAAGCTAGACGGTTTACGATTTAATATGTGTTTTAACTGACGACATGCGATACGTGAGGAGGTCATGTCTAATCATACCAATAAGCTAAGATGAAATTATTTCCTATATCTAGTGCAAAAGGAACAGAGTGTCCAAAGAAAAAAAATCTGTGTAATGTACCTCTCGTTATTTAAAGAGCCTCTACGTAGACACCAAATCCGTACTTACTCTCAAGGAAATTCCACCCCAAAACATCACAGAGCCTCCATTAAACAATCTCGTCTCTCTTATGTTACGCTGTGTATACCGCTTACCTGGTCGACAAATAACTCTTATAGGTGTCGCTAAGAACTGTTTACGTTATGTGTCTTTCTGTTTTTACAGTTTTGTTAACTGTTATTTTTTTATTGTTAATTTAGTTTTTTTTCAGTTGAAACAAATGTTAAAGAGTAAAACCACCTATTTCCTTTGTTTCTAAAGATATCAGGGACATTCAAAAAAACAAAATTTGTACCTCGTCCTCCCTACAGAGTGTCTCAAACTTAACATAAGAAAAACATTTCTTTTTTCGACCCGGTATAAGTACAAAAAAGAAGTTTGAGTAAATCTTTGCACATATCTGTAAAGACTAAAGAAAAATCTAAAATAATAAAAAAAATATTAGCGGAATCCGTTAATCGGTTCACGAAAAAATCAAGTATGAAAATGATAATCATACTTGACTATCATAATTTTCTATATCCCTAATTTATGCCTCGCAGTGTAATTTCAGGTTCAATATTCCGTCTTCCTGGACTCTATCCACCCATGATTAAAGGGCTTTATCCCAGGCAACCAAGTGATGTCATATAACGTTGAGGAAAAGTCAGTTTTTGGTTGAATATAACACGTGTTTAAACATTACGTCATATAGACGTCTTTTGTAGGTGATTTTAAATACGTAAGATTAATGACGTTAAAATAACGTTTAAAAAACGTTTTAATTTCAGACAGCCTAAGTCTGACGTCACAAAATTGGGAGGAGCTTTCTTGTTTGTATTGACTCCAAACAATTTCGTTTGGGTACAGATAACGCTAAATGTTCATAAGAAATTTCTCATTTATTGTTTACGTGGTTTGTGCCTTGTGTGATAAAATAAGGCTTTTCATTTAGATATTTAGCTTAAGAAACGTGTAAATTAAGCGATTTTTATGTGTTTTGCTCAGTGAGTTAGTTTAATGCAGTAATTCTTCTTGAAACTATTTGAGGTTATGTTTATTTGTTTTTAATTAAGCGTTAAATGAAGATATTAAGACAGCGTTAAATTAAGGTATTAGTATGCTGGATAACTTGTTAATAAATTATTTATTAGTTTCATATATTATATGTTGTTTCAGTTTTGACACAGTAAGTAGGTACCTATATATAACTAGTGAAAATTCTAAAATGTGAGGGCTGGTACAATCATGCAGAATTATTGATGTTTCTAGCCTAGCGCACAAGCGATCTTAAACAAGTGGTAGTACTTATGTCTTCGACACATGGGACGTAGGCCTATAGGTTTCATGTTATGTACCTATTTTTTATACTATTTTGACACATCTGAAAGAGGTCACTTTTTGAAAGTATTAAAGACGTGATTTTACCGACGTGAAAAAAACGTAGATACGATTACGTTTTAAAATCGTCACAATTATGACGTCAAATCGATGAGACAAATACACGTGATTTTTAACGTCAGTACTACGTCATAGAAACACGTCAATTGGTCATTTTTATGACGTGTTATCTACGTTGTAAAAACGTCGTTTGATTGCCTGGTATCTTTTTAAGGAGTTCCTTATTTAGTGTCCAGCTTTCCATACCGTATAGGAGTATGGAAAACACATAACACTTAACCATTCTAATTGTTAGAGTCATATAATTAAACGGTGCTGTCAACAGTTTTTCAATTTGACGAATGCAGCTCATGCTTGTTTAATGCATGAACGAATTTCTTCTCAATGTTGGTTATTCTCGTTGACAATAGTTCCAGGATATTTCTATCTCGAAACCCTCTCAATGACCTGTCCATTAAAAACTAATTGTGGACAATTTTTTGTTAATTCTTTTTTAAACGATCATGATTTTGCTTTTCCTAATATTGATATGTAAGCTATGCGTCATACTAACCATAAAGACTTTATCAAAGAGTCTCTGGAGGTCTTCCAAAGTGTTGGCTATTACAGCTGTATCGTTAGCATATCTGATGTTATTGACAAGAACTCCATTTATCGCTATTCCAGCTGACTCATCCTCTAATGCATCACAGAAAACATATTCCGAGTATCAATCGAATACCATTGGCGAGAGAATACATCCCTGGTGTACACCCTTCTCAATACTTATTTCTTCTGACAGGGAGCCTTTTAGTTTTATTCTTGCGGTTTGATTCCAGTATAATCATGATATTATTTGAACATCTTAATAATCAATGTTTAGTTCTGCAATATTTTCAGTAGCTTGTCGTGCTTAACTTTATCAAAGGCCTTAGTATAGTCAATGAAGCAGACATACATATTTTGGTTGACATTTGTGCATCTCTATACCAGAACATTAAAGGCAAGCAGGGCTTCTCTGGTTCCCACACTACTGCGGAATCCGAACTCTCACTTTCACATTACTAGTAAATTCTGGTATTCATAATTCGTAAGAGGGCCTTTAATACAGTGCTCATTAGGCTTATTAGCCAGTAATCATCATAGTTGGTGTTTCTGTTTATTTCTTCTTATTCTTCTTTCTAGCATGATCGATCATACTAGCAGGGGTGCTGCCGATCATGCTAGTAGGGGTAGCTGCCTGTTGATTGCCATCAAGTCTTCCCCGGAAGATGAGGTCCAGCATTCTCGCCATCGTTTTGGTGGTCTACCTTGTGGTCTTTTACCTACTGGGTTATTCGTTTTTGCACTTTTAACGAGTCTGCTGTCCTCCATTCTCTTTATGTGTTTGTTCCAATATCTTCGTCTCTGTCTGACCCACCTTCCTATGTCCTGTATTCCAAAGTTTTGTCTGATGTCTTCACTTCTTATTCTGTCACTGTTTTGCCTAGTATACTTCTTAGTGTTCTCATTTCAACTGTTCTCATCATTTATAACGTTCTATCTGTGTCTGGTGTTGTTTCTGCCGCATATGTTATAATGTCTTATTGTTGTTTTATACAGGGTGTAACAAAAATACAGTTCATAAATTAAATCACATATTCTGGGACCAAAAATAGTTCGATTGAACCTAACTTACCTTAGTACAAATGTGCACATAAAAAAAATTACAGCCCTTTGAAGTTACAAAATAAAAATCGATTTTTTCCAATATATCGAAAACTATTTGAGGTTTCTTACTGAAAACGGACATATGGCATTCTTATGGCAGGAACATCTTAAAAATAAAATATAGTGAAATTTGTGCACCCCATAAAATTTTTATGAGGGTTTTGTTCCCTTAAACCCCGCAAACGTTTGTGTACGTTCCCAATTACTTGAGCCCCCAAATACAAAACGATGTTATAAATTTGCTGGCTCAAGAAACTGAAAATAAATTGATTAATTTAATTAAAAAGATTGTTTTTATTCAATAATTCTTGATACCACTCAAGATATTTCGAAACACGATCAGCTTAATTTTATTTTCCGGTATGTAACTTGCGATGAAAACAATTTATCTTCTATAAAGCAGAAGTTGTTGAAAGTTTTTTGGGATTTATTCGCATGTTAGACCAAAGTGCAGAAGGTCTTGTAAATAAATTTTAAAATTTATACAATCAAAGCACCTTTCCGTACAAAACTGCAGATGAAAGGGGTATGATGGGGCAAGGGTTGTGAGTGGTATATATTCAGGCGTACAAAGGCGTATAACTGACATTGAAAAAACATCTTCCTATGTTCATTGTGCATCCCATAATCTGAACTTGTGTCGAATGATGCCGTTGTTGGTGTACAGGAGTTGTTTCTTTTTTCGGATATAATTAAAAAGATTATTTTTTTTTGTGCAAGTATTAAAAGATAGGATGTACTATGTACTATTATGACTTTGGATTCATCCCGTTTGCCAACACTTAAAAGGTTATGTGAAGCCCGGTGGTCATCCAGACATGATGCTGTTATGGCTTTGTGTCGAGCTTTCCGACAAGTAATGAAATTTTTAACGAACGAAAATTTCATTGCTATCTAAAAAACGATGAAAGTTAATGCATTATTAGAGCATATGAATAATTTTGACTTTGTCGTTAACACTTACTGTTCAATCTAAAATACTTAACTTTATTAATCTAACATCAACACTTTTGCAATCTGAAACGGCAGAGTTAACAGTCGCCCTTCAACTTTTTGAAAACACTCGTGATAATCTTCTAGAAATGAGAAATTCGTTTTCAGAAACTTTCGCAAAAGCAGCAGGAATAGCAGAATAGAATTACTTTACACCGGAATTTAAAAATAAACGGATAAAACGTATAAAAAAATTTACAATGAGCTCAGCTGCGAAGAAAAAATAACTTTTAGCAAAAAAGTTTTGTAGTTAATGTTTTCAATGTAAATTTAGATATAGTCTGTTCGCTAAACTCAAACGCAACTGGCTACATATTTTAGTCGATAATTTTTTTGTTTTTTGCCAATTTTGCAAAAATTGGCGAAATTACTAACTATTTAGTGATTATTAACTATTTAGTAATTTTTTTGCCAATTTTACTAAAATTGACAAAATTACCGACTAAAATATCTAGAAAGTTGCGTCTGAGTTTAGCGAACAGACTATATAATATTGCAACAACTTAGATACTAATAGGTTTGTCGGATACATGTATAATAGGTTTTCATGTCTATTCATAAAATAATGAAGACTTATTAAAGAAAGGCCAAATATTGTCATTTACTCATATTTTAGTAATTATACTGTTATTAGTTGTGTTATGTTTATAATACGGGGGCCCACAAAAATTGTCGTGGGGGGGCCCCGCAATCTTCAGCTACGCCACTGTACGTTCCAATTAAATTATCATTGTGGCACCGTTAGTTAAACACAATGTTTTTTAAAACTTTTTTGCCTCTTAGTACCTTTTCGAAAAGCTATAGTTGACTTTTTAACCAAGAGGAGTAAACTAAAAAGACAGATTCACACCCAAGAAAGTTACTAGAAAAGTCACCAAATTCATCTTCTTTTTTCGTTGATCATATCAGATTTTGATGATAATCCATACACATTATATTATACTAACATATCGCTAGAGTTCTAAAAACAACTGTTTTTATATAAAAGTAGACTAAAAATCTAAAAATTAAAGGAATAATGCAGAAAACACGAAAAAACGCCGATATACTTAATTAACCTATAAAATGACAGAAGTGCCAAAATTTCGTAAATGTCATAAATTTAATAACAGTGGAGTAAACTTACCTGCGGTTGGACCAATTAGAAACAAGCATTACGGCGCGGTAAATTTGAATCACTCCTCTTGGTTAAAAAACAAACTATAGTTTTTATCGAGATATTTTTCATAATTGTCAAATCCACCACATATTTGTATACTGTTACGTAGGATTAAAGAGACCTGGTAATAATATGAAAATTTATTTATAAATTACAGTTTGAGGTAGGGAAGACCGGGGCAAAACGAGGCTCGGGGCAGAACGGGAAATGCATCGGTGTGCATAACTTACAGTAGTCATAATATCGGCAATAGCGCCATTCGAACGAACGTGGGTTGACTCACTTCAGCCATTAGAAAGAAACTTTTAATCACGTAGTTTGCTTCTTTACAGACATAAAATCCGTTTTCTTTTGTTTTGTTAAAAATTTTGGTGATATTTATAGAAGTGCTATAAGATGAGTAAGCAAGTTTTATCACGTTTTTCATTCAAATATGATGTATATGTTACTGAATTTTAATATTGCGTGCTGCGAACCGTTTTATAGCTTTTACGTTAGAAATTACTAATTTTATTTGAAATGATATCTGTTGGGGCAAAGCGGTTAAGCGGTCGGGGCAAGACGGGATATGATCCCATCTTGCCCCGCTCTCCTAAATTGCTACTATTTTACAGCATTAAAACTTGGTAAGAAGAATCTGACTAAAACTGAAACTAATAAAAAAAATCAAACAAAACTAAAGAAGAAAACGAGATGGACACTGACTCATCAGAAGATGATGAATATTGTGGTTGCATCTACTGTGGATACTTATATTTGCAGTCAACTGAAAGATGGGTAGTGTGTAGTGTCTGGCATGGATGGACTCATAATTTCTGCGTATATGTTGAGGATGAAGACGAAGGTGCTCATATTTGTGAACTCTGCCAGCTTGACTAAAATACATTCCCATTTTGCCCCGTAACCGGGGCAAAACGGGAATTTCGCACTGATAAGTTAAATTCTTTATAACCAAATAACTAAGCAATTTGGATTATAAATAAAGTCATTTCTATGAAGCTTAATACCAAGTGATCCTGTCTGACTTTGTTATTTTTTAATACACAGTTTAGTTTCTTTCTATGATTTTTTCTTTCTTAAGTATCCCGTTCTGCCCCGGTCTCCCCTATATTTTGAACCATATTAGAAAAGAAGCCACATCTTGATAAAAGGTGCCTTATCGGAAAAATACTAAGAGGCAAAAGAGTTTTAAAAACATATGTTTAACTAATGGTACCGCAATAATAGTTTATTTGGAACGTACACAAACATTTGGGGGGTTTAAAGGCACAAAACCCCCATAAAATTTTTATATAAACATATTAAAAAAGAAGCCACATCTCGATTAAAACTGATTTATCGAAAAAATATTAAGAGGCAAAAAGTTTTAAAAACATTGTGCTTTTAACAAGGTCCAAGGTCCAAGGTTTTAACAAGGTTTTGAAACAAGGTCCAAATAGCAGTTAACCAAATCCATAAATGGACACAAAAATGGAGAATCAGGCTGAATGAAGCTAAATCTGTCCATGTTAATTTCACCAACAAAAAAATACAATATATACCAGTTATAATCAACAATATACAAGTACCATATGCAGATATTGCTAAGTTATAAAGGAAAAGATTCCTCTCATTGGCTGTATACCATAATAAAAACTTACTAATGAAGTAAAAACCTCACATGTAGGTAGGTGGTATATAATTTATTAAAAATTTTTTTCTAAAAATGATCCAAGATGGATAAAATCACAAACGTTTTCGGACCAATCAGTCCATGATCAGGTGGTAGAAACCTAAAATAAGCAAACCACTGTATTAAAAAGCCAAGATGAAATTTGACTGTCTGAAAGTTAGGAAAATTACAACATGTGGTTACTTACTTCAGATCCAAAGTAGTTGGAACTAGCTACATATTTAGGTCAAAAGACCTTAATGTAATAATAATTATGCCATTTAGGCTACAAAAATGTCGACAATAAGTCGATGTCACAAGAAATTAAATTGCAACGGTATTACAAAGTGGTCTTCATCTTGGCCTCAAACTGACAGACTAAAATATGACATTGAACGGATATTGACAAGACCTTCTAGGGAATTTTGCTAAGTATTGCTAAGTATTTGGGTATAACATTAGATGCAAAACTACGCTGGAAGGTGCGCGTTAAGAAAAAAAAGGGAAGAACTAAATATAAGATATAAAAAAATGCATTGGCTAATTGGAAGAAACTCCACATTGTCGATGCATAATAAATTACTACATACTTTACAAACAAATTTAATATTGAGACCTGTATGGACTTACGGATGCCCACTATGGGGGTGTACTAGACCAAGTAATATAACAGTAATACAAAGATTCCAGAACATAATACTAAGAAATATTGTAGATGCTCCTTGGTATGTGACAAACAGTGATTTCCATAAGGACCTAGGAATGGAAACTGTGGATATAATCACCAAGAAGATGGCAGGAAGTCACGAGCAACGACTTCATATGCACAAGAATATTGAGGCAATCCAGCTCCTCGATACCACTGGGCAAATTAGAAGACTGAAGAGGACAAAGCCTTTTGAACTAGTTTAAGTGATAGGTGATAGTGAAAAGCAGAGCATAGTTAAAATTGCTCATTGGTCAATTATGACCAGATTGTAATTGTAATAATCATCATCGTAGTGATGATTATGGAAAAAAAAATTGTGTTTAACTAATGGTACCCAATAATAATTTAACTGGAACGTATATAAAAGTTTGGGGTGTTGAACTGAACAAAACCCCCATAAAATTTTTATGGGGTGCACAAATTTCACTATAATTTCTTTTTAAGATGTTCCTGCCATAATAATGACACATGTTCATTTTCATTAAAAGATCTCTAATAGGTTTTGATATATCGGAAAAAATCGATTTTCATTTTGTAACTTCAAAGGACTGTAACTTTTTTTGTGTGCTTATTTGTACTAAGGTAAGTTAGGTTCAATCGAACTATTTTTGGTCCCAGAATATGTGATTTAATTTATGACCTGTATTTTTGTTACACCCTGTATATTATTTTGACTTTACTTTCAGTATTTAGATATTTGTTCTTCCATACGATTTCTTTCAGGCATCGGAAATTCTAGCTGCTTTCATTGTTTGTTCTCTGACCTCTTGTGAGAGATTTCCATAGCTTGTTATTTCCGCTCCCAAGATATTTGGAGTGATTCACCTGTTCCACAGTTTTGGAGTCAATTTCTAATTTGCATCTTATCGGTTCTTTGAAAATTACTAGGCACTTAATCTTCTCGGTGTTGATGAGCATATTTAGTTCTTTAGCTTTATTATTAAATGCATGCAGTCAGTGCCGGATTAACCATTAGGCGGACTAGGCGGCCGCCTAGGGCCCGGGCATTTGATGGGGCCCGCATCCCACACAAATGCATTAATTAATATTTAATTATTTAAGCAGTTATTTAAAAAAAAATTAAATGTTAAAAAAATCAAATAGGGCTAACTGAGACAAAAAAAGAAAATGGTTAATTTATGATTTCCAATCAAACTCAGTTTTTTGCTTTGTCTTTTGTCAAATATTAAAAAAATACAACCGACTTCAAGACAAATTAAGCAGTTATCTTCAAAGGCATTTTTATATTCCATGTTCTAATCATTCCCTCAATTTGGTAATCAATTTTGCAAGCAAATTTTGATAAAAGCTGGTAATTATTTTGGTATGGTACGTTTTTTTTTTCAATTTCTACCCACCGATGGGCCTTATAGTCCATTCACTCACGGTAAAATATTGCAAAACCTCCGGATTTTAAAAAACCTTTGGATTTGAAACAAGAGCTTGGATTGACATGAAATTTGGTATAAGCATAGCTAACATATGTCAAATAAAAAAGTGATATTGTGCCAATGTGTGTTTTTGCTCTACGGTTGAGTCCACCCCTTCTCGGGGGTGAAAAAATATACCGTCAAAATACGTCCGAAAGTGGATAAACTGACTAATTCTAAGCAACTTTTATTCAATAGAGTTTTTTCATCAAGTCGATATATTTCGAGTTATGTATTTGCAAGTGAATATCTTCATTTTTCAACAAAAAATAACACGCTTTTAGACGGTTTTTTGCAAATAACTCAAAAAGTAAGTACTCATATATATTTTCAAAAAAAACTTTTTACCACATAGTGGTGTAAGGCTCAAAAAGTAAATATTTTATCGAAAAAATATTCTTAGCAAAAATATAGCTTTTAAAAAATTGAAAAAATGGTGTATATGTGCAGTCTGTAGACCCAGTAGAAGCAGAGTTGTAGCTAATGAAAAGTAGGTTCTTATTCGTCAAATTCCAAATCGAATATTTCAACGTGAAATAATAAAAAAATGGATTACTTTTCATGGAAAACTCATCATAACTTGTTTAAATAAAAAAACATTATTCTTGTTTTTTAAAAAAATTTCTATCATAAAAAGTAAGCAAGATACGCTCAGAATAAAGTTGATCCCATTTTTTGGGTAAAAGAAACTGGTGAAAATAACCCCCTAATTAGCATCCCAAATGAAATTAATCCTTACCGCTTCACAAGCTACTTTACTTATGTATTGTTTATATGCTCTGTAAGTTTTATCGGTATAAAGTGCTTATTTATAAAAGGGCTGTAGTAGAAAGGGCTTGAACAAGTCATTAATCACGATTGTATGCAATTTTTTTTATTTAGCTTAATGCCTCGACAACTAATGGGCATTGGCATGGTACAGTGGATTTTTCCAATCAGGTACCTAGTGTAGTGGGTAGTGTGTGTGTTGAGTAAATGTCTTGTTACTTAGCAAAGTCGTCATTGTTTTTGCAAAGAGACGCTAATTTTATCCGAACGTCTGTGGTCCGTCCGGTGAGTACCGATCCCACAAGGAGAGAAACTATTTTCATTTATTAACTTTTAATAAATGAAAAATTCTCTACCCAGGGTATGCAAATTTTGAACAGTCATATATTAAGCAATTTTTATCTTCCAAAAAAGCAAAAATCTGAAATATTCAGAAAATCAAAACCTATATTTTTTTCTCTTTAAGATTTTTGGCACCACTAATAAAAAAAAGCATTTTTTTCAAAATTTCAAAAAATTTGTTTTACTTTAAATCCCAATGTTTTGAAATATAAGTACTGTGAACCGGTGAAACTTACAGATCATAATAAATAATATACTTATAAGTTTTTTTCAAGATTTTCATAAATTTTCAACATTTTTGTGCCAAAAAAAGGAATCAACATTATTTTCAGCTTTACTTGCTTAATTTTGATACTTGAAACTTGTTTAAAAAAAACAAAAATAAAACTTTTTTAACACTTTAAAAAAGTTGTGATGATTTTTCGCCGAAAAGTGCTTAATTTTTTGGTAATTTACGTTGAAATTTTTGATTTGGAATTTGTCGAATTAGAATCTATATTTCATTAGCTCCAGTTCTGCTTATACTGGGTCTACATACTTTATACATACACCATTTTTTTTTAAATTATGTATACGCTATATTTTTTCCAAGAATATTTTTTCGATAAAATACTTAATTTTGGAGTTATTTGCAAAAAACCGTCTAAAAAGGTGTTTTTTTTTGTTGAAAAATGAACATATTCACTCGCAAATAACTCAAAAAGTATTGATTTAGTGAAAAAACTCGATAGAACAAAAGTTACTTAGAATTAATCAGTTATCCATTATTTTGAATGTAAGTTTTTTCACCCCCGAAGGGGTGGCACTCATACCCAGGGCAAAATCACATATCGACACAATATCCCTTTTTTTCTTTGGCATATTAGCTATGGACTATTAATGAGAAGTTGTTTCGAAATGTAAAAAAAAGAAAAATGATCTTTTTTACATTGTCGTAATTTATTTTTGGAGTAACTATTTCCCAAAACAACATAAATATCTGTAAATTTGTTTTAAGTAAATCGTCGATATAAAGGGGCCTACTTCGTATGGCCGCCTAGGGCCCCATGATGCCTTAAACCGTCACTGAATGCAGTAGCCTTTGGAGATTGTATTCAGAATGGGCGATAAGGACAGCATGATCAGCGTAGCAAACGACTGTAAAGAATGTATTACCTATCTTAAAACCAGCTGCTCTGGGAAGGTTTTCTATTATTTTGTCCATTATTAAATTAAATATGAAAGGGCTCAGTGAATCGCCTTGACGGATTCCTGTGTTTATAACTCTGTCTTCTAAATATTATCAAATATATCCTACTCTTATTGTTGTTTTATATTGTTTGTTAATATCGTGTACTAGGTTAATAATTAGCCTGTGGTTTAGCCCTTTTCTCCCATTATTTTCTGTTTATTTAATTTCTTTTATGTTTAATCTTAATTAAATATAAGACACACAAATATTGTTTTTTTTTTTATTTTTAGGATATAGGAGGTTCGATTCCATCTAATGTTGTAATAAAGGACTGTTCATCGATAACATTAGAATATGGTTCTGGATTTACAACTGGTATATCAGAATGTATGAAGTTAAATCTTGGTGATATTTTAGAATTCCTAACAGATTTTCACGCCATATCTAAAATAAAGGTAAATGTTCAGGAGAATGTTAAAATTACGTTACTTCTAATTTTTGGATATAAGTAAAGCACATTTGTGCTTAATTATCATACGTACCTTGGACTACCATCGCCAGGTTTCTGTTACATAAAACTGGTTTCTAGGTAAATAACTGGGTAATAAAAGCCTTACGTAATATTTCGATCCTAGTTACTATCTCTTCGTCACAGTCACAACTTACATTTAAGCAGCTGCCAAGGTATTTAAAATCAGTCTATCAGAAAATCAATCTATCTTTACTCAGATTTGAGTACTAGGAAATTTCTTTCTGTCCTTTTCCTAGACGAATGAAAACGGACTGTGACTGCATATAGTGGAGTCCTTTTTGTTTTCTATATTCGTCGTCTGCGGTCTTATAAATTGTAAAAGTCGCAGATTAAGGATGTACCAGGAAAAACTTTCAACAAGAAAAGTTTCAGGTTTAAATACGTGGGCAGTCCGATAAGACTTAGCCTACAAAAGAAAAAAGAAAATTTTGGAAAAGTGGCAATTTATTTCTCTACACAGTCTCCTTTTAGCGCGATACACTAGATTCAGCGATGCTGTGACTTCTTTAAACCGTCTGAAAAATACCTTTTCTGCAAAATAAGCTTCCGTGGCGGCGATGACCTCCTCATTCGACTTAAATTTCTGCCCAGCGAGTGTCTTTTTCAAGTTTGGAAACAAATAGTAGTCGCACGGGGCCAAATCTGGAGAATACGGTGGATAGGGCAACGGTTCGTAGCCCAATTCGACCAATTTGGCCATGGCGACGGCGGAAGTGTGAGCCGGTGCGTTGTCATGGTGGAAGAGCACTTTTTTCTTTGCCTAATGGGGTCGTTCTTTCTTCAGTTCGGCATCTAATCGGCCCAATAATTCGGCATAATAGGGCCCTGTGATCGTTTTGCCCTTCTCCAAGTAGTCGATGTAGATCACACCTTGTGAATCCCAGAAAATGCTGGCCATCACCTTTCCGACCGATTGGACAGTCTTCGCCTCCTTCGGAGCACGTTCGCCGGGTGCTGTCCACTCTTTCGACTGTTCCTTGGTTTCTGGTGTATACCAGTGACTCCATGTTTCGTCGAAGGTTATGAAACAACGTACAAACTTCTTTGGATCACACTTAAATAGCGTCAAACGCTGCTCTGAAGTGGTCTCACGGTTGCGCTTATTATCTGAAGTGAGCAAACGCGGCACCCATCGCGCCGACAGCTTTCTCATGCCTAAAATTTCATGCAGGATATGACCTACGCGGTCTTTTGAGATGCCTACGATGTCAGCTATCTCGCGCACCTTCAGTTGTTGGTCTGCCAATACAAGATCGTGGAATTTTGTCACGTTATTCTTCGTGGTAGCCATTTTCGGGGCACCTACGCGTGGCTCATCAAAAACTGACGTTCGTCCACGTTGAAACTTATTTAACCAATTTTTGACAGTTGCCATCGAAGGGGAAGAATCGCCGTACACAGCATCCAAGCGCTCTTTGATTTCGCTGCGTGATTTCCCTTCCAAGAACAAGAATCGAATCACCGACTGATATTGCTCTTTTTCCATTTTTATTAAAATCCGCGGATACGCTGACTTTTACACGTAATCACAACAATACTATACTTTCGATTTGGCTGAAATTTTGACATTAGCCGTCTACGAGAACGCATTAAATGATTGTACACTTCATTTGCGATAGTGGCGCCATCGGGCGGAGAAGCTAAGTACTTATCGGACTGCCCTAGATTTACCATTTTAACTTTATTATAATGGTGAATTCTTCATCTGAGACTTTTCAGTTTGTATTTAAAATGATTTACAGGTTCGATCTAGTCTCCATTGCTGGCCTAGAGACAACAGGCCTTGATCTGTATTAATATTTTCAACTGCCACCCACTTTGTATTTGAAATGTTAATTTTAAGGCCTCTTCGATAACTTGCTTCACTGACTAGATTTACTAATGTCTGCAGATCTTGTAAATTTTCTGCAAGAACGGCTTTAAACGGAAATAAATGTTCTTTCGGAACTCACACTCTACTTTTTTTTGTAAGAGAACGCACATACAAAATAGTGCCTCTCTTAGTTCCTAGACCATTTCTAAATCCAAATTGCTTATTACCCATCCTTCCTGTTTTTGCACCAAAGAAATACTTACTCGGTTTTGTATAATTCGTAAAAGTAGTGTGTGGTTCATCAAAGGTACACGAGAGGCATTATTTGGATTTAACGTCCTCATGCAAAGGTGTGTGGATGTAAATCAACCACTCTGTTTGTTTTATTGATTACAATAAGGCGTTCGATAGGGTCTGACACAATGTCTTATAGTGATCTTATAGTAGTCTTTAGTGATGTTGATTATAGTTATTTTCGAGTATTCGTTACAAATCGTTACTTTTGTATAAAGTAATTATTTAAAGTATTCGTTACTTTGATTACCTTGATTACTTTTGTATTTGAGTACCCGTAATCATATCGAGAATTGCATTTCTCAGTACATATTTTGTATTATAAGTAGGATACTTTGATTACTATGATTACTCTTGTATTTGAGTACCGGTAATCATATCGAGAATCGAATTTCTCAGTATTTCGTATAAGTATAAGATCCGATATAACGACCTTCACCGATCTATTTACTGGATAGAAATTAAATGATATGTAATTGTTCTGTCATTGCTGCTCCACAATATCAGTAATCTCGAGTAAGCTGTTTGCATAAATTAAGTGCCAAAAACAAACCCTCGAAACTCTAGATGACGTACCTTAGCTGTAACCCTGGGCACCCAGGTGCTTCGGAGGTCGGTTCTGATTACAAATTCGTGTTGAGTGACCCCAAATACCCCGAAATAAGAAAATCTGGTCCTTAATATACTGATTTTAACATGTTTATGCATTTTTCGATGCGTTTTATACACTTTAAAATGTAATAATGCATTTCCACCTATTTTTGTATTGTAGACTTTTTTCCAGGCGTCATCCTAATCCTAAATACAATGCAAAAAGTTGCAAGTCTCTATGTACCTACTATATTTAAAAATAGATTTATTCTGTGTTTTTAGTGTTAAATGCCCTGGTCTAATAAAAACAATGCCATACCTATATGTAAAATTAAAGTTGATGATCATAGTCTAGAAATATTATCATTTCTACATATTTTCCGGTCAATCTAAGCTATTTTTTTCTAGGAGTGATAAGAATAGTGTGTATTTATTATTAAAATATAATGTGTTGCATTTTTATTTTCAAAAGAACTAACATCTGTGAGATTCTGTGAATTATCTACCTCGACAATTCGTATAGACATCTGTTTCTGGGAGATATATTGGTACGAAGTAATCATGGTAATCAAAGTAATCAAAGTAACGAGTTACCTCTCTGTATTAGTAATCGTTACTTTCGGTATTCGTCAGTAACGAGTACTTTATAACGAATAGTTACTTTTTCAACATCACTACCGTAACGGCCGGTTTAACAAAGTAAAGTTAACTTGTGGTTAAGAGACAACCTCAAAATTACCCCAAAATATGCGTTTCAGTTTCATAATTGTTACCCTTCTGGGTATACCCATAAGGGTAACCCACTCCAACCTCTGGTTAAAAATTCTGTGAGTTAACCATACTTCGCCGTTGACCTGAAACTAAAACGCATATTTTGGGGTAACCTCTGGTTATCTCTTAACCACAAGTTAACTTTACTTTGTGAAACCGGCCGTTATACAGTTGCTTAAAGATAAACACATTGACAAAAAAGACAGAATAGAAAAAGAATAATAACTCATCTCTACTTTAACCAAACAGCAAAAGTCAGAGTAGGTAAAGAACTTTCGGAAGAAGTGGAGATAAAAAGAGGCGTAAGGCGTAAGGCAAGGCTGCATACTCTCCCACTTATTGTTCAATCTATATTCGGAAGAAATAATTAAAAAATCACTCGAAGATGTACCAATTGGAATAAAAGTCAACGGCAGACCCATCAACAAAATCAGACATGCCGATGATACTATACTAATTACAGAGAATATACAAGACCTACAGGCACTCTTAGATAATGTAGTAAATGCTAGTGAGGAAAGCGAACTAACACTTCTTAACGCTAATAAAACAAAATTTATGATAATTTCCAAAACACAACAACAAGACATTTTAAACATAAGAGGGGTGCCAATAGAAAAAGTTAAAAAATACAGATATCTTGTTACAATTATCAATGAAAATAACGAGTATACAGAAGAAATAAAAATGAGAATTGGACAAGCTAGAGCAACATCTAACAAGATAAAAAAAGTATTATGCAGTAGAGACCTTAGTTTGCAACTCAAAATAAGAATATTACGTTCATATGTGTTTTCGGTGCTGCTGTATGGTGTGGAGGCCTGGACCTTAAAGAAAGAAATAAGCGATCGACTTAAAGCATTCGAGATGTGGACCTATGAAGAATATTAAAAATAAGTTGGGTAGACCGAATAACAAATATTGAGGTCCTCGGAAAGATGAAAAAGGAAATCATGAATACGATTAAGATAAGAAAGTTACAATATCTCGGCCACGTTATGAGAGGGGATAAATATGTGTTGATGCGAACCATAATGCAGGAAAAAATACAGGGAAAACGAAGTATTGAAAGAAGACGCATCTTCAGAAGAAGAAGGTCCATCAAACTGATTAGTCTAAATGTTATAAACAGTGACTCCAACCAATCATCTGGTATTTTTTCTTCGTTGTAAACTTTGTTAAAGAAAATGGTTATTAAGTAGATAATGTTTTCCTCATTCAAAAGTTTAAGTAGCTCAGCAGTGATTTGATCTGGTCTAGGTTCTTTATTAATCTTAGCTTATTGTATTGCTCTTCTGACTTTTGATTTCAGTATACCTACTGGGAACTCTGTCTAACTGGTTGTCATAGGTAGCATGGGTATGTGTAAAATTTTCTCGAAAAACATCGTCAAAAAGTTCACTGATGTAACTTCCCCATTCTTTGCACTGTTGTTCGTGATTACAAATTTTTCCGTCTGCGTTTTTGAGTACGACAGCATTTTTCAGTTTTCTAATTCCGGAGGTATATTTAAGTTTCTTGAGGAGGTTGAAACTGTCGTGTTTTTTCTAGAGTTCCTCTATTGCCTTACATGAGTTTTATTTGCTTAATTTTTATTTTTGCGGGTTTGTTGATTTCGCGTTATTTATTAATACAGGGTGATCAACTTCTGTGACAAAGTCCAATATATCTGTTATTATACAATATATGCAAAAAATTTGTTAATAAAAGTTATAGCCACCTTTAATGTACACATTTTTAAATTAGTGAGAAATATATAGGGTCCTCTATAACACGGAACCAAACCAAAGTTATGTTTTTTTAAATGGAACACCCTGTATTTTATTCAAAATCTGGTTTCCCTATATTTTTCTGATTAAAAAGATATAACACTTGTCTAGGGTTATGATAAGTGTTTCAAAGTTATGAGCACTTTTATTAAAAAATCATACTGATTTGATCGCTCTGTATGATTCTAACGGTGCATAAACTTATTATTTTACTGTTATTAACTGTCAATATTAAAGTAGTTTTGTAAGAACGTACAATTTTTTTATCACTACACAAATTGTATACAGGGTAAGTCAAAATGAAAATAGAAGATTTTCTTCATATTTTTAAATGGAACACCCAGTATTTTATATTACCATCGAAAAGTTCTACCATTATACTTGTATATCTTTTAAATATTCTCTATACCTAAAGTTTTTAGTTTTCGAGATATTTTAGTTTTATTGTTGATAACTCATAGATACGTTTATTACAATAATTAATTACGCTTAATATTACAAACCTCGAATGTGTTTGTTAGTGATGATTAAAATTAGACTGCATTTCATTTGTTTTCCAGGTTTCTGGTAAATTCTATAAAATAACGACAATTTATATTTACTAACAAAATGATATTAATTTTCCGCGAAGAAATAGGAACTAAAAACTTCTGTAAGTTCTTGGCTTTGAAATAATTGACACAAGAACTGTCAGATGTAAGATTTTAATTATCTGTACGTTATTATTTTTGTTATTCTGTGATTATAATTGTTTGCCATATTATTATAATTGTTACCTAACAATGAATTTTAGTCGCGAAGGAATGACAGACATGATATGGATTTTAGGAGAGTGTTTCAAAAACTCATTAGTTGCTACAAGAATTTATAAGGAATGGTATCCACAGCGTCGACAACCAAATAAGAGAGCATTTGACAACCTATTAGACAGGTTTATTCGTACTGGTTCTGTTTTATATGAAGCAAAGGAAAAAAACAAAAACCATTATTACGGATGAAAATGCATTAAATATTTTACTGGCTGTTACAGAAAATCCTCATATACGTATTCGAAATATTACAGCAAGATATAAGTTATGGATCTATATTGGATATAAGAGAGCAAGATATAAGTTATGGATCTATCCAAAACATACTCAAGAACAACAACATGCACCCATATACAATTACATCAGGAAGTTGTTGGGAATGATTTCGAACGAAGTGTACAATTTTGTCAATGGTCACAACAGCAAATAGTTATACAGAGAGATTTTTTTGAGTTTGTTCTTTTTGGAGACGAGGCAACATTCCACAAAATGGTAGTGTAAACAGACACAATTTTATTATTCCACAACCAATCCGTACTGTGCTCGCACACATAGTCAAACGAGATGGTTCTTAAATGTTTGGGGTGGAATCATAGGCAATTACGTTATAGGTCCTTTTTTCTTTGAGGAATCGGTAAATGGTGAGGTTTATTTAAATTTTCTAGTGAATCATTTACCTATTCTACTTGAAAATGTACCATTAAACGTCCGCCAACATATGTGGTACCTTCACGACGGAGCCCCTGCTCACCATAACACACTTGTCAACGGTGAACTCGATGAATTATTTTCTGAAAGATGGATAGGAAGAGATGGGTCAGTTCACTGGACACCCAGATCACCAGAATTAAACAAAGTTGATCTCTTTTTCTGGGGTTTTATTAAAGACGTAGTGTATAGGACGCCTCCAACAACGGTTGACGATATGAAAATAAGGATTCAAAACACCTTTTAAAGTGTCACACAACAAATGCTTACAAACGTCAGTAGGTCTTTCGAAACTCGTCTCCAAGCTTGTGTAGACGTTATGGGAGGTCACTTTGAACACCTTTTATAAGAAATATAGGAAGTATGTTGAACATTTTTTATTTAATTTAGTTTTCTTAATAAATTTTAATAAATCAAAGTATCATTGATATTAATATTTAATTAATACATGTTGCTATCAACAATAAAACTAAAATATCTCGAAAACTAATAACTTTAGGTATAGGGAATATTTAAAAGATATGCAAGTATACTGATAGAACTTTTCGATGATAATATAAAATACAGGGTGTTCCATTTAAAAATATGAAGAAAATCTTTTATTTACATTTTGACTTACCCTGTATACAATTTGTGTAGTTATAAAAAAATTGTACCTTGTTACAAAACTACTTTAATATTGACAGTCAAAAGCAGTAAAAAAATAAGTTTATATATTTACCGTCAGAAACATACAGGGCGATCAAATCAGTATGCTTTTTTAATAAAACTGCTCGTAACTTTGAAACACTCGGTATAACCCTAGACAAGTGTTATATCTCGTGAATCAGAAAAATGTAGAGAAACCAGATTTTGAATAAAAAACAGGGTTTTCCATTTAAAAAAACATAACTTTGGTTTGGCACGGTGTTATAGAGGACCCTGTATATTTTTCACTAATTTTAGAATGTTTACATGAAAGGTATCTATAACTTTTATTAACAACTTTTTTTCATATATTGTATAATAACAGATATATTGGACTTTGTCACAGAAGTTGATAACCCTGTATTTCCATTTTTACATTTCATTGCTACATACAATACCTACAGATCCTACAATATCCTACAATATTGTAGGTGTTTTCAGAGACTCGATTACTTCTTCTAAAATCTAGTTTTGTATGTCATACCAACAGCATTCGTTAATGGTTCTGCTTTCCTATATTCGTTATTTTTCTATTTATCTGATATGATGTTTGTGTTCTAAGGGTATCGAGATAATATTCTACTATGATTTGAGTTTATATCAGCGCCGGGGCAAGTTTTTACAGAAATTTCTGCCAGGAATTTCGTCAAATTTGAAAAATCATTCAAATGTTCTGCACTTGCAGTTTTAGAATCATGTGTGTAGTATTTATTGTGATTAATGGTGTATGTGCCAACCATGGACGTATAAATAAATTTTATTAAATCTTTATTTATACGTCCATGGTGCCAACTATTACGGACATGGTTATTAAATTTACTATATAGTTGCTATTTCAGTGTTTATTATCGTATTTGTTGATTTCAGAGCTACTGTAAAGGAATTAATGTCGGTTTAAATGATGATACATTAGGTGGTATAATAAAATGTAGTATTGCTCAATATTTAGCTTTAGAAATAACCAAAGGTAATGGTAGAGACAACAGAGCTGTCACGAGATATTTTCCTTGGTTATGTAGTACTTCAATAACGCAACAGAGGTTAGTATTTTGTTGTTTTGGTTTGGAGACAATTACATGGATATTTATTTTTTCAGTCCAAGAGAATTCATTGAGTGCATAGGCCATATACGACTTCTTTCATGGCTTTTACTGGGATCGCTAACACATACGGCATTACAGGGTAACAACAATAATAACTGTCAAATATTAAGTCAGCCAATTCCCCAAGAAGCTTCTTGTCAAATCGCTGACCACATTCAAGTGATAATGGCTGGTTTTGCCGAACAACCAAAGGCATCTATATTACATATGTCGTCGCTATTCCATACATTCATTTTATGCCAGGTAAGAAGTAGCTTAATAATAAATTATGTAGCGTAAATAAATATATCATCATCACAGTCATTAACATCTTACTAACGTCTCAATGTCCACATTTCAAAAGCGTATAAGCGTCGTATATCTGATTCTTTAACTGTCCATGTCTCGCATGCATAGTAAAATATGGAAAAGACCAGAATTGAAACGAGCCTCTTCTTGTTTGTCATATTAATGTGACGATCACGCCATACCCGTTTAGTTCAGCTAATTACTTCGCACACCGCAATAGTTCGGGTTTCAGGAAAGTTTTGTATGCGATCAATAACCATGATTTTGGTTTTGTTAACCCTTTCAATGCT
The DNA here is from genome assembly GCF_917563875.1 of Diabrotica virgifera virgifera. Classification (NCBI taxonomy): domain Eukaryota; kingdom Metazoa; phylum Arthropoda; class Insecta; order Coleoptera; family Chrysomelidae; genus Diabrotica; species Diabrotica virgifera. The sequence continues at coordinate 111,603,310 of NC_065452.1, forward strand.
GACGAAATATACCTAACGCAACCTGGGTGCTAACTCGATTTTTCGCTGCAATTACATCGTAGTGTTTTGGTGGAGACATACTCAATAGAAATACAACTTGATTCAAAGTCAAAAAATTACTAACCTCTAAACGAATGTTGTGCATATCTGCATATGACGCCTGAAGACGTCATGCGCACTCCACAATAGTAAGGGTATGACGTTTTTAGGCATCATCAGCATTCAAAGGGTTAACCATGAGTCTAAACTTAGCACTTTCTACCTCGAGTTTTTTTAATACGTTAGTAATTTCTTCTGGGGCCTGATTCTAATTCAAATTTCGACCGAAAACAACATGGAAAACAAGTCGCAATCAATATGGCGACGTTGAAATGCGATTGTGCGAACCTTGTGGATTTTAGTTGAACTAACGAAATGAGGTCACAAAATAGCGACTATCGAAATTAATAGCGACTCCAAAAAAGTGGTTATTATAATTTCGACTCGAAATTATTGTGACACGGACATGAATGAATGGCCGAAAGCGAGGTTAGGTTTAGTTTAGGAAGGAGATGTGTTTGGTTTGTTTCTTGCAAGGAAAACTAAAGCAAAATGTATTAATACGGCTGGGTTTTATGGAAATTTCCTGGTTTTGGAGGAATTAGATAGAATAGTATTAAATTAGAAATAAAATAATTGAGAATGTTCACAACGTGAATTATCAACTCAATGAAAGATGTAAGGTAATAATCTGGGAAAATTAGTATAAACAAGGAAAATTATGTACCAGCTATTTTATTGCTGGACATGCTGGAATCAAATCTTAAGATTTCATGTATTAGTAATATAGCTATGCAAAGTGTGCTATTTGGTTTATAAACAAATTAGCGCTCCAAAATCTGTTTTCAATTATTGCTCTGTAACTCAGAAGATTTTAACGTTAAACCGTGTTAAACCAAAAACACTCACATAAAAATTCACTGTAATTTAATTCTGCACATAGATATTTTTTTTCGATTTCCTTCGGCGGAAATTTTCCTCGGAAAATTCGGGTTTTCCAAACAAAATCTTTACTTTTCAACTAAAATTGTAGGGAAGTAATTATTTATCAATAATTAAATAACTTGGTGACAAAATCTTTTTTGTTATGAGTGTCTTGAAGATATATGAAAATTTGTATGTACAAAGAGGACCGGAATAAAAAGGTAATGGTTAAAAGATTGAAATCCTGTTGTTTATAACTCTGTCACAAATGCCGGTCAAATTTGGCCGGTTATACCTGGGACCACTCCTCGCAATTCCATTTTTTTTTCCTTCGAAAAGGGCACAGAAGCCGTGCCCTTTTCAACAGCGTGAACTTAATTCAGTTTAATCTAATATCTTTCACAGCTATTCATAGCTATTCTGGTGTATCACAATCTTTCTGGTTATTATTTCGACCGAAATTTTTTTATTTGACTTTTTAATTATTGCTATACTATTGGTTAGATTGTCGCCGGTCTCCTGATATACAGAGAGGGGCTAAATTATGGAATAAATTAATTTTCTCTAAAATGGACGATTTTAGAGAAAAATCCCGAAACAGGTCGATTTTTATTTTTAAATTAAATTTCTTTGGCATATATTTCAAGCTAGTGACGTCATCCATCCGAGCGTGATGACGTAATCGATTATTTTTTAAATAGGAATGGGGGTCATGTGGTAGCTCATTTAAAAAGGCGTTCAATTCTCTATTCAGTATTATAAACAATAATATCATTATTTATACAGGGTGGCCAAAAAAAAATTGAACTAAATTAATTGACGCAAAAAGAAGAATGTATTCAATTTATTAAACTCAAAATACATTCTATTGCTGTCAGAAAATAGAAAAAAAATGTTTACTTGGTAAATAAACATTGCTTTTAGCTTAAAATAAATGTTCAAACTGCGTAGGAGGGAGGCTGTTTGTGATTTAATTTAAGCGAAAAGAAATGTTTATTTGTGAAATAAACCTTTTTTTCTATTTTCTGACAGCATTACAATGTATTCTGAGTTAAATAAATTACATACATACTTCTTTTTACGCCAATTAATTTAATTCAAAAATTATTTTTTGACAAACCTGTATAAATAATATTAATGTTTATATTACTGAATATAGAATTGAATGCCCTTTCAAATGACCTACCACACGACCCCTATTCCCATTAAAAAAAATTATTGATTACGTCATTACGCTCAGATGGATGACGTCACTAGTGTGAAATATATGACAAAAAATTGTAATTTAAAAATAAAAATCGACGTGTTTCGGGATTTTGCTCCAAAATCGTCCATTTTAGAGAAAATGAATTTATTCTATAATTTAGCCCCTCTCTGTATAATCTACTATAAAAAATCTTTCATGTAATCAATTTATTTAATTATGTATTGATAAATAATTACTTCCCTACAATTTTAATTGAAAATTGCAGATTTTTTTGGGAAAACTCGGATTTTCCGAGTAAAATTTTTGTTGAAGGAAATCGGAAAAAAAAATAACTTTGTGCATAACTAAATTACGGTGAATTTTTATTTGAGTGTTTTTGGCTTAAAGGAAAACTCTTAGGAGTTACAGAGCACTAATTGAAAAAAAAAGAAGATTTAGGATTGCTAATTTGTTTATAAATAAAATAACACACTTTCTGCGGACTTGTCATACCCTATATTACTAATATATGCAATCTTGAGATTCGATTTTAGCAATAAAATAGCTGGTAAATAATTTTTCTCAAAAATGGCATTTTTTCGATAATTTTCCCAGACTATGAATAAATGTTGCGATGGTTGCGTAGCTAATAAATCCAATAAACCGGAGACCCAACCCAAATTCTGAGCAGTGTCAAAATGATAACGTTAATATCCCCAGTTGTAACTAATATCAAAATGAATAAGAATCGCTATAAATTGCGACCATCATGGCGGCGTCGAAATTCAATAGCGACCTCGAAATGAATTAGAATCAGGCCCCTGGAGTAGGGACTAGAAGTGTAGTGTCTTCTGCAAAACGCAAGTTAGATATCTTGGTACCGCCATATCAAATATTAATAAAGTTATTATCATAATACATGAGAACTGTAATTTACCATTCTAATTGGGAAATAAGCCACAATTTACCTTGAAAAATGATTTTATTGTCGTTTCGACTTCCAATTCGAAGGTCGTTATCTTAGTATTTAGATCCTTTGAATTCTAAGGATAAGCCGGCAGACGTCATGCCAGTCAAATTCGACTTTGAACCACCATTTGAAGTGGTCATAAAAAACCACCAAATGGATGAAACAGTTGAACCGAAACTGGAGGAAGGTTCACTCGTATGGTATACGGATGGATCTAAGATAGATGAAAGGGCAGGAGTGGGAGTTACTGGGCCGAATTTCAGGCTATCCAAATCTCTTGGAAACGCCCTATCTTTCAGGCAGAAATACATGCCATACAGATTAGTGCCCAAGAATGTCTCAACTGAGACACTCGTAGGGCAAAAGTCTTCATTTTATCAGACAGCCAAGCTGCCTTAAAGGCTCTAAAGTCATTTACTTGTGAGTCAAAGTTGGTTTGGGAATGTAAAAAATCCCTTAAGAAGCTGGTGGAAAGCAACAAAGTAACTTTGATGTGGGTGCCAGGTCACAAGGGAATTGCAGGAAATGAGGAAGCTGATAGCCTCGCAAAAGAAGGAGCCAATACCCCATTCCAAGGTCCAGAATCCTTCTGTGGACTACCAAAAAGCCACATCAGAGAGGAACTCCGGACCTGGGAACTCAATCAACAACAACTACAAGGTGATTGATTAGTAGGGTAAAGCTCAATTGCTTCGCTATAGTAATAGATAGCAACAAAAGTTAATAACAAAAATTTTAGCCACCTTTGAGCTTCACATTACAAAATTTAGTTAGAATGTTACAGGGTGTTCGATAACACAGTGGCAGACCTAACTTATGTTTTTTAAATGGAACACCCTATATTTTACTTTATATTCGAAATCCTGTTAACTTCTCCATCACAAAAATATAAAGGTTCGTAATGTTATACAGGGTATTTACAAAGTTATAACCAATTTTGTATGAAAATCGTAACAAGTTCAACTCCCTGTCAAATTCAGGGTGAGTCAAAACGCAAGTACATTATTTTCTCAGTAATGTTAAATGGAACACCCTGTATTTTATATCATTATTGAAAAGTAACATTAACGTACTTTAATTTTTATATAACATTCCCTATGCCCAAATTTATTAGTTTTCGAGATATTTTCATTTTTCAGAGCAAATTATTTTAGGTGTTTAAATTTATCTAAATTTTAAGTAAGCCATGACTGAATTGACAAATGAAGATAACCGATTATCAATCCGGTAATCAATGTAACACTGTAGCAAATAAAGCAATAAAAATAATTTATTAGTAATACATTTTACAAACAAAAACACAACCACTACATGCAACATTTTTGAAACAATTAAAAACTATCTTTTTATGTAAATGCAACAAATAAACAAAGAAAATTAGTAATAAATTTTACAAAAAAACACACAAACACAAAATACAATATTTTGTGAAGACAATTAAACACTACTTTTGTATGTAAATGTAACAATGTAACAAATAAATAACGAAACATAATTTATCAGTAATACATTTTGCAAAAAAAACATGTTTGAAAAAATTAGAAGCTACTTTTAATAAAATATTTTTAATATTTAATTACATAAGGTGTTCAAAATTATCTCGCTAACACATTTATGTACTCCTAAAAACGATCATTGAATGAGCTACTTACTCTACGGAGCATTTGTAAATTAACACATCGAAATACACTTTGTATTCTATTTTTCATCTCATCCCTTGTTGTTGGAGGTATTTTATAAACTTCATTATTAACGTAACCCCAAAAAAATCAGTCCAGTTTATTAAATTCTGGTGATTTGGGTGGCCACGCTACTAGTCCATTGAAAAATGAAAATATCTCGAAAACTAATAAATTTAGACATAGGGAATGTTATCTAAAGATTAAAGTACGGTAATGGTACTTTTTTTTCCCAAGATCTCGAATTTGCAGATGACATCTGCCTGATAACTGAACACCGAAATCATATGCAAGCAAAAATTGACAAATTGGCACAGTACTCCGACACGATCGGACTTCGAATAAACACAGAAAAAACTAAACTTCTAAAAAATAATAACCATCCAAATAATAAAATAATGATAAACGGTAAAGAAGTAGAAGAGGTAGACAAGTTCACATATCTGGGATCTGTCATGGAAAGGAGCGGGGGGTGTAAAAAGGATATACAGACGAGAATAACAAAGGCGCAACACGCATTCAACGCTTTAAATAGAATTTGGCAAACAAACGAAATATCGGAAACAACAAAAATTAAAATCTTTAACAGTTGCATTTAAAGTATACTGCTCTATGGAGCAGAAACATGGAAACAGGACGAAAATACAACTAAAAAACTACCAACATTTGTAAACAAATCTCTAAGAAAAATCCTGAAAATATACTGGCCAAACAAAATAACTAATAGAGAACTATGGGAAAGGACAAAGCAAACTAACGTATCTACTACAGTCAAAAAAAATGGAAATGGATCGGCCACACTTTAAGGAAAGACCAAAGCAGCATAGCAAGACAAGCACTTGAATACCAACCAGAGGGGAAAAGGAAGAGGGGCAGACCAGACAACAGCTGGAAAAGAACAACAACGAGAGAACACGAAAAATTGGACTAAGATGGGGCGAAGTCAAAAAGAGAGCAAAAGATAGAAGAGAGTGGAGGGAATTAGTTCACAATTTATCCAGAGAATAAAAACAAAAGAAGATGCGCTGTCCCGGCCAGACAGCAATCTTACACTTTTGGCCAAGAAACGCATAAGCGCCCAATACTCCACAAGGAGGGATGGAACGAGAGAGAGTGGTACTTTTCAATAGTAATATAAAATACAGGGTGTTCCATTTAAAATTACTGAGAAAATAATGTACTTGCGTTTTGACTCACCCTGTATTTGATATAAAGAAAATTAGCAATATCGACCATTCTTAAAAATTTTGACAATACGTTAAAAAATATGGCATTAATAAACCATTGTTGTTTTGCTTATTTTTATTTATACAGGGAGTTGAACTTGTTACGATTTTCATATAAAATTGGTTATAACTTTGTAAATACCCTGTATAACATAACAAACCTTTATATTTTTGTGATGGAGAAGTTAACAGGATTTCGAACTTAAAATAAAATATAGGGTGTTCCATTTAAAAAAAAAACATAAGTTTGGTCTGCACTGTGTTATCGAACACCCTGTAACATTCTAACTAATTTTGTAATGTAAAGCTCAAAGCTGGCTAAAAATTTTGTTATTAACTTTTACTGCTATCTATTACTATAGCGGAGCTATTGAGCTTTACCCTACTAATCAATCTAAAACCCTGTATACTGGTCCAACACACCAGGACAAAGGCAGGCAAAAAGGCTCATAAAGGTGTCGCATAGTGCAACAAACCGCCTTCTCGAAATGAGTAAAAAAGATAAAATGGTCACTGGCCTTCTCACTGGTCACTGACCTCTGAGATATCCTCTCAAAAAAATGGGCAAATCAGATAGTGAGAACTGTCGTTTCGGTGACAACGAAAAACAAACGGCAGAACACATTCTATGCAATTGCGTAGCGCTGTTCTGCAAACGACTGAAATTCCTAGAAGAGGTCACCCTAACGCCCTCTGACATAGGAAACAAGTCACCTAGGATGCTAATCAATTTCATCAAAAGTATTGGCATCCTAGAGTTTAACTAGATTAAGGTATGCACAAAAGATCTTTATAGGTCGAAGTGCTGAGAGGCTCCATAGCCTTAACGACCTCACATAATCTAATCTAATCTAATCTAACGACCTCCGAAGTGGAAGTCGAAACGCCAATAAAATCATTTTTCAAGGTAAATTGTGGCTTATTTCCCAATCAGAAATTGTAAGTCCCGTAGAACCACACTGTAATATTGAATAGCTGGGCAGTTTCAAATAATACATTTTCAAACATTTTTTTCAGCTTTGGACGATCTATTTAGAACAAGGATTAAGTAGTAACATACCAATAACAGAAGCATACAACGTAACTATGAATATTCTTTTTGATTTCTGGGGTAAAGTAACACCCTGCATCTTACAACTAATACAGCAATCTAAAATGTTATGTGAAATAGTTAGTTTACACTTTTTAAGCATGTTGGAGGCGCTGTTGGAGTGTCAGTCCACGTTTGTAGGAAAATTGCTACCGCTCTGGACACCTGTCCTCTGTTCAAGTCAACTGCAGGTAAAGTATAATTCAGCAGGTGAAAATTAAAGTGGCATAAGTCAATTTAAGGCATGTTTGAGCAATAGAGCTAAAATTGTTCGAAAAAGATCAAATAAAACGATATTTCAATACAAATAACTGAAAAATAAAAGTTTAAGTGGTGATCTAATATAGAAATATGAATTCAACACCTTTCGTATATGTACAATAAAATAATTGGGCTAGATGGCTTAAGCCACTTTCACTCTAAACATGTGCAAGGTAAATTCATTTATAACGATTTTAATCTGGAAAAGCAATGGATTGTATTGAACATTTTACGTGAATAACTTAAAATTACATTATTAGCATGTTGAATTCATTACATTCATTTTTGGTTTTCTAAAAATTGTCTGTTACTGTTCTATAGCAAAGGTCCATTATCTTTAACATCATCTGCAGTGTTTACATCCAAGAAAAGCAGGTGATGCACCGGAGGAATAAACGGTAACAGATCGATCATGTCTTGCTTTTTAACTCCCCAACAGGTCTCTTTGATGGATAAAGTTTTCCGTGGGGCATTGTTTAAAGCTACGGGTCTTCTTTTTCTTCCAGTCGGCTTTATGTTTAGAATATTAAACTCCACTATATTATGCAATGTTTCTTTGTACATTATTTCGTAAGAATTAACTTTTTGTATTCTGATCCATTGATTTTCAACCAGTTCACAAAATTGTTGTCAGTGTTTTTCTTTCTCTTAATCATATTTTCCTCTAAATTATTAGTTGAAGAAAATCTTCATATTTCTATACTTTGCCATGATGTCGTGCCAGGCTTGAGAAACATAGGTTAAGTTTCCTTTTGATGCCGATTCTACACTGCCAAATCTGGTACTCTAAGTAGTCTCCTCACTCTGAATAAACCTCGTTAATGCCAAACACATGTTCATATTGCGATTTTGGCCTCCACAGGTACCACTGTACTTTGTTACATGTCGATCTTTAAACCCACTTGTGTAGAGGCAGGGTAGAGCCGTTCGCCCATTTCGATGGAATGATCAATGCGATCTGTTATCAGGACTAGTACGAATGGCCTGGAAAAAACTTTTTATCTATGACATCAATAGTAGTCTCCTCACTCTGAATAAACCTCGTTAATACCAAACACATGTTCATGTTGCGATTTTGACCTCGACAGGTACCACTGTACTTAGTTACATGTCGATCTTTAAACCCACTTGTGTAGGACAAGGTAGAGCCTTTCGCACATTTCAATGGCATGATCAATGCGATCTGTTATCAGGACTAGTACGAATGGCCTAGCAAAAACTTTTGATCTATGACATCGATAGTAGTCTCCTCACTCTGAATAAACCTCGTTAATACCAAACACATGTTCATGTTGCGATTTTGACCTCGACAGGTACCACTGTACTTAGTTACATGTCGATCTTTAAACCCACTTGTGTAGGACAAGGTAGAGCCTTTCGCACATTTCAATGGCATGATCAATGCGATCTGTTATCAGGACTAGTACGAATGACCTGGAAAAATCTTTTGATCTATGCCATCGATAGTAGTCTCCTCACTCTGAATAAACCTCGTTAATGCCAAACACATGTTCATGTTGCGATTTTGGCCTCCACAGGTTACCTAGTTACATGTCGATCTTTAAACCCACTTGTGTAGAGGCAGGGTAGAGCCATTCGCACATTTCGATGGAATGATCAATGCGATCTGTTATCAGGACTAGTACGAATGGCCTAGCAAAAACTTTTGATCTATGACATCGATAGTAGTCTCCTCAGTCTGAATAAACCTCGTTAATGCCAAACACATGTTCATATTGCGATTTTGGCCTCCACAGGTACCACTGTAGTTGAATTACATGTCGATCTTTAAACCCACTTGTGTAGAGGCAGAGTAGAGCCTTTCGCCCATTTCGATGGAATAATCAATGCGATCTGTTATCAGAACTAGTACGAATGGCCTAGAAAAAACTTTTGATTTATGACATCGATAGTAGTCTCCTCACTCTGAATAAACCTCGTTAATGCCAAACACATGTTCATATTGCGATTTTGGCCTCCACAGGTACCACTGTACTTAATTACATGTCGATCTTTAAATCCACTTGTGTAGAGGCAGGGTAGAGCCTTTCGCCCATTTCGATGGAATAATCAATGCGATCTGTTATCAGAACTAGTACGAATGGCCTAGAAAAAACTTTTGATCTATGAGATCGATAGTGTCTCCTCACTCTGAATGAACCTCGTTAATGCCAAACACATGTTCATATTGCGATTTTAGCCTCCACAGGTACCACTGTACGTAATTACATGTCGATCTTTAAACCCACTTGTGTAGAGGCAGGGTAGAGCCTTTCGCCCATTTCGATGGAATGATCAATGCGATCTGTTATCAGGACTAGTACGAATGGCCTGGAAAAAACTTTTTATCTATGACATCAATAGTAGTCACCTCAGTCTGAATAAACCTCGTTAATGCCAAACACATGTTCATGTTGCGATTTTGACCTCCACAGGTACCACTGTACTTAATTACATGTCGATCTTTAAACCCACTTATGTAGAGGCAGGGTAGAGCCTTTCGCCCATTTCGATGGAATGATCAATGCGATCTGTTATCAGGACTAGTACGAATGGCCTGGAAAAAACTTTTTATCTATGACATCAATAGTAGTCTCCTCACTCTGAATAAACCTCGTTAATACCAAACACATGTTCATATTGCGATTTGGGCCTCCACAGATACCATTGTACTTAGTTACATGTCGATCTTTAAACCCACTTGTGTAGGATAGGGTAGAGCCTTTCGCACATTTCGATGGCATGATCAATGCGATCTGTTATCAGGACTAGTACGAATGACCTGGAAAAATCTTTTGATCTATGACATCGATAGTAGTCTCCTCACTCTGAATAAACCTCGTTAATACCAAACACATGTTCATATTGCGATTTTGGCCTCCACAGATACCATTGTACTTAGTTTCATGTAGATCTTTAAACCCATTTGTGTAGAGGCAGGGTAGAGCCTTGTGTCAGTAGTACATCTGGTGGCAGAGCTATAGCGCCCTAATTCCGGGATTCATTGGATGTATAATAAACTACCTTCATTTTTCACTATAATTATATTTGAACTTCACACTGTTCATTTAACCATAATAACGGTTTACATGTAAATAATAACAATGTCACGTTTAGTGTATTATTGCTTCATCGAATGACTAAAAATGGATATCAATGAATCGTCCCGTCTTCTCGTCGCTTTTTATATACAATACTAAATCACAACAGGCATGGTTTACTAGAGATCAATGCCGATCATATGTACCCTAATGGAAACTATATTATATTTTGTTTCGTACAAGTTCTGTTCAATGCTAAGGGTTAACGTACCATGTTACAGCCTTTCGCACATTTCGATGGCATGATCAATGCGATCTGTTATCAGGACTAGTACGAATGGCCTGGAACAAACTTTTGATCTATGACACCGATAGTAGTCTCCTCAGTCTGAATAAACCTCGTTAATGCCAAACACATGTTCATATTGCGATTTTGGCCTCCACAGGTACCACTCTACTTTGTTACATGTCGATCTTTAAACCCACTTGTGTAGAGGCAGGGTAGAGCCTTTCGCACATTTCGATAGCATCATCAATGCGATCTGTTATCAGGACTAGTACGAATGGCCTGGAACAAACTTTTGATCTATGACACCGATAGTAGTCTCCTCAGTCTGAATAAACCTCGTTAATGCCAAACACATGTTCATATTGCGATTTTGGCCTCCACAGGTACCACTGTACTTTGTTACATGTCGATCTTTAAACCCACTTGTGTAGAGGCAGGGTAGAGCCTTTCGCCCATTTCGATGGAATGATCAATGCGATCTGTTATCAGGACTAGTACGAATGGCCTGGAAAAAACTTTTTATCTATGACATCAATAGTAGTCACCTCAGTCTGAATAAACCTCGTTAATGCAAAACACATGTTCATGTTGCGATTTTGGCCTCCACAGGTACCACTGTACTTAATTACATGTCGATCTTTAAACCCACTTATGTAGAGGCAGGGTAGAGCCTTTCGCCCATTTCGATGGAATGATCAATGCGATCTGTTATCAGGACTAGTACGAATGGCCTGGAAAAAACTTTTTATCTATGACATCAATAGTAGTCTCCTCACTCTGAATAAACCTCGTTAATACCAAACACATGTTCATATTGCGATTTTGGCCTCCACAGATACCATTGTACTTAGTTACATGTCGATCTTTAAACCCACTTGTGTAGGATAGGGTAGAGCCTTTCGCACATTTCAATGGCATGATCAATGCGATCTGTTATCAGGACTAGTACGAATGACCTGGAAAAATCTTTTGATCTATGACATCGATAGTAGTCTCCTCACTCTGAATAAACCTCGTTAATGCCAAACACATGTTCATATTGCGATTTTGGCCTCCACAGATACCATTGTACTTAGTTTCATGTAGATCTTTAAACCCATTTGTGTAGAGGCAGGGTAGAGCCTTGTGTCAGTAGTACATCTGGTGGCAGAGCTATAGCGCCCTAATTCCGGGATTCATTAGATGTAAATAAACTACCTTCATTTTTCACTATAATTATATTTGAACTTCACAGTGTTCATTTAACCATAACAACGGTTTATATGTAAATAATAACAATGTCACGTTTAGTGTATTATTGCTTCATCGAATGACTAAAAATGGATATCAATGAATCGTCCCGTCTTCTCGTCGCTTTTTATATACAATACTAAATCACAACATGCATGGTTTACTAGAGATCAATGCCGATCATATGTACCCTAATGGAAACTATATTATATTTTGTTTCGTACAAGTTCTGTTCAATGCTAAGGGTTAACGTACCATGTTACAACCTTTCGCACATTTCGATGGCATGATCAATGCGATCTGTTATCAGGACTAGTACGAATGGCCTGGAACAAACTTTTGATCTATGACACCGATAGTAGTCTCCTCAGTCTGAATAAACCTCGTTAATGCCAAACACATGTTCATATTGCGATTTTGGCCTCCACAGGTACCACTGTACTTTGTTACATGTCGATCTTTAAACCCACTTGTGTAGAGGCAGGGTAGAGCCGTTCGCCCATTTCGATGGAATGATCAATGCGATCTGTTATCAGGACTAGTACGAATGGCCTGGAAAAAACTTTTTATCTATGACATCAATAGTAGTCTCCTCACTCTGAATAAACCTCGTTAATACCAAACACATGTTCATGTTGCGATTTTGACCTCGACAGGTACCACTGTACTTAGTTACATGTCGATCTTTAAACCCACTTGTGTAGGACAAGGTAGAGCCTTTCGCACATTTCAATGGCATGATCAATGCGATCTGTTATCAGGACTAGTACGAATGACCTGGAAAAATCTTTTGATCTATGCCATCGATAGTAGTCTCCTCACTCTGAATAAACCTCGTTAATGCCAAACACATGTTCATATTGCGATTTTGGCCTCCACAGGTACCACTGTACTTAGTTACATGTAGATCTTTAAACCCACTTGTGTAGAGGCAGGGTAGAGCCTTGTGTCAGTAGTACATCTGGTGGCAGAGCTATAGCGCCCTAATTCCGGGATTCATTGGATGTATAATAAACTACCTTCATTTTTCACTATAATTATATTTGAACTTCACAGTGTTCATTTAACCGTAACAACGGTTTATATGTAAATAATAACAATGTCACGTTTAGTGTATTATTGCTTCATCGAATGACTAAAAATGGATATCAATGAATCGTCCCGTCTTCTCGTCGCTTTTTATATACAATACTAAATCACAACATGCATGGTTTACTAGAGATCAATGCCGATCATATGTACCCTAATGGAAACTATATTATATTTTGTTTCGTACAAGTTCTGTTCAATGCTAAGGGTTAACGTACCATGTTACAGCCTTTCGCACATTTCGATGGTATGATCAATGCGATCTGTTATCAGGACTAGTACGAATGGCATGGAAAAATCTTTTGATCTATGACACCGATAGTAGTCTCCTCAGTCTGAATAAACCTCGTTAATGCCAAACACATGTTCATGTTGCGATTTTGACCTCGACAGGTACCACTGTACTTAGTTACATGTCGATCTTTAAACCCCCTTGTGTAGAGACAGGGTAGAGCCCTTCGCACATTTCTATGGCACGATCAATGCAATCTGTTATCAGGACTATGTCGTCCGCGGACCTGAGGAGACTAAGTTGCTCTCTATTTATGTTTATGCCTATTTATATTATTACAATTTTATGTAAGTGTGAAATATTGTTTATAACTAAACATTTATTTTCAGTTGCCAGGGCATTTACAAGTAAGATTACAAAACTGCCGTAATTTTCCACCCACAAGTATTCAAGAAGCAATCCCAGAGAAATTAAAACTAGCAAATTTACATAATCCAATGCTCCTACGATGGTTACAGAGGTTGCAATTTAAAATGGGACAAATTGAACTCCAGTCATCAACAGCAACACAATTCTATTCATTGTAAATAATTTATTTATAAATTATAATATTTTTATTTAACAAAAATTTATACATACGGTTGGAATAAATTATTCGAAATTATAAACATAACCACAGTTTTATTTTTTCCTTAAGGTTATTCATTTAGTTAATTTCATCCTTTAGTAAGTCCATTGTCTGTCTAGAATCTTCAGAACCCAGTGGATGCAGCTGAAACAACATTAAAATGGCTAAAAAGTTTTAAACAATGTAATAGAGTGCTTAATATAAATTTTTAACGTGTCCTTGTATATTTCTCTCCAAAAAATACACTATACAGGGTGATTGATTAGTGGGGTAAATCTCCGTAGATCCGTTATAGTAATAGATAGCGATAAAAGTTAATAACAAAAATTGTCACTAACTTTGAGCTTCACATCACAAAATTAGTTAGAATGTTACAGGGTGTTCAATATCATAATGGCAGACCAAACTTATGTTTTTTTTAATGGAACACCCTGTATTTTATTTTATATTCGAAATCTTCTTAACTTCTCCATTACAAAAATATAAAGGTTTGGTATGTTAAACAGGGTGTTTACAAAGTTATAACCAATTTTATATGAAAGTTGTAACAAATTCAACTCCCTGTATAAATAAAAATAAGCACAACGACAATGGTTTATTGATGCCATATTTTTTTATTCATTGTCAAAATTTTCATAAATGATTGATATTGCTAATTTTCTTTATATTGAATACAGGGTGAGTCAAAACGCAAGTACATTATTTTTTCAGTAATTTTAAATGGAACACCCTGTATTTTATATCACTATCGAAAAGTACCATTGCCGTACTTTAATTTGTATACAACATTCCCTATGTCTAAATTTATTAGTATTCGAGATATTTTCATTTTTCCATGGACCAGTAGCGTGGCCACCCAGATTACCAGAATTTAATAAACTGGACTGATTTTTTTGGGGTTACGTTAAGAATGAAGGATATAAAATACCTCTAACAACAAAGAATGAGATGAAAAATAGAATACCAAGTGTATTTCGAAGTGTTAAATTACAAATGCTTCGTAATTTAAGTAACTCATTCAATAACCGTTTTTAGACATGCATAAAAATGTGCTAGGAGGTCATTTTGAACACCTTATGTAATTAAATATTTAAAATATTTTATTAAAAGTAGCTTTCAATTTTTTCAAAAATATTGCATTTTGTGTTTTTTTTGTAAAATTTTTTACTGATAAATTATTTTTCGTTCTTTATTTGTTACATTGTTACATTTACATACAAAAGTAGTTTTTAATTGTTTTCACAAAATGTTGTATTTTGTGTTTCTGTTTTTTTTTTTGTAAAATTTATGACTAATTAATTATTTTTCTTTTTTATTTGTTACATTTACATACAAAAGTAGTTTTAATTGTTCAAAAAATATTGTATGTTGTGGTTGTGTTTTTTTTTGTAAAATTGATTACTAATAAATTATTTTTCTTTTATTTATTTGCTACATTGTTACACTGATTAACGGACTGATAATCAGTAATCGTAAATTGTCAGTTTTAGACAATTTACCTAATTAATAATTTACTCTGAAAAATGAAAATATCTCGAAAACTAATAAATTTAGACATAGGGAATGTTATATAAAAATTAAAGTACGGTAATGGTACTTTTCGATAGTGATATAAGATACAGGGTGTTCCATTTAAATTTACTGAGACAGGGTTTTCCATCTAAAATTACTGAGAAAATAATGTATTTGTGTTTTGACTCACCCGCATTCGATATAAAGAAAATTAGCAATATTAATCATGTTTGAAAATTTTGACAATAAATAAAAAAATATGGCATCAATAATCCATTGCTGTTGTGCTTATTTTTATTTATACAGTGAGTTGAACTTGTTACGATTTTCATATAAATATGGTTATAACTTTGTAAATACTCCGTATAACATAACAAACTTTATATTTTTGTAATTTAGAAGATAAGAAGATTTCGAATATAAAATAAAATACGGGGTGTTCCATTTAAAAAAACATAAGTTTGGTCTGCCACTAAGTTATCGAACACCCTGTAACATTCTAACTAATTTTGTAATATGAATCTCAAAGTTGTCTACAATTTTTGTTATTAACTTTTATTGCTATCTATTATAATAGCGGATCTATTGAGCTTTACCCCACTAATCAATCACCCTGTATTTTTAATTTCTGTAAAACAGTTATTTCTCACTGTTTATGAGCTTGTGTAATTTGATTCAGCTAGTTTGTTATTAATTTGTCATTTAGATTTACACCTTTTTGTAAATTTGTAGTAATTATGTTGTTTTTAAAAAATTATTAACCTAATCAAACTCGTTTTATAACGGGTACAAAGCTAGACTAGAACACAAGGGAGTGATCACAGAAGAAATAGCTATTGAAAGCTGTGTTAAACAAGCTTTTATCTTATCTCCTACTTTATTCCTAATTTTGGTAGATTGGATTATGAGGAAAGAAACAGATGATCGGACAGGCATTAGATGGAACCTCTTTAATCAGGTCGAAGATCTTGAATTTGCTGGCGACGTCTGCCTGTTAACAGAATACAGAACTCGCATGCAAACAAAAATCGATAAGCTAACACAGTACTCTGACATGATTGGCACAACTCGCCTTCAATACGTTAAATAAAATCTGACAAACAAGTGAAATATCAAGAAGCAACAAAAATCAATATATGTATTCAATACTGGTGTAAAAAGAATATTACTCTAGGGGGCAGAAACTTGGAAGCACGACGAAAGCACAACAAAGAAGAGGACAATGAAAGGAACTGTGTAACGGAATTAATTGAGCATTCAGAAATTCAGATTTAATTAAGTCAATTCAGTTTTAATTCTCAAATATTTGTAATAAAAATGGTTTAATAGGGAACTTGCACATAAAAATATTTTTGCATAAAATTGTTAATTAATGTTTAAAAATGTTATATTCAAAATATTGATATACTGATAATAGTTCCGCGCCCAAAGTTACCGTTTCATATAACTTCAAAAGCGCGAGCTGGGGTCTGACGTTACCAACCACAGTGTTCTCGTTCACCCGTTCGGTGAGCTATTGCATTGAATGCATTTTGCCATTGCTAGTTTGCGTGTCGAATAACTGTCTTATTTGCTCGGTGTTTATATTATTGTATTTAGTGTATAATATACTTTATCAAAATTGAAAACAAATCTGCGCAATATAAGAACTATATAGTGCCGGAATGCCAAAGCACAACTGTCAGAACATCCAACAAATATTTTTTTACTTTACCAGTAGAACCAAAAAACGTCGATTGAAATGGCTAAAGGCATGCAGGCGAGATGATAAAAAGCATATTTCACAAAGTAGCAAAGGTCTTTATGTCTGTGAGGATCATTTCGATGTGAGTATTTATCTAATTAGGTACCTAATACTAATAGGACATTTTCTATTTTAAGAAAAAATATTAGGTAGTTGTCGTTTCATGAAATGTGCCTACTTAAACTTGTTTATTTGTTGCAGTTGGAACAAGACATGGATTTTTTTTTGGCATAGGCGTTTGCCACTTAGCCAGTCACAACTTTTTTAAGTTCTTACTAAGGAAAAGATAGAGGAAAAGAAAGAGGTATCGAAGAAAAACATAGTATATGCCACTTCAAGTACCCAAACTGAAGACATCCAGCATTTCGAAACCAGTACAGTCAAAAAAACAAAAATTGCAGAAGATAAATGTCACTTTGTCGTCATTAGCAACTTAGCCCCAATATACACACCTATACAAGTAGTTCATTACATTAAAGAGAAGCTAGGTATCAAGGAATTTATAAGATGTTACGCCCTCCTTAAAGATGCCAACTCAGATACTGGCTCCTCATTCAAAATAGGTATTAAGTCTAAAACATCTATTGACTTATTATTTAATAAAGAAATTTGGCCACCGGGTGTAAACGTTAAGTGGTCTACAGAATCCTTATACTCCGAACCAACGACTTCATCTGAGACAGATATAAATCGGAAGAACATCAGAAGCACGGTTAACTTGGAAAATCCAATTACCATTCCAAGTAACAACAAGAATGAAGTTGATACCACAAATATACTGACAGACAAGCAGGCCATTGCAATGTGCAAATCTAAAGATCCTTTCCGTTCTCATATTAATTTCATTAAATCTTTTAGCCAGATTAAGAGAACCGGATATCTTGAAGGCCATTAAAATTCATCTTACTTTTCTACACGACCAACCTGCATCAGTATTTTATGATGGGTATACCAACACAAGTGTTAAACTGTTTCTGGCTTCCGAAGGACTTCCGACTAAGAGTGAAGATCTAAGAAAAATTCTTCTAGAATTCAACGATGCTTATGGAATCGGTGCAGATGAAGTAGACGCTGATCTTGCTGCTTTTAGGTCTTTTCTCACTTCGGAAAGAATTATTCACCTGCAAAAATCAAGGGAATGTCACCGAAATTATTATTCCACTAGCTCTCCAAGACGAAATTTTTAAATAATACGACGTGTTCTGAGGAACTAGAAACCTCGAATAATTTTAGTGATGACAACTTTAGTATGGTTCTGATTAATATTCGTTCTATAAGAAATAAAACTGACGAATTGTTTTTGTTTCTAGAGGAATTAGGATTTCCCCAGATAGTTGCTGTTACAGAACACTGGCTCGCACTCAACGAGCCTTTTTTTGTAGAGAAATATACCACAATTGCTAGGTATGATCGTCCAAACTCAGCTCATGGAGGCACCCTAATTCTTTCTGCAAACAATGATTTTTCTCTGATAACAAAATATGACTTTTTGTTGCATGAAGCCTTCTTTGAATTTTCCTTAGTTTTTAATAAAAATCTTAATCTTTACATTATTTGCATCTATAGATCACCTGACTCTTCCGTGGAACTATTTTTTCAGAACCTGCTAAATTTGTTAGATGACTTGCCTCACAAAAGCAGAAAAATTCTATGCAGAGACTTCAACATAAATTATGCTGCTGCTTGAGCTACCCAAATGTTCTTGGTCAACATATTTGAATCATATGGTCTCTCAATGCACGTTAATTCTCCTACAAGGATTACAAAAGCTACATCTACCATAATTGATTATACTGTCTCCGATTTCTCACCCCTTGATGTTTGCTCTACAGTTATTAATGCGGAACTATCGGATCATGAAGCAGTATATACGAAATTTAACATCTTCAGCAAACCCTCCTCGAAAACCCGACGTTTAGGTAGGATTTTTTCCGCTCGGAATTTTCATAAATTTCAAAATTTATGTTTAACTTCTGACTGGCATTTTCCTTCTACGGACGTGGACTATAATTTCAGTGATTTTTTGGAGAAGCTTGTCTGTATCTTCAATAAGGCATTTCCTTTAATTACGATTAAGCCAAAACGTCGCAAACCCTGGACTACCAAAGGTATCCGCATATCAGCAAAAAATATGCGTTCACTACTTTATATCAAGAAATTTACTACCAACGTCTCTGTCACTCAATATATCACCAATTACAGAGTCACATACCTAAAACTCATCAAATCAGCTAAAAAAGCCTACTATCAAAATCGTCTGGGAAGCTCCAAAAGTGTTGCAAAAGAAACTTGGTCCATAATAAACGATCTTCGAAATAAAACCCACGCAGCTCAAACATTTGCCCTTCCAAACCCTGAAAATCTAAACGAATACATACTTCATTAACGTGAGTAAAAATATAACATCAACTATTCAGTCTCAACAAGATCCCATTTCCTATCTCCCTAATTCAGAAATTGTCTCGAATTCATTCTTTATAAGACCAATCTATAAATCTGAATTGATCCAAACGATCAATACATAGTATCAAAAGCAAATCATCTTGTAGTACTGATGGACTATCCATAAAAATCTTCTCAAATCTCACAGATAATGTGTTAGAACTCCTCGTGTCACTAATTAATGATTCCTTTGAAAACGGTAAATTTCCAAAGTGCCTAAAGACAGCCATTATTATTCCTCTTCATAAAGGTGGCGAAAAATCTAATGCCTGCAACTATAGACCTATTGCCCTACTACCGGTACTCTCCAAAATTATTGAGAGGCTCATAAAAACCCGACTTATGTCCTTTTTCTTTGATAACAATATTTTATTACAAAATCAGTTCGGCTTCTTAACTAATAAATGTACAACTGATGCCATGTTTTCTGTACTTCACGAGGTTTACCAAGCACTAAACAATAATCTTTATACTGCCACTGTTTTCTGTGACTATTCCAAAGCTTTTGATTGTGTAAATCACAACATTTTGATTAAAAAACTTAATTACTATGGAATTCGAGGTATTTCTTTGAATTGGTTCAAATCTTACTTAGATAATAGGAAACAATTGGTTAGAGCAAATGATACTGACTCTAGTCTCAAAAACATTATGTGGAGTACCACAAGGTTCAATATTGGGTCCTCTACTTTTCCTGATCTTTATAAATGACATCACTAATTTAAAAATCGATGGAAAAATTTTTCTTTTTGCTGATGATACCAGTATCACTTGGAGCAACTCAACTATTGCAACTCTTCATGCAACTATAACTTCTGATCTTCTTACGATAAAAACCTGGTCTGACTCTAATTTACTCTCCTTTAACGTGGATAAAACATTATCATATAAAGGTGCTCTTCAACCCCTGCTTGTGAATAGCAGCCAGATCTCTACCGTTGATTCTGTAAAATTTCTTGGTATTCTTTTAGACAGCAACCTCAAATGGTCCCTTCATATCGATTTGTTAAGTAAGAAACTCGCCTTGGCCTGCTATGCCATAAGATCTGTTTCGAAGGAACTCAATTTAGCATCTTCTAAAATAACATATTTTTCTTTATTCGAGTCTCATCTTCGATATGGTCTTCCTTTTTGGGGGTCTAGTACAACTGCCCAATTTGATGTTATTTTCAAATTACAAAAAAGAGCAATAAGATATCTGTTTGGCCTCAGAAGAACAACCCATTGCAGAAGTTACTTTAAAGATCACGAAATTTTAACTCTTCCATCTTTGTATATTTTAGAAACTGTTTGCTTAATTCGTAAACACATGCATGTCTTTCCAGCCAGGCCTCATCATGACTACTCCACCAGAAATTCAACTTTTGATGTCTATTTACCGATCCCGTCTTCTGAGTTAGTAAAGAAATCTATACTATATTCCGCAAAAAAACTATACAACCATCTCCCTTTACAACTCAAATCTGCAACATCCTTTCTCAAGTTCCGTAAAATGACAAAAGCTCATTTATCTAAAAGACCATATTATTCAGTAGAAGAGTTTCTTAATGACTAACTAAGAAATCACAGTAATGTACAAGTAACTAAAGTGTATTTATATATATTTGGGTGTCACATACAGCAGCTTAAACTTATTAGTTCCTTTGTTTGTGTTTTATTATATTATGTTGTATGTTCAATTTTGCAATTTATAGTAATTTTGCAATATATTGGTTTTTGTTTTTTTACTTCACTTTTTTAACTTGTTTATATTTTTTTTATTGACGATTTATCTAATTTTATAAAATTGTATTTGTTATTGTTATGTATATCTTTTTCGTGAATCTATGTTAAGCTTTGTCCATAAAATTGTATAATTTTCAGTGACAATAAAGCATATTTCTATTCTATTCTATTCTACAAGAAAAGAAAGTAATTATCACAATACCTATTTGATTATCAGTAAGGAATAACATGGTTACTCGCTTCTCGTCTAGGGACCCATCAAGACATTAAATTAATACACAAACTAGACTGGGTCACGGAAAGAAGGTTTTAAACAAATGGGGTAAAACAAAGGTTACTAGTTTAACTGTGCTCACAAGTTAAGGTTACTTTTTGAAATAAATTCTGTTAAATAGTCATATACGGTTTTATTATTTAATGACAAAAGGTAGCAAATGTTATAGGGAGGAAGGATTTTATGATTGATTAAATTTTTTATTAAGTCATCAGTTTGTTGTATATATTTTGTACATTCAAAGAAAATATGGTTTAAATCTGCTTCTTTTTGACAATCTTCACATAAATTGGAACTTAAAATTCTAAGTTTTGCTAGATGGGCTGGATAACACGCGTGTCCAGATCTCATTCTGATAATAGATGTAATGTATCTACGTGGGACATAGTAATTTTTAAACCAAAATTCACTCGGGATTGTGGGTTGTATCAGTGCATATTGTGACTTGGAGTGTTGACTATATTCATAATATTCTTGTTTCCACTGTTTGTTTAGATCATTCTTGATTTTTATAAATACATCTGGGATGCAGAGCTTATAATCTGTTTTCACACCAGAAGCGATGGCTTTCTTAGCTAATATATCTACATGCTCATTATACTCTAGCCCTATGTGAGCTTTAATCCACAAAAATCTAACTGTTCTTTGCTCATGGTGTAATTCAAAAATAATTTTTTTAATTAGAAGAATGTAACTATTTGTGTTTTTACTGGGTAAAAACATAGTCTCAATGGCTAAAAGAACCGACAAAGAATCAGACGCAATTGTTGCGGAGCTATCATTGGAACTCTTAAAATGCTTTAATGCTTCATAAATTGCTATGGCTTCAGCAGTAAAAATTGAAAAATTATGATCCAGTGTAAACATGTTTTCTATATTTTTTGAGGGGATATAAAAAGCGCATCCAGTGCCAAAAGAAGACTTTGATGCATCTGTGTAAATAACTGTTGATTCTGGCCAGTTTTCTAATAAATTTCTTAAAATATTGAAGCTGATTGCAGTATTTACATGGTACCTTGGTTTAATTACCGTAATAGTTTCCAAAAAAGCATCAAAATCTTCAAAGTTTGAGCTGTTATATGTATGTGAGTTGGTGTAATCGCAATATGAGAGATTCCTAAAAGCCTCACAAAGTGGAGGGGAGTTCTTGTGGATCCAATATTTATTTATTAAATCTGCATTATTAAGTTTGCTAATATTGGAGTAGAGAGAGGAGTTTCTATGACAAATATTAATCAGAAATTTTTGACTAAGATATTGTCTTCTATATCTCAATGGAAATTCAAGAGATTCAACATATATAACGAATTGGTTGGAGTTGACTTCATAGTACCCAGGCAAATACGTAATATTGTATTTTGAAACACATCTATTTTTCCCAAGATATACTTAGCTGCTGAACCATACAAAACACATCCATAATCGATGATTGATCTTATGTACGATCGATAAAAAAGCAATGCCGTTTCTACATCGGCTCCCCACCAAGTTTTAGAAATTGCTTTAAGACATGGATAACTATATAAATTCAAGATTATAGATTATGGGTGGTCCCAAAATTATTAAGTCAGGTGTTGTCACGCACATATTTGATTGTTAACCAGACAAAAAACGAAGTTTTTCTGAACCCATGAGGAAGCAGTCCTTAAAAGGGTTAAACGTCAGCTTATTGAAGATGCCGTTTCCACATCTAACTCCGTTCTAGAGGACAATGATGATAAGAGACAGTGTGATCTTAGTTTCACAAACTTAGTTCAACCAGGACCTGATTTAAACCAACCAGCTTTACCTCAAAAACTGAATAATACATCAACACAGACTCACATCAAAATCAGAAGTAAAGGTATTCAGTGTAAATTTCAAAGGAGTGTTACAGTCGGGTTGTCGCCATTAAAAATACATAATAAGGATGCATGAACTTCACCTATAAAAGACTTACAAACATTATTTGAAGATACAAAAAGTGAATCAGGACGTTCTGTATTAATAGTGAATATAATGGTAGTGATGATTATTGGTAAAATGAAAGTGATTCTTCTTGTGATGAAGATGCGAAAGAAGAGGAAGCAAAACAATTTAAAATGTTGTCTGAAGTGTACAGTGATGAAGTTACAATACAGACCTAGATTGTATATACGTTTCAATTAATAGAAATATATTGTAAAACACAAATAATGCATCTATTTTAACTCTAAAAAGAACAGGACACACATTTATGTCTCTTGGAACTGATTTCGGCATAAGCGAAAGCAATACTTCCGAGAATATTTGCAAAATCTGTTACATTAATTAGTAAATATTTAAGATCTTGTATTTTTAATCCCCAAGTTGGTCCAGTTAATTTAAACTTACCCTTAGCATTTCAATTAAAGACGTTTAAAATGTACTATGCAATCCCCAGAATAGCCTGATCGCTTTCTTTTGAAAAACCCTCGTGAGTAATAGTATCTACTTTGCGTTTTAAGCACTTTAGAAGGTACCAATTTCTAGATTTATAAATTTCACTTTGAAACTAAATAAACTGATTGTAAAACTATGCAAGAATGCAAATAATATCTGGTAATTTCCAATTAAATACGATTAAAATGTTATATACAATTCCCGTAATACTCTAATGTTTAACCGGGCTCGACTCATAGCCCGGTTGTGGTCCGTGACGTCAGACCAATAGAAGGACGTTCAAGTGCCTTCTAAGAAATGTGAATTTTATAGCATTTTCAAAGCCTCCTAATAAGCGTATGGGTTAAAAATATTTGTTTTTTTTACATGCAAGCGTTTTAAGATCACGTTACCTTATGTTTTTAATATTATTTTAATATTTAAAAATGTATGCAAGTTCCCCATTATTAGATATTAGAACTGAAGACATATAAACAAACACATATGAGCTAAATAGATACAAAATAACATGAGATGATTAATTAATTATTATTAAGTTCAAGCAAGCGAGTCAGATATCATCAAGCAGTTGAATATGATTTTATATTGTATTTAGTGCCCAATAAAGTAATGATGAGTACTTACGGCCGATTTCATAATGAAGTTAAAGGAGGGTTTAAATTTAAAGTTGCCTTTAACTTGAGATTTTCATTTCATAATCAAGTTAAAGGACCCCTTTTATCAAAAGTCAAGCAGTTGAATATGATTTTATATTGTATTTAGTGCCCAATAAAGTAGTGATGAGTACTTACGGCCGATTTCATAATGAAGTTAAAGGAGGCTTTAAATTTAAAGTTGCCTTTAACTTGAGATTTTCTTTCATAATCAAGTTAAAGGACCCTTTTTATCAAAAGCCCTTTTTAACTTTAAAGTGCAGATTTCGGACCTTTAAGTTGCTAAAGTCTCCTTTAAAGGGTACATAACCTATTTTGTTGAGTTGAAAACACAGTTGTTTTTGTATTTAACTTTTAAGGTTAACATAGTCAATAATAATAATTATATTATTACTAGGATGAATTAATTGTACTTTAAAAGCACAATTATGTATTATTTTAAAACGTCTAGTTCAAGAAATGTATTGTATTCAGAAGACCAAAAATTAACCAGAACAGATGAAGAACAAACCGTTTTGAACAATAATAATATGATGATCTGGATTTTTATCAAAGATTTAGGTTGAAAACAAACAGTTTTGTGTGCCTTCTTAAATAGAAAACCAAATAACTTTGCCTACTATTAGGTAACTGACTAAAAATTTGTTGATATTAAGCTAAGTAAAAACAATGCTGTTTATTTATTTTAGAGGTGGATGCATTACTCCCATGCAACAAATTCTGTTGGATTTTATGAATCAGGAAGTATGCAATTAAATGTAGCTGATTTTACGGTAGTGTCCCGAGGTTCAGCAAGTAGAATTATAATAAAAAAATATGAAAAAAAAAATTTTTAAGAAACGCTTTTCTTTAGTTACGAGTGACTAAAATTAAAAATATAAAAAAATCAACCAAAAAGCAAAAAATAAAAAAAAATTGAAAAAATCTTAACACATCCGTCAAAGAAAAGCGTGGCGCGTGTTCATCGAATAAACGGTTTTCGCCCCACGCTTTTCTTTACCGAACATGTTAGATTTTTTCATTTTTTTTTTATTTTTTGCTTTTTGGTTGATTTTTTTTATAATATTTTTAATTTTATTCACTCGTAACTAAAGAAAAGCGTTTCTTAAAATTTTTTTTTTCCATATTTTTTTATTTTTTACTTTTTAGTCTTACACTTTTCAAACATTAAAATATGTCATGTTTATTAAAATATGTATAAAACATATTTATGATGTACTAACGTGAAAAGTAGTCGGAATCGGCAAAAAATTTGAAACTTTATTGTTTATTAATGAAGCATAACGTAAACAATTAACGTAAAAAGTGAAATTATGTATTGTTCATATCATTAGCTATACAATCCGTAAAAGTTTTAAGTTTTTACATTGTAAAAAACAAGAGAATTTAAGCGTTTTCCATTAAAATCATTTTTTTTTATTTAAACAATAAACATGAAAAAAAAATTTTGATTGACTATTCGTGTATTGTTCCCGCGAATGCATGTCTGCAAATTTTCATTCATTTGCATTGAAGAAAAGGCAGTCAAATTAACGTCTAAAGATTTGACGCAAACTATTGAACTAAATAAAAGCGTTTAAAAATAATATCCTTTACAATTGCAAGAATCATCAAGAGATGGAAAGCTGTTGAAGATTTTTACAAGATTGCTACATTCCCTAGAATAATGAGTGCAATATGGGTTATACTTTAATTAAAATAGATTCTGCAGGTGTCCAGGATGCAGAAATTTTCAGGTCCAGAAAATCATTTTTTGCATTGAATGTTTAGTCAGTGATGCAAAATTTAAAATTAGAGATATTGTTGTACTGTGGCCATCAAATAAGACAATTTTAATAATAGTAGACTGAAGCATAATTCAGGGGCTTAGAATCACACAAACGTAGCTACATTTTGTTTTATTTTCATCTACAGAAATATTAGTGTTACAGTAAATGAACGTTATATTTATGTACCTAAGTATGCATGTGCAAATCAGAACTAAAGCAAGTGGACATAAGTTCATGTGAATCTTAAATAAGAAGTTTAATATCAGTTGTCTATCAAGTCTCTTAGTGATTAGACGTGTTTGATTTAAAAGTCGATTCACTAATTGCCGCAAAAAATACACAGTTTGTTTACCTTTTACTCATTTATTTGGTTAAGTTTTTTGGATTTCTACAAGTAAGTCGATTCATTACTTAATTTATACTGGGAAATTATACTTAAAAATCCGACTTCTGTCTGGGACGGATGTCGGGAACTTCACCTGGCGGCGGGAAGCCGCCGCGATCTTCAAATATAAGAATCGAGGATATCAGGGTTCTGGATGGCATGGAACTCGACGATTCAAATGTAAATATTAATCAAGATGGTTTTCGCGGATTTACAGAAGCCGATAAGAATAATATTGCAACAGGGGACAAAAATCAAGTTTTTCCAGCAGATAATGATAACAATAAAAGCTCATTAACAACAACAGCAAGTAATTTAGATCAGCCAAACCAGTCTTTCAAACGCGATATTTCCATTAATAATCGATTTACGTCAAGAGATACAGGTCCGTACTTAATTTTTGTGGAACACGAAGTTTTGAATGTGGGAAGATTGCATCCAATGAGACTTGGTGAAAAACTGTTAGCACTTTCAGAATACGAAAAATCGATCTTAGAAATTAGTAGCGTGGGTCGTAATAGACTTAAAATTGAAGTTAATTCAGGGTTAGTTGCGAACAAATTAGTGGAAAATTCGGTATTCAAAGACAATAAACTGATAGCTTATATCCCCTCACATTTAACTGAAAAAAAAGGTATTGTGAGATCGGTCGATACATATCTGACTGAAAATGATCTTGTTAAAGTTATAAAATCAGAGTGTTCTGTTCGTAAGGTGCAAAGAATGTTTTGAAAAGTAATAAAAGACGGAGTGATTGAAAAAATCCCCCGTCAAATGATAATTGTCACATTTTCAGGGAACAAAATTCCCCAATTTATTTATATAAATAAAGTGAGATGTCCTGTAGACACGTACGTTCATCCTGTTATGCAGTGTTACAATTGTCTTCGTTACGGTCACTCTGCATCTCAATGTAAAGGAAAAAAGAAATGCCGAAACTGCGGCAAAGAAAATGATAACGAATGCACTCAATGTGATAACTTCTGCATTTTTTGTAACTCTAATTCACACAACTCGACAAATCGAGATTGTTCAGAGTATAAAAAACAAAAACGAACTAAGGAAGCAATGGCACACCTTAATATTTCTTTCAAAGAGGCCGAAAAAGTTATTGACAATCCTGCCTACACTAGTATTGTTCAAAAAAACAGATTTGCTCCGTTACTGTCATCCACTACTGAATTCCCTTCATTAGTTTCCAGGCCAAATACCTATTCCAATATTGCTCAAAGCTCATCAAAACATTTGCCTTCCATTGCAAATATTTCAAATACTGCAGCTTCTACTAGAAAAAAACGAAAAATACACCCATCGTCTCCTACGCTTATTACCGCTCCAAGCGAATTTAGCTTTTGTGCTAGCCCCGTATTCCAGTTCGGAAACTATAATAAAAATGTATCTAAAAATAACGATGAACATCTTAAAAATGAATTCGCTACTACTTTGAAGGATTCAATCAATAATTTCTTTTCAGACATTCCTGCTCGAAACCCTGCGATTAATAGTTCAGTTCCCTCTATACAAGATGTAGAAAATATAATTAACAGCGTGATTAAACATTTCTTTATCTGATATGGCCGGTTTAAAAATTGTCCAGTGGAACGCTAGATCAGCGTACTCTAATAAAAACTCTATTACGCAACTTTTTACAGAAGAACACTTTGATATAGCTCTTATTTCGGAAACTTGGTACAAACCTAAGTATGAAATGTCCTTACAGGGATTTAATATTGTTAGAAAAGATAGACGTAATAAACGAGGTGGAGGTGTTAGCATAATTATCTCTAATAATATTAAATACAATAATATAGTATTCAACCAAACATTTAATAAAAATATTGAAGTTTGTGGCATTGATATTGATGTCAATGGCACCAAAATATCTGTGGTTAGTATTTATCGTCCAGGTAGCATTGCAGTCACAGTGAACGACTTTGTTTCTCTTTTTCAACAAATTCCGCATAATTTTATTATTGGTGGCGACTTTAACGCCCATCATGGAGCCTGGGGCTCTATAAACAATGATCATAGCGGTAACATACTCATGGAAGCTTTAGAATACTTCGACAACTTTATCATTGCAAATGACGGATCTCCTACCAGAGTATCTGCCCCTGGCTCTCCTCCATCATGTGTTGATCTTACCCTCATTTCGTCCAACTTTAGCTCACAATTCTCTTGGTCTGTTAAAGCAGATACGTATGGCTCTGACCATTATGCTATCACATTTGTGTTACAACAACTCAGAATTGATAATATTAATATTACCCCCATTCATAAATGGTCTATGCGAGAAGCTGATTGGGCATTGTTTCAAACAAAAATTGATAAAGATTTCTCCGAGATTCCGCTTTTCAACAATACTAACGAAATGATTAACTTTATCACCAATTCAATGACATCCTCGGCGGATTCAGCTCTTAAAAAACTTACCCCTTCTCTCCTAAAAAGGCTCCTCATCCCCCTTGGTGGGATGAGGAATGTCAACAGTTAGTTACCCAAAGGAAGGAAGCTTACAAAACGTACAAGCGCAATATGATAACTTCAAATTATATCAATGTAAAAAAAATAGATGCGCTCTGCAAAAGAACCTTCAAATTGAAAGCCAAACAGGCTTGGGCAGACTATTGTACTCAACTCAATAGGAATTCAAATCCCTCGGAAATTTGGCGCCGGATTAATAGATTTCAAAAGAAGAAAAATGATATCCAACCATGTGAAGAAGATGAGGCGGAAATACTTTTTCATAAAGTAGCTCCAAGTTTTGTTAGTCCTTACATTCACTACACACCCACCAGTAATCATGATCATTCTCTTCTAGCCCCAGTTACACTAAGAGAGTTAGAACTTAATATCAAATCGTCAAAACTTACTGCTCCAGGCTTAGATGGCATCAATTATATGATGATTAAAAAGCTCCCTGACTCGGCGAAACACTTTCTTTGCAAAATATATAACAATATACTTTCAGGAGATACGGATTACCCCTCACTAAAACAGTGTCTAATTATTCCTATTCCTAAGGTCAGTGACAACAAAGCTCTGCGACCCATTTCTCTAATGTCTTGTGTATTAAAAACTTTGGAAAGAATTATCAAACTCAGATTAGAATGGTGGTTAGAAAATAATAACATCCTCCCCCAATCCCAGTTTGGTTTTCGGCGAGGTAAAGGTACTCTCGACTGTGCAGCCAATCTTGCAACGGAAATTCAGTTGGCTTTTTCAGAAAACCATTATTCAGCTGCCTTATTTTTAGATATCTCTAGTGCTTATGAAAGCGTGCTGTTGGATTGTTTATATGAAAAGTTAACATACATCCATATACCACCACAATTTGCATTTGTTCTTATTAATATGTTCCTCAGACGACAGATCTTTATAAAATGCAATACAAATACTCTAGGTCCTAGAGAGGTTAACTCGGGTCTACCACAGGGGTCGGTGTTGAGCCCGCTGCTATTTAATATCTATACCCTCGATGTTCACAACCTTGGTATGAACGCAAGAATTTTACAATATGCTGACGATTTTTCTATATACACTACTCATAAAAACTACTCTCAATGTGTTAGTAATCTTAAGTATATAGTGCATTGCTGCTTTAAATACTTTCCTGAACAGGGATTTGAAATATCACCTCATAAATCTGCTATTGTATTTTTTACCAGACACCAATTGCCAGAACTTAATAGCCTTACAATTCAAAATCACACTATACCTGTTTGCAAAACATACACATATTTGGGTATCACATTTGATTGCAAACTGACCTGGTCCGATCACATATCAAGATGCATTAAGAGAAGTGAAAAAAGTCTTAATATCCTAAGAGCAATTAACAGATATCATTGGGGCGCTGACCCTAACATTAACTTGATTTTCTACCGAGCGTACACTCGATCTATCCTAGATTATGGTTGTTTCTTGTATGGATCAGCCACTAATTCCAGACTTTCACAAATAGATAGGGTACAGTTCAAGGCTCTACGCATTGTTCTTGGTGCATTTAAATCCACTCCCACAGCTGCTCTCCTTGCAGAGTGTGGCGAACCCCCCATGCAACTTCGACGACAGTTACTAGCTGAAAAATTCGTCGTTAAACAAAAACGATTTACACACAACGACCTTATTAAAAATTTAGGCATCTTAACTGCATATAGCTACACTAATAAATACTGGCACAACAGAAACTGTCCCCCTCTAGCTGATGCATTTGCAACAGTCTCAAACATCGAACTACGTGATGATTCTGGTTTGCCGTTCTTCACGGCTAAATTCGATATATGTCTTACACAACCAAATATTATTTTTCCAGAATATAATGATAACCCAGCAATTAATAACATATCTATGCAAATAGAATTAGAGAAATTAGGTAATGTACATAAATTTTTTACAGACGGATCCAAATCCCCTACTGGAACAGGATGTGCAGTGTACAGGGAAAACACAAACGAAAGTTTGTTGTTTAAACTAAACAAAAACTCTACAATCTTTACAGCAGAGGCACTTGCTATATTTAAGGCTTTGGATTGGGCAAACAATTCACTGCTACCCTTGTCAAACTTGGCTATAATATCGGATTCGAAATCTGTTTTATCAGCTCTGGTGTACCCGGTTACCTCCATATACAATAACTCAATAATCGTGGAAATTTTGACAACCTTAAGAGCCTTAGATTATAAACAGATAAATACATTCTTCATATGGGCCAAAGGGCATTCCTCCATAACGGGAAACGAAACAGCTGACAAACTGGCAAAAAGAGCTATCACTGATGGCAAACAAGCCCCCGAATTAACGCTACAAGACGCATTATCTATATGTAAGCAAAACTTAAGAACTAAATGGGCAGACAAATGGACAACAATTAGATCTAACAATGCATTTCAGTACTGCACGCTTTTTCCAACACTTCCTTCTACAAAGCTTGCTAAAAGAAGCCATCCCAATAGAAAAATT
This sequence comes from Diabrotica virgifera virgifera, assembly GCF_917563875.1. NCBI lineage: Eukaryota > Metazoa > Arthropoda > Insecta > Coleoptera > Chrysomelidae > Diabrotica > Diabrotica virgifera. Next base: position 111,635,060 of record NC_065452.1, read on the forward strand.
AACACCAAATACATTAGGTGCCTCTTCGGACACGGAGCAGTCAACTCCAAGCTTTATAAGATGAAATTGGCCACATCCCCCCTCTGTGACTGCAGTGACAGTTTTGACGACTTTAATCACTGAATTTTTCAATGCAGTCATAATTCTAATGCCACCTCTTACCTTATTACGGAACTAACTAAACTAAAAATCCCGTTTCCTCAAAATTATCTTTCCATTATGCTGGAGTGCATCCATAATCCCGAAGTAAGAGCTATTTTTTGTAACTTTTTGGGTCGTACGAGGAGACGCTTATAATTTCCTCAACTTTTAGGTCTGTATCAACCAATCCAAATTGTATTCGGTTAAGTATTAAATATATATGTATAGATTTGTAAAAACTGTATTTGTACCAAATAATTGTATTCAGTTACTGTATTTATATGTACAGATTTGTAAAAATTGTATTTGTACCAAATTGTGTTCAGTTATATGTATAGACTTTTAAATGTTATAAATTTTCGTGGCAAAACGGGTTCTTCCCAAAGCCAATAAACCAAAAAAAAAAAAAAGTTTAATATAGTTATGTTTGTGTGACCCTAAGCCCCTGAATTTTGAAAGTGGTATCTTTGGCCATTACATATTGGTTGGTGACAGTGACGAACAAGGAAAGTAGTAGAACAGCAATATGGGTTGTGGAAATGAAGATTTCGTATACTCCGCTTAGGAATGAGACTACAATTAGAAAACCTGACCGTGATTGTTGCAACTAGAGTGCTTCATAATATTGCCATTGATATGGATGACAATTTTCCTGTGAATAAAACTGAAGATGAAGCAAACGATGAATAATTACAACCGATAAAAAATAATGAAAATATTTCAGAAAACAATAATATAACTGTGTTAATAAATGAACTTTGGTAGATTGTAAATATATTTATTAATAAAAGCAAAATGAATATATTGTACTTTTTATTTATTGTAGTTTATCCCATTTTTTTTATAGACCTGGATCCCACGTACTAAAAAAAGTTGATTAATAGCAAGCTGAAAATTTGTTAATAGCTTAACGGTGTCTAGTCGGCCAAACTTTGATGTATGGGAACACTGGAATGGGGGAAGTTTTAATTGTGGAACAGGTTAAAAATTTGGAACGTAGAACTACCAAAACGTTCCACGTATTTTGTCGGACAGAACTTCCAATTGGTTTGTTTCCGTTTCATTAAACTCTCATGCAAAAATCAGACTGGTGTTTATCACCAACTGGGCATTTTAATGAGTGGAACACGAAGGACATGTCAAATGACAGGAATCATGTTAGTTAGTAATAGCAGTCTGATTTTTGCATGAGAGTTTAATGAAAGGGTAGCAAATCAATTGGATGTTCTGTCCGACAAAATACATGGGACATTTTCGTAATCTGACTTTCCAAATTTTTAAACTGTTCCACAATTTAAACTTCCAGTGTTCCCATACATCAAAGTTTGTCTGACTAGACACCGTTAAGCTATTAACAAATTTTCAGCTTGCTATTAATCAACTTTTTTTGGTGCGCGGTATCCAGGCCTATTAGGTAGTTTTATTTTTAATTCCAATAATTTTATTTTTTTATATTCTGCCTCTTCCCTTTCTATCCTCTTTTTCCTTCTGTTCTGCAAAATATGCAATGCAAATGAACATTAGCTTGCCTGTACATGATACTCAATTATTTGGATAATTTAAATTATTTTTAACAAATAAAATATTGTACCAACCTTTCCTTTATTCTTCACATTTATTTATTAAATTTCTATCTTTTGTAACAAAAGAAATTCCTCCTCTTTGCTAAAGTTTGTATATAGAAGTAATTTTTTGTTATCTCGTTATCTGTCCATTTATTTAGATTTAACTTTTTATTGATGAGTAATTAAGTAATAGTAGGTGTATATAATTATTATTAAATAGTAATACCTATACAATAATAAAATTAAAAAGCAAGTATTAGGTCATTAAAAAAAAGTAGAGTAATAATAAATATATAGAAATAGTAATAACAATAAGTAATAATAATTATTATAATAATTAAGTAATAATAAGTAACTTTTTGTAGTAAAAAACAATAATTATAGGAGGAGTATCCTACAAACTTGCAAAATGTATGACATTCAAATGTCATTATTTCCATTTTAGTTCAAATATAACATAATTCAGTTTAACCAACAGTATAAAATTTCATTAAAACACACTTTACTAAAAGAATCCTTTAAAGCGAATTATGAAATCAAACATCGTTAACAGCCGCTTTAAAGTCCACTTTAACATAAAGCCTCCTTTTACTAAAGTCCACTTTTTCGAATGATTATGAAATCGGCTGTTAATGTGTATCAAGTAATAACACACCCCATCCTAACGGTATCATCCCTTCGTATAATACCATAACTGGTATGCAGATTAACCAGAGAATAAACACAAAGAAGACGCTGTGAGCTGGCCACCAGCGGTCTTACACCACCGGCTAAGAAACGCGGATGCGCCCAATACTCCACTAGGAGTGATGGTCCAAGAGAGAGATGTTGTTTTAACCCTCTAACAAGACCGTCTCAATATTTTAAAATATGAATGGTTTTGCCTGCCGTCTCACTGTCTTATTAATAAAAATTGCTTAGTCCGAGATTAAGCGAAAACTAACTTCATTTTAAGAATGGCATTAATAAACATGGACTAAGCACAGACTAACTAGAAACTAGACCTTCCTTAGTCCTAGTTACAACAAATTTATGTTGGCAACCCTTGCGAAAAAGAAGAAAAATGGAGGGAATTATGCTTGAATTTTCTGAAAAAGAAGAAAATGTAGAGAATTTGACAGTAATGGACTCTACAGTCTGCAAACTACTCTGCATAAGGTTTAGATTTAAGGATTGTTAATATACAGGGTGTCCCGAAAAGATTGGTCATAAATTATACCACACATTTTGGGGTCAAAAATACTTCGGTTGAACCTAACTTACCTTAGTACAAATGTGCTCATAAAAAAAGTTACAGCTCTTTGAAGTTAGAAAATGAAAATCGATTTTTTTCAATATATCGAAAACTATTAAATTTTTTATTGAAAATGGACATGTATCATTCTTATGGCAGGAACATCTTAAAACAAAATTATAGTAAAATTTGTCCACCCAATAAAATTTTATGGGAGTTTTGTTCCCTTAAACCCCCTCCCCCGAACTTTTGTGTACCTTCCAATTAATCCATTATTGTGGTACCATTAGTTAAACACAATGTTTTTAAAACTTTTGCCTCCTAGTATTTTTACAATAAGCCAGTTTTTATCAAGATGTGTCTTCTTTTTTAATATGTTTACATAAAAATTTTATGGGGGTTTTGTTCCTTTAAATCCCCCAAATGTTTGTGTGCGATCCAATTAAACTATTATTGTGGTACCACTAGTTAAACACAGTGTTTTTAAAACTTTTTTGCCTCCTAGTCTTTTTTTGATAAGTCACCTTTTACCGAGATGTGGCTTCTTTTTCAAAATATACCTAAAAATGTAAGTTATAAATAAATTTTCAGATTATTAACAGGTGTATATAATCATACCCATATACAAATATGTGGTGGATTCGACAAATATTCAAAATATCTCGATAAACACTGGCTTATCAAAAAAGTACTAAGAGGCAAAAAAGTTTTAAAAACATTGTGTTTAACTAATGGTGCCACAATAATAATTTAATTGGAACGTACACAAAAGTTTGGGGTGGTTTAAGGGAACAAAACCCCCATAAATTTTTTATGGGGTGCACAAATTTCACTTTAATTTCTTTTTAAGATGTTGCTGCCATAAAAATTCCAGATGTCCATTTTCAATAAAAAATCTCTGAGAGTTTTCGATATATGAAAAAAAATCGATTTTTATTTTGCAACTTCAAAGGCCTGTAACTTTTTTTGTGTGCACTATTGTATATAGGTAAGTGAGGTTCAATCAACCTATTGTTGACCCCAGAATCTGTGGTATAATTTATGACCAATCTTTTTGGGACACCCTGTATATTATAGCTAAATAGTGAAATATAATTTATATTATAGTAAGCACAAACGATACAAGATATATTTCAGAATATGTAATACATGTTTACTATCTCGTAAACACACAATGGCTGCAAGTAGTGTTAATTTCTTGTTAAATTTATAAACATATATAAGTAGGATGGAAGGCACTTATGAAATAAAATTATTTCTGTCCTTGTTTTAAAAAAAATTTAAAAATGCTGAGACCCGTCGATTTTTTATATATAAATGAGCGTTTTTGAAACATAAATTTAAATGTACAGGGTGATTTACGCAAGCCTAGCATAGTCCATAAGCTTTATTTTTAATGGAACACCCTACATATTTTTAAAAGCTGCTTAACAACATGAATTCAACGAACTATACCATGTAGCTTGTATTATGAATGATGCAGGGTGAAATTTTGAAATTATAATGTATGGAAATCGCTTATGGAATAAAATTGTTTGTCCGTATTTTAAAAAATTATAAAAAATGCTAACGTTAACTTTTAAATTCAAATAGGCAGTGTTTAAACCTAAATTTAAATATACAGGGTGACTCACGCAAGTATGACATAGTCCATGATCCTTAATTTGAATGAAACACCCTGTATATTTTTATGTTTTTAGAAGCTGCTAAACAATCTAATCTCAAAAATGTGTTATGTAGGGTCTATTATTGGTCTATACGAGGTGAAATTTTAAAGTTATGTATATTGTTTTCACCCAATTTTGAAAAAATGTGAAAACTTTGAATTATCCACGTCCGTCTGTCCGTCCGTCTGTCTGTAATCACAACTACTCCGTCAATATACCAGCTAGAATGACAAATGAGGTGTCAAATGAAAGCTTATAATCCAAGGATGGTACTAAAGGTGAGATATTTGACGTAGGCTGTCTGTCCGTCGGTCCGTCCGACCGCGAATATAGCTCCTCCGTCATTATACCAGGTAGAATTACAAATGAGGTGTCAAATGAAAGCTTATAATCCAAGGATGGTACTAAAGGTGAGATATTTGACCGAGGCTGTCTGTCCGTCGGTCCGTCCGACCGCGAATATCACTCCTCCGTCATTATACCAGGTAGAATTACAAATGAGGTGTCAAATGAAAGCTTATATTCCAAGAATGTTACTAAAGGTGAGATATTTAGCGTAGGCTGTCTGTCCGTCGGTCCGTCCGACCGCGAATATAACTCCTCCGTCATTATACCAGGTACAATTACAAATGAGGTGTAAAATGAAAGCTTATAATCCAAGGATGGTACTAAAGGTGAGATATTTGACCGAGGCTGTCTGTCCGTCGGTCCGTCCGACCGCAAATATAACTCCTCCGTCATTATACCAGGTAGAATGACAAATGAGGTGTCAAATGAAAGCTTATAATCCAAGGATGGTACTAAAGGTGAGATATTTGACCTAGGCTGTCTGTCCGTCGGTCCGCTCGACCGCGAATATAACTCCTCCGTCATTATACCAGGTAGAATGACAAATGAGGTGTCAAATGAAAGCTTATAATCCAAGGATGGTACTAAAGGTGATAAAATTGACCTATGCTGTCTGTCCGTCCGACCGCAAATATAACTCCTCCGTCATTATACCAGGTAGAATGACAAATGAGGTGTCAAATGAAAGCTTATAATCCAAGTATGGTACTACAGGTGAGAAATTTTAACTACTTATTTTAATTTTAATTTTAGCAAAAATGACCCAAAATTCAAATAACGTCTTCCAGTTCTACTTTCAATTACTTTGGGTGAAAACCTAGGACTTACGAAGTCCAATTACTTGTTTTCGTTAAGTTGTCAATACATAAAATTTTGAAATTATTAATTTGTCATATGTTAAATAATGGTATTATTTTTTAAATTAGCTAAATAAAGACATCAATTTTCGAAACTAAGTATCCATATATTGAGTTTTCAATCACGAATAATTTATTAACAAAACAACTTATCTGTTTTGGACATATACAAAGAATGGATGAACAACGAATACCAAAGGAAATACTAAAATGGCAACCAGAAGGAAAGAGAAAACGAGGTAGACCGAGAAAAAGTTGGAGCGAAGGAATAGACAGAGAGTTAAGAGAAAGAGACATAGAAGAGAATATGGAACAACCGGACGAAGTGGCGATTGGAAGTCGAAAAAGGGCGGAGAACGTTAAAAACCGACATTTAGTAGTAGTATCTGTTTATTTGCATTTTATGCTTAAAGTAAGCACTTTACGAAAAATCACAAGAATAAGTTTTGTCTTAAAATAACCAAAATTAGTAAATGGTTATGAAGCGAAGCAAGCAATTTTTTATAATTTGTTTAAATATTGTTATAAATAAATAGGTTTTCGTGGAAAATTTTCAGTAAAATTTTAAACATAGAGTATTGGTATCATAATCTATCGACAGGGCCGTGTCGTGGTATGATGCGGTGAGGCAGTCGCATTAGGCGGCATCACAAGGGGGCGGCATAATCAGCAAAATCAAAATACAAATTGAACCATTCAATAATTAAAAATATATATAGGACTAAATGTCAGCCGAAAGTATAAATATTAATATACAATGCTATCTATTTCTGACAGTTGAGTATTGGCAAGCGTGGAGGACGGTCGTGTTTTATTTGGTGTCGTCGATAAACAACTCGATAGCGGGCTTTATCACGTAAACCATTTAGATATTTGATGTAAATTGATTTAGGATTATTTAGAGTTGTGAATGTTGTTTGTGTACAAAGGACACAGAAGTTTTTTGATTTAACATTTTGCGATCGATAAGTGATTTTTAATTATTGGTGTTTTATAAATTTGACCTTGTTGCAATTGGTGTCATATTTTTCGTGCATTAACAATTTGAATTAAAACTTACTGTAAATAAGTAGTCAAAACAATTATTTATTTTATAAATAAAAATAAACAACATTCAGATCGAAATAGGAAAACGAGTATAATACAGTCAAACAATTAATTATAATAGTGATTTGTAATAGTAGAGGAATTGAAATTAAGATGACGGACAGCGGCAGCGATGCTTATGTATCAGAGGATGTTAAAAGGAAAGGTAATGAATTTGATGAAATCTTTAGTAAGAGCAGAAAAGTGTATCGATCTCCCGATAAAAAGAATGCTGGAGGTAGAGAGAATGAAATTACGGAAATGATGAAAACGTTAATAACTGATAATAAAAAGAAAGATAAGGAACTAGAGGATATAAAAAACATGGTGGGAGAGTTGGTAGGAGAAATGGAAGAACTCAGAAAAGAGAATAGCGAGTACAAAGAAAAGCTTAAACAAATAATTCAAGAAAATAAAAATTTAAAAAAGGAAATGATGAGTATGAAACAAAAAATGGATAAATTAGAGCTAACTTTAGAAATCTGTCAGAAAGAAACAAAGAAAAATAATTTAATAATAAAGGGTTTGCCAATAAGTACGTCTGATATGGAATAGCTTAGGAATGAAATAGGAAACTTTTTAAATAAAGAGCTACGAATAATGGCAGAGTTAAATAAGGTACAAAAGATCAACGACAATATGTGCATTATTGAGTTTAGTAAGTTTGAAGACAAACTAAGAGTACTAAAAGCAAAAAGTAATCTTAGAAGTTATAAACAACACCGCGTATACATTGAATGCGATTTAACACTTAAAGAGATTGATATGCAAAAAAAATCTTAGACATATAGCAGCAAAAGAAAAGGCAAATGGCAAAAGAATAAAAATCGGTTATGGTTTTATCGTTATTGAAGACACCAAATGGAGATGGAACCATCGTACGAATGATATAGAAATAGTCAGAGATAATGTAGCAGCAACTGGTTCAAAAAAGAATGTGTGTGTACTTTGTACGCACGGAAGAAGTTATACTTCTATTATATAATTTCAACGAAATAAATATACTTAACAGTTACAATACAAAAGATTAACAATAATTACCAAAAATTAACCAAAACTTAACAATGCCAAATATTAAAAAAAAAAGAAAAAAGTATGAATCGTCCGGGATTTGAACCCGCAATCTCGCGATTTCTCGATCTCTGGTCCAATGCTCTACCAACCAGGCCATCAAGGCGCATGTTACTGACGTTTCAGATATACATAATTACACATCACGGTGACAAGTGAAATATAAAAATATATGTTTTATTATTTTACGCCCAAGGAAGACAAATCCAAAGACACAAAATTATAATAAATAATACATTTACTAAAAAACACTAATATATTATTTTAATGGCTTATTTGCGCTGATACATAATTTGAAAGATTATCAACTAAACGTCATACTGTCTGTGTGCGCATGCGCGCAGATTTATGAAAAATTTTACTCTCAATCGCGCCTAAAGAAGTATAACTTCAAAAACTACTAGTTAATGCAAATTCGAGGATGGATATGGATACGAACGTGGCACAGATTATGGACATGAGAGAATATAACAAAATCGATACGAGTCTTGACAAAAATATGCAAAAACTAAACCGTAAAGATACAAACAATGAAAGAACTATGAATGCAAAAAAATGAAAAACAAAATAAGTATTGGAAAATTGGATTGTGGAATATACAAAGTCTAAACGGTAAAGAAGAGGAACTTATTGATGAGTTTGAAAACACAAAAATGGATTTTTTAGCATTATGCTAAATGGTTATTGACCTAGTATTAGTACAGAACAGATATAAAAATGAAATAGCGGACGTTCGTGTAAAAGAGGTTATGAGATCAGCTCGGATCATTTTCTCGTTGAAGCTAAAATAAAGACAAGGAGAAAACAGACATTTAATATTAAAAATGAAGAAAATCGCTACGAACAACCAAGTATTAAAGTTTACAAACTTCAGTCTGAAAATATTAGGAAAGAATACTGTCGTAAATTAAATGAATAAATACGAAAAACAAATTGGAAAAATGAGGAGGATATAGAAATATTATGGAATATTTTTAAGGAGCTGATATATGCAACTGGGAGTAAAGTATGTGGTGTAACGAAAGGAAGATATCTGAAAGGTACAGCTTGGTGGAATAATGACATAAAATTGAAAGTTTCGAAGAAGAAAAAATTGTGGAAAAAGTATATAAGCAATAAAAGTGAAGTAATTATCAAGAATATAAGGAACAGAGAATATTGGTTAAAAATAAAATTAAAGAAGCTAAGAATCGTCAATGGGAAGAATTTGGAAATAAAATGGAAAGTGATAGTAAGGGTAATGCGAAGTTGCTCTATAGGACCCTAAAAAATCTAAGACAAAAGAAATCAAACGGAGTAACAGGTTTAGAGAACAAAGATGGTAACATATTATTAAAAAATGAAGAGATTACCGAAAGATGAAGGGAACATTTTATGGAATTATTAATGGGAGACAACAACGAAATAGAGAATGACAGGGAGGAGTACAATTTAAATGAACAACAAGATGATGATGACATAACATACGAAGAATACAGGGAAGCAATTCTAAAATTAAAAAATGGCAAGGCTGCAGGACACGATAATATTAAAGCTGAGCTAATTAAATATATGGAAGGAGACGGATTACAATTACTATGGAAGATCATAAGTAGTTGTTGGCGTACCGGATGCATACCTAGAGATTGGACTCTTGCAACTATTCTACCATTACACAAAAAAGGTGATAAACATAAGTGTCCTAACTACAGGGGAATATCATTGTTGGTAGTTGCTAGTAAAATCTACGAAATAATACTAGAGAAAAAGCTGCGAGAAAATATCGAGGCCACACTGGATGACAGCCAATGCGACTTTAGGCCAGGGCGAGGTACAACCGATCTCATATTCACGGTGAGACAGTTATCAGAAAAAGCTTTAGAGCATAACAGTAAGTTGTTTCTCTGTTTTGTGGACTTGGAAAAAGCATTTGATCGCGCGCCACGGAACAAAATCTGGGAAATATTAAACCGTAGAAATGTGAAACCGAAGTTAATCCAAGCAATAAAGAGTATATATAAATGTACACGTGATAATGTAAGAACGAACAATCGCTCATCTCTAGAATTCTACACAAGGACAGGTGTAAGACAAGGTGGTGTTCTGAGTCCTTTGTTATTCATCGCTCTAATGGGCGAAATTGCAAAAGAATGCAGGGGTAAGGTAAAAAGAACTAGGGTTGGGGTGTATAAACTTCAACAAGTTTACGTGTCAGAGTTGATATATGCCGATGACCTGGTAATTGTGGCAAAATCAGAAAAAGACTTGCAAGTGAATGTGAATGTTTGGAATGAAGCCTTTAAGAAATTTGGGATAAAAATAAATATTGAAAAAACAGAAGCTTTACTAATATCGAAAACTCAAGAAAATATAAATGTAAAGCTGAATAATGAGACCATTACACAAGTAGAGGACTTTAAGTATCTAGGATCAACAATGAATGGGCAAGGAAATATAGAACCAGAAATAAACAGCAGGGTAATGAGTGCAACAAAATTATACTATGCACTAAATAAAAGTTTTATTAGGAAGAAAGAGTTAAGCCTGAAAATAAAAATGAAAGTATTTCAAACTGTATACGAGCCGGTGCTACTCTACGGTAGTGAAACGTGGACAGTGAACGACAACATCCGTAGTAAAATTCAAGCATGCGAAATGCGATATTTACGTGCGGTATCAGGGGTAACCAGACGTGATCGTATAAGAAATGAAGACATACGTGAAAGGTGCGGTGTTGGAAGGACCTTAGACAGTCTTGAAACGAAACAGTTATCGTGGTTCGGACATATGGCGAGAATGAGTGAAGGTAGAACTGTAAAGAGGGTATGGAAAGCGGCATCTGACAACAAACGACGAAGAGGCAGGCCAGCAAGAACGTGGAACGCAAATATTGGAAAGGCTTGCGTAAAGAAATATTGGGTGGAGAGAAGCAGAAAGACTAGCTACTGACCGAAAGGCATGGAGACGTTTGATTTCTCCACTTACCTCGACACCGTAAGGTACAAGAGGACGGCTTAAGTAAGTAAGTAAACTATCTATTTCTATAAGTTCTGTGTTATTCCGACATTGAGGTATACGATTTATAGATTTATGTTGAGCGCTCATCAAAGGAATTATGACCTGACAGCGTAAATCTATTATATTTGTATTATAAGGGCGGTTATTTTTGATACTTTGCTCATTTTAAAAATATTTGAATTTAGTATTCGTTGGTCTCTATTAGTTGCAATTGACTGTGTTGTGTTCGCATTTATTCAAAGTCAGTTTTGTGTTTAAAAAAATCAGGTAAGTGAAACTAAAAATTATGATGCTATGATATTTCGCAAATAAATAGTATCTAGCATTTGCATTTTGTCAAAGAAAATTGCTTGGGAAATATTAAAATTTAACTACTTTTGCTTTTTTATTATTTTATTTTTACTAAATTCATTTCAATAACGAGTTAAAGAAAGACACATATTAAAAAACTCAGTAGGCTATTTATACTATTTATTATGTTCGGTTTCAAGCAAGTTTTATTGTTGTTTTATTTACTTTATTCAAATACTGTGATAGTACCATCATATTTTATTATTTGGAATAACCATCTCTCCCAGTCCCGGTTGCATTTTTATTTAATTGTTTTTTTACAGTATGGAACAAAAAAGAAAAAAAATATCTGGAAGTCAATATAAAAAGAAAGGCATGCAGAAAGAGGAAGGGAAAAAATTAAGTAATGTTATGAAAGGTGAACCGTTTACGTCATAACAGCGACTGCTACAAATTTGACAAATAAAAATTTAGTTCTTCTTTCTAGAGATGAAGAAAAACAAGAAATAATAACATTAGGAGTTCCTTCCTCAAGAGCCGGGAAGCAGTAGCTGTGGCTGCCAACAGATATTACAAGAAATTCCTTCTGATGCTGCTTTATGGAATATTTTCATTATGTCTTCCGAAACACGTCAAATATTGGTTGAGAGGGCTCCATATCAAATTAAATAATTTGATTTTCATATTAATAAACGAAGGTGTATGTATGTCTTCATTCAATACTTTCAATGGAAAAAGAATCGGATGTAGAGGCAAATAATCTTCTAGAAGAATTGCGTAAATTATCCCAAAAATGATACCATACGCCATGAAATCTTTAGGGATTTTGAACTGTTTGTAGCAAGAGAATTTTATCACTAACAATTTTATTAACACTGTCCCTGTCTTGGTAGCTATAGTAGGAAAAGAAGTTTTTCAAAATTAAAAATCCTCACTAGCTGCTACTTTACACTACACCAATCTGATTGTTGTAGTTGATAAAATTATAATTTTTGTAAATAAACTTACGTGCATAGAAATCGGCCCACCTAAAAATTTGGTCATTTTTGAAGTCTCGTATTTCCTAAACCTGTTGGCCAATTTAAGTTATTTTTTTAAATGCCTTATTCTTCAACAATATCGCTGTAATAATATTATTGCTACACAGGTAAGTGTTATTTTATACCGGGTGTAACAATGATAGTGTGTTTTTTCCTCAAAGTTCGGAACACCCTGTGGAATATTCTATCTATCTATCTATCTAATTAGCCTTCTTCGGTCCATCAATAGTATCAATACAGGGTGTTTCTAAATAAGTGCGACAAACTTTAAGTGGAAATTGTGCATGAAAAATAATGACCGTTTCATTTATAAACATATGTCCGCAAATGCTTTGTTTTCGAGATACGGGATGTTAAATTTTTTTTACACACTGACGATTTATTTACTGCTCCAAAACCGGTTGAGGTATGCAAATGAAATTTGGTGAGTTTTAAGAGGTAGTTATTGCGCATATTTGACATACGATTAAGAATTTTATATCCACCATTGGCGTGCATACGGGTTATATTACCCGGTCATATTACCCGTATGCACGCTAATGGTGAATATAAAATTCTTAACTGTATGTCAAAAAATGCGCAATAATTACCTCTTAAAACCTACCCAATTTCATTTGTATATCTCATGCGGTTTTAGAGCAATAAATAAATCGTCAGATTGTACGAACAAATTTAACATCCCGTATTATGTTAACGGTCATTATTTTTTCATGCAGAATTACCCCTTAAAGTTTGTCGCACTTATTTAGAAACAACCTGTATTGATGAAGAACGTTGCTAGTTGTTAAAATACCTAACTTTTTTATTATCCAACATAAGTGAATGAATCAAAAAGCAAAATGTTAAGAAAGCCTAAGGCTACAGTTGAGTTTTAATTTAAATATTTTATATACGCTAGAATATTCCACAGGGTGTTCCGAACTTTGAGGAAAAAACACACTATCATTGTTACACCCGGTATAAAATAACACTTACCTGTTTAGCAATAATATTATTACAGCGATATTGTTGAAGAATAAGGCTATAACATAATAAAAAATCACTTAAATCGGCCAACAGGTTTAGGAAATACGAGACTTCAAAAATGACCAAATTTTTAGGTGGGCCGATTTCTATGCACGTAAGTTTATTATTTAATTTTAATACATATTTCATTTAATTTAATATTGTAGTATGTTTTGTTTTTAAAAGAAGACTTGCATCATATTGAAAAGATGTACCGCACGGCTCTGTCTATCGATTAAAACAAGTTTCAGCTTGTGGGTATGAAATCGACCTCTAGGCACACATCGAATTATTAATTACAATAATTATAAATAAAAACAACTTACCTTTTCAAGAAAATAAGCTACATCAAGTTTGATTTGCTCCCTAATCTTGATTTCATCTGATCCTGAGTCAGATTGTGGGGAAATTTCCTCAGATATATTTACATTTCTACTTTTCAATCTTCTTAATGATTCTTCGGTTTTGCAAACTGACCTTAACACGCTCTGGACCAAATTCAAATAACTAAAAAATGAAAAGGGGTTGTGAATTAAAAATAACTAAACACAATCAAAACAATCACATTAACACTATAATAATTGTCCAATATCAAACATTCATTATTCATATCCGATATTGAACAGTATATTTTTACCACCCCGTATATGACATGAACCAATTTGTTATTATATAATTACATGTACGGGTCTCTAATTTAGTTCACGAATTGTAAACTGTAAACAATAATTCGGGCAATTGCATTATTTAATTTGATGATCAAATATATTTCTTTGTTCTCAATATTTGTAAATATACTCAGCGCGTGGCTTGACACCAATACTAAGTGCCACCGCTGAGAAAGAATACACATTTAGAATCATTCTCAAGAATCAACTCAAGCTGTCAAGATGTAACTTCAAATAGAGTCTTCATCAGTCTTCAACTAAACGCGTACCAGTAACCAGTCAGTGTTCAAAAGTTCTCCCGGGGTAAAATTACCCTAGTGTCGGTTCTATAAATAAATTCCTTTATCGCTATTGGTGTTTCCATCTGAACAACGTTCTCCACTGAGCCCCAGAGGGATTATACATTATACAATAATATTAAATTAACAAGATATGGGCCGACGAGGAGCTACCAAGGAATGGAACGAGGGTGTAATCATCAAAATATCAAAAAAGTAAATGCGAGAATGCGAGTAAATGCAAGTAAATGCGAGAATTGGCGAGCCCTGTGATGAATCACTCACGTTAAATATAACGTAAAGTTATCCTGTAGTTAAGTTATAATCATCGAATTGGTGTGATGTATCATAAGGTTTGTTCCAACTCGATACAAAACCGTTCTTGAATCGTTACGCGCATGCGCATACTCGTAACCGTTCAAGAACGGTTTTGTATCGAGTTGGAACAAACCTATCTTTAACTTAACTACTTGCGTTATTTCTTGACAGTTCTTGAGTTATCTGATATATTAACTGTCACTTTATAACGCGACGTTAAATCTCGAGTTATGAGATAACTTTGTAGTTATGTAAGGATTTAAGGTTAGGTTTGTTTTGATTTGTTTTTAGATAGAAATCAAGCGAATATTTAACGTAGAACGCTGCTTCAGGTTATCCCAGGAGCTTATGCGGCATTTTATTAATTTAATGAATCAAATTTAATATCAAATATAAAGCAGCACAAAATTAAAAATATCAAAAATATAGACCTAAGGTAACAATTAAAAACACGTAGGTAATAATAAAATTAAACCAATAATTAAAAATGGCAGTGTTGGCAGGTTTAAACCAACATGCTTAAAACCTTGGTTTAAACCAACTGGTTTTTTAAGAAAAAACCTGGTTTTTTATTGAGCCTCCAAACTGGTGTTTTTACTTTTACTACAAGTTTTTAATACAGCTGCTGAAAATGAAGAAAATTAAGATAAATAAATTCTATTTTTTTACTTTCGAACTTAGTTATTTTGAATATTATTACGTTTGAAGATGTTTTTTTTTTGTTATATTAATTTTTTGTGTGTAAATAAAAATAAAAATTGTCTTCATCATTTTTTTCATTGTTAATTACTATTATTTTATAAAATAATTTATTTATTTTTAAAGTATTTAGACGTATTATACTTTGTATCAAATAAACCTGGTTTAAACCAAATAAACTTGGATTAAACCAAAAAACCTGGTTTTTTGGTTTTTTTGAAAAAACCTTGGTTTTTACCAACCCTGAAAAATGGAAAATAAAGCTAATAATTTAAGAATAGAAGGGTAATACAATTTTAAAAATCATACAAAAATGAAATCGAGATATAAAAGTTGAAATTTATAAACATAGGGATTTAAAGTAGAACCATACATACTTTTATGCAGTGCTGCCAGAGAAATTTTTGTAAATGCACTGGAATGACTGGAATAGTGACACAAAATGTATTAAACCAACCCATTTTGTACAAAAACTTAAAAAAACGTCGTTTAATGTTATTTGAAGCCATATTCTTACATCACAAAATTTTAGGTTTTTACTTTAGGATACTTTGGTATCAAAAGTTTGGTTGTTAATTGTATCACATTGGTACAATCGTACCAACTCTCGCAACGCTGCTTTTATGGTTATCTTCCCATCCTGTGCCATGTTCCGATCAATCTCTCGCACTCACTCCAACTTCTATTATTTTAACATAAGGTTCTCTTTGTTACTCAAATGTGATTTCTTTTTTAACGTTTAAGAAATAACTATCTCATAACGGTGACGGATACGTCACACCGAATTTACGTAAATAGTTATGGACATATAGTTATGGATAAACAGTTATCCGTCAGAGTTATCTTAACTTTAACGTAAACGTTAAAGATAACTTCGGTCATCCATCACAGGGCTGAATAACACTGCTGAGTGCTACATAATATCCAAGATTATATTGAATAGACTAAGCCAGAGCTAGACAAGAAACTAAGAAGCAACCAAGTAGGCGTTCGCGCTAAACGCTCCACTATCGACCACATTTGTACTCTAAGAATTATCTTGGAACAAGCTAGTGAATGGCAACGAAATATAACTATAATTATTGACTTTGAAAAGGCCTTCCGTAGTATAAAAAGAGAGCAAATGTAGAAGAATTCTGAAGCTATATGGACTACCGATTAAATACATTAAACCGATCAGATTATTCTACAAGAGATATAGAGCCAGACTGGAACATGCGGGAAAAATGGTAGAAGATACAGCTATACAAAGCGGAGTTAAACAAGGATGCGTACTGTCCCCGACGCTATTCCTAATAATAATGGATTGGGTCATGAAGGTGTCATTGGGTCATATTCTCGTTTTCTCCTTCAACGTGCTGACACAGAGATGTTTGGATGTTAACCGTCCTCTTTACGTCTGTTTTATAGACTACAATAAAGCGTTTGATAAAGTAAAACATGATCGACTCATGGAAATTCTGAAAACTAAAAACCTAGATGAAAGAGATTTAAGACTCATAACACACCTATTACAATCCTATTACATAACCTATTACAATCAGCGAGCAATAGTAAGAATTGAAAAAAAACATCTGAAGAAATGGAAATAAAGAGAGGAGACCGGCAAGGCTGCACACTATCACCTCTATTATTTAACGCTTATTCTGAAAAGGTAATGCGAGAAACTCTGGAACATGAAACAGAGTAAATGGAGTCTTAGTTAACAACATCAGATATGCAGATGATACAGTAATAATAGCCGATAGTTTACAAGACCTGCAAAGACTCATGAGTAAAATAGTAAGGTGTAGTAGGGAGTACGGACTCTCTCTCAATATCAATAAGACGAAGTTTATAAAAATTAGTAAAAACAACGATAATACTAACGAAATCTTGATAGTATTGGGTCAGCAGATCGAAAGAGTAAACAAGTACACTTACCTAGGAACACTTATAACAGAAAATAATGACTACACTGCAGAAATCAAAGTCAGAATCGAAAAAGCACATTCTAATTTTATGAAAACGAAAAAGGTCCTATGTATCAAAGATTATGTAACGCCTAACAAAATGTTACGTATACAGTGTACTATACTATGGAGTGGAATCATGGACGTTAAATGTAGAGACAATGAGACGACTTAACGCCTTTGAAATGTGGACCTATAGAAGAATTATGAGGGTTTCCTGGGTAGATAGAGTTACGAACAACGAAGTACTAAGAAGAATAGGTAAAGAGAAGGAAGTTGAACTTACAATTAAAGAAAGAAAACTACGGTATCTCGGACATGTGATGCGGAGATAGATGGCATAATGCAAGGAAAGGTAGATGGCAGAAGAAGCATCGGAAGAAGACGAATTTCATGGCTGAAGAACCTGCGAAAATGGTTTGGATGCAATAACTATTTAGAGCTACTGCCTCAAAAATTAAAATAGCTATGATGATTGCCAACCTCCGTAGCGGAGATGACACCTGAAGAAGGAGAAGGGTCATGAAGAAAGTAAGCGATAAAAACAGGTATTAGGTGGATCTTGCATAACCAGTTGGAGGACTTGTAGTTCGCAGAAGATCGACAAGCTTGCAAAATACTCCAATGTACTGGTCATTAAAATAAATGCAGAAGAAACGAAACTCTTATAAAACAACAGCCAAGAAACTAAAATTGAAATAAATGGAAGACAAAAAAAGACGGTAGGAGTTCAGATGTAGAAAAAAAATAGTAAAGTCACAACATGCATATAACTCCTTAAAAAAATCTGGAACACACGCGATATACCTATCAGATTATCATAATTAACAACCAAAATCAAAATATTTAACAGCTGTATTAAGAGCATAGTATTGGTGCAGAATCTTGGAAACACCAAGAAACTACCAAAAAGTTACAAACCTTTGTAAGTAAATGGTTGAGAAAAATCCTAAAAATATACTGGCCTGATAAAATAACAAACAGTCACGATTAAAAGAAGGAAATAGAAATGGATTGTACATGCTCTAAGAAAAGACCAAAATAATATAACCAGACAGGCACTCAAATACCAACCAGACAAAAGAAGAAGAAGACCCGTAATAGCTGGAGAAGAACTGTAACAAAAGATCATGAAAGAATTGGTCTGAGATGGACAGAGGTCAAACGGAGAGCGAGAAATAAAGAGGAATAGAAAAGACGTACAAGAAAATTTCGAAAGAAGAAAACAATCAGCTAACTTTCACTTTTGGCTACGAAATGCAAGAGGGCACAATACTCCATAAGGAAGGAAGGTAGTAGAGAAAACATATCAAACTAAAGGTAATAATCACCTCTTAAGGATTTTAGATGTGCTTATGGCAGTGTATTGGGGGACAATTTAATATCCCAATACACTTACTGAAGTTGGTGAAAGCAACCCTCTCAACAGTCGAGTGTAAGGTTAGAGTGCAGAATGGAATATCAAGAACTTTCCAGACAGAAACCGGACTTCGACAAGGGGATAGTCTATCGTGCTTTCTATTGCCTAGAGAAAGCTATTAGAGAATCTGGAATAACAACAAGAGGGGCCAGTGTACAAATACTAGCGTATGCAGAGATGGCATTGATATTCTTTTTCTCATGAGCATCTTTCAGTGCCTCACAGTTTTTCGATTTCTTTCTAACGCATTAAATTGTATGTGACAGAAAAATAGGCACGTCTGTGATTAGAAACATTTATAACATTTATTCTAGTTGTCGATAGATGGCGCTATAATCGAAAAAAATTATTTACGAATTATATAATATATCTACTAGGGTGGGCCGAAAAATGTTTTTCTGTAAAATAACATCACCTGAGGTCAAAAAAGTTGCGTTGTACTAAAACACAAATTTTAAGCCCAAAATGAGTAGTTAAAAATATTTTTCTCCACTGCCACAAAGCCTCTATATTATTTTAATATAAAATGTCTTTGTGGCAGTGGAAAAAATAAAAAAAATTGACTTTTTCGAACACAGATCTACATATTTTTTATTATCTAATTTTTGAAACATCAGGGTTATTTATTTTGTACCCAAAAAAAAGTTGAAATAAAATCTGTATTGTTGTGGCTGATTCATGTATACGTTATATACTAACGTATACTTTTTTGGGTATGTCGCCACCAAATAATAAATAGACAAAAATTAATTTAGAAACCTACTTTAAAAAATGCGATGAAATACTCAAATAATAATATATTATATACGATAGTGTAAAAAAGTTAACATTACCAATCGCTATTTCACTTCTAAAATGACGTAACCTTGACGTCAACGCTTCTGTACTGAACGGTACTGTCATAAATACAGGGCGTAAAGGATCCATTATATTGTTACCTACTGGAGAATAACATTGAAAGTTCCCTGCAGTGGTTTGTCTGCCAACAGGTTGCCTATAATTCATGTATTTGAACAACTGGATAGAAGTACCAGTGGACCACGTTCATTTTCGGGCCTCTTGGAGAACGACTGCATGCTTGCGAAACTCTATCTTAGCTTCATTTTCAAAAATAGAATCATCAGCTGAGGATTTCCGCAATAACGATCTTAGTACATATCAAGAATTCCTGTACGATATTTGTCAAAACAGAAAGTGGTGTTTGTTCAGAACAACTTTCTAAGAGATAGCCTGGGAAAATGGTTCATTCTCGTTGGCTTACCACTGCTTCCCGTATCTTTCGGTTATATGTAGCAATCGGAAACCCCTCGGAAAATTTACAAATACAAAGTCATTTTATAATAAAAGTGTATGTGCCCATGTGGTTTTGCATTACGACTCAACCATCATGACTTTATGGTGCAAGACATCTATTGAAGACAATAAGACTCTGCGAGCAGACCTTTTCTTACTACCAGAATTAAAAGATTTAGTCTACAAAAATATTCAAGGAAAGGGATACTTTGGCAGTCCAGAGAATATTATTTTGATTATGCTATTTGGTGAACGCAAACTCATAAGACAACTAGGATTTTAAACAATTTTTAAAAGGATATAATTAAATTACAAAGATAAGCGATATTTCGTAGTAACAGAATTATTTTTTTTGCGCTAAGGAATACTTTGAGATTATCGACTGTCAGCAAGTTTTATGAACAGAACCTCGTGTAGCTAAGAAGCTATCAAAAGACCAACTAAGGGAAGTTGTTGAAAATCTCGACACCAGTCTTTTTGCATATGTGACAGCGTCACTTGTCGCACACAAGCGGTTGAGAGGGCGTATTTTCGTTTATTTTTGTGTTCAAACCAAAGTCAGCTTTAGCACAATTTAATTTTTTTGTATGCAAAAGAAATCTACCATACAAAAAAGATAGTTATTTTGAAAAATCCCTAGTTTTATATAGCTCTGTGGTAGTGGGAAAAATTATTTATCGGCCAAAATACATACTATGATGGCAGTTATCTTATCAAATGCGTTTTTTGGCTCAGGAGACCATAATAAATTGAAAAAAAAAACGAATTTGACATTTATTAGATGATTAGATTTTTTCGTAAAAATCTCATTCTTATACAGCTCTGTGGCAGTGGAAAAAAATAAAATTAATTATAAAACAAAACACTTGAAGTAAGTTATCTTACCATACATCTTTTCTGGGGTCAGGAAACTTAATTAAAAGAACAAAATAAAAGGATCCTGGTAGGATCGCCATATGATGGTTCCTGTTTATCTGAACAATCTCAGATAATTGAGGGGTGGTTACCCCCTACCATAAGGGTTGATGAAGTAACAATACTCACTGTAGATTCATTTATTGGTACGTTGAAGTAACTACGGTAAAGAGCTGGTGGTATATTATTTAGTAACTGTGATGTTTACTCGTTGGGATCTCAAATACCAATGACTAATCTTTTCGCCATGAAAGTAGAACTCAAAGTGGATTCCCCTGTTTACTATTTGGTATAAATAAAAGTGAGAGTGTTTAGTAAAAGTGCTGAATCGACTAGATTATAAATAACGAATACTAATTGTTATTTCAAACTGACCTTGTATCGAAAATCGACACACTGATGTGGTAATATAGGTCAATCGTATTTATTATAAACAAACGTATTTGTTTTACCAAAGACATTTAATTATTAAAAGAATTTGTCTTAATAAGATGATTACTGAGATGCAGTGTATCCCAATACAAACACATTACTTAACGGCCCACCCTAATATCTACGAATATAATCTGTACAATTTATAAGACTACACAAATCAAAGAAAATACCATTTTATAAATGCAATAAACACAATTGATTTGTTTTTATGCCAAATTGCAAATAAAATGTGACAACTGTCAGATTTAACTAAAATGTCATATAAGAATAAATGTTATATAATGTGTATTATCACGGACTTACCTTTTTTCTATCATTTGTGAAGCACTGAAAAATACTCATGAAAAGGACTCAATACTCATCATTGCAAGAAGAAAGGCGGACCTGGTTCAATCGTTCACGGCATTGGAAGCAGCAGCAAAAATAATGGAGCTACACGTTAACACTAATAAAACTAAGTACATATATGAAGGTCACAAATAATAATCAAGTAGCAAAACCCGAAGATCTAACGATTGGAACATACACTTTCGAAAAAGTAAGATATGTAGTTCATATATCTAGGTTCACAAATCAACCAAAGTAATACAGTAACTTCAGAAATTACCAGACCTATATATCTAGCAAATAGAGCGTACTATGGATTAAAGTCCGAATTGAAACTGCAAGGCAAGCATTTATAAAAATGAAGACACTGCTTACAAACAAAGACCTTCAGTTGCCTCTCAGATTGAGGGCTCTAAGATGCTACATATTTTCTATATTACTATACGAAATGGAAGCTTGGACATTGAAGAGACAACACATAAGAAGAATAGAAGCGTTCGAAATGTGGTGTTACAGAAGAATATTGAAAATTCAGTGGGTTCAAAGGATTACCAATGGTGAAGTGCTACGACGTTTAAATAAGGAGTTAGAAATTATGAACAGTATAAAAACAAGAAAACTGGAATATTTGGGTGACATTACCAGAAGAGAAAAATATGAGTTGCTGAGAATTATTATGCAAGGAAGGATCCAAGGAAGAAGAAGCATAGGAAGAAGACGCGTCTCCTGGCTGAGGAACCTTAGACAATGGTTTAGCTGTAGTTCATTACAACTGCTCAGAGCAGCAGACAACAAAGTGACCATAGCCATTATGATATCCAACCTCCGATAGGAGATGGAACTTTAAGAAGAAGAAGATGGATTAAAGAAACTCTTAACATCAAACATAGTCACGAAAAGAACAAAAAAATTGATAAACAGAATTTTAACCAAGCCCGTCCTCACTTAAGCGTCAGAAACGTCGACGATAACAAAAAGTTATGAAGAACGGTTAGGCTGTTTTGAACATAAAATCCTCAGACATATCTATAAAGGCTTGCAGAAAACGGATTAGGGCGTAGACGCTATAATTTTGAGTTTTACCGTCTTTATAGTGAGCCTAGTATTGGTAGATCTATCAAAATAAACAGGCTGCGGTGGCTAGACCACTTAGGCCCAAACCAGACGGGCCACTCTGCAGCGCTACTCTGTGGATCCACAGAGTGGCTGAAACAGGCGATGTTCTAGCGCCGGCGACTACGCTGCGAAGTGGATCGTTTGTAATGGGTGAGAAAAACCAGTAGGTTTAATCAAATGATTAAAAACTTGCCGGCTAATATTTTTTTAATTAAGTGTGTTCAACAAAATCAGTGTTTGTAATGTCCATAGTTTTGGTTGGTAAAAATACCAATAAACTCCATAAATGAAATTAAGAAGAACCAGATAAAAACAGCTATATCACAGAAAGAAACACATAAAAAATCAACCAGTACATCTGGTATCCTACAGGCGTAAAATAGTTTGATACAACCTGACAACTGAGTGAAAGTGAAAAACATATTAGCTTGCAACCCCCTTTTAACTGATATTTTATCGTTTTGTTTTCAACAACAAACAATAAAACCTTTTTGACCTAGGATGGGACCCCACTATTTTACATACATAAACAAACAAGATTGTAAGTATTTGTTTTGTTCAGTTCAAATGCATCCAATGTATAATAAAATGTAAATATAAATAGAGAAAACATTGCTTACGGGATTTATTCTTTTCGATAGGGCTACCTACCTTCTTTAAAATCAGAAACAAATAATTCAAAGATGACGTCCTACGCTTTTCCTTTTAATGCCCTATATGCCCTCGGGTTCTTGTATCACTTATATCCGGTCTGTTTTGCACTTCAATCAAAAACCGTTCCGAATCAAAATTCATTTTAGGTGCTCACCCTATAAATTCTCGTAAACATCTGCGGCAGCTACAACAGTAGTCCGTCTGAATGGCGTTTGCCACTAGTGGACGCCACTAGCAGTGAGACTCGGCGACTGTGGCTGGCCACAGTCGCTCGTCTGGGGTGCGACGTCAACTTCACATAAAAACCCACGGTAAATCATCGGAAGCTGCTTTGTGGATCCACAGAGTAGCGCTGCAGAGTGGCCCGTCTGGTTTGGGCTTTTGAGAGAATAAATGAGATGGAGCCGTCGAAACACATTTATAACCAAAGACCGGATGGAGTGAGGAGCAGCGGCAGGCCCAGAGGACAATTTAAGGACCAGGTGGAAGACGACTTACGAGTATTAAGAGTACGAAATTGGAAAACCAATGCTAAGGATAGGAAGGAATGGAAGCTAATTCTGAAGGAATGGAAGCTGATTCTGAAGGAATGGAAGACTATGATGATGATAATGAATAGTCACCTCCATTGTTTTCTATATTTGGAATAAAGTTTATCCCAACTGTTAATTAAATTAATCTTATTAGAAATATTACTTACTGGTTAGTAACTTGCAGGATTATATCATTTAAAATTTCAGTTGTTCTGTTTTTTACGACAACTGTAAATTCATTATGGAATGTAGTAATTGGTTTCACAGCATCTACCATGTAAGAGCTAGGTTCTTTTGGTGAACTTCTGTTGGTTCTTCTGTATAATCTTGGTATTGATCCCACATGTTGAAGTTGGTTGCATATCTCATCTACTTTCATTTTTATTAAGTTACTTTTCAAAATATTTTGAAGACGAATTATGGTTTTCCGGTTGGCCTTGATTATATTTGGGATAACATACACCCAACTAATTATTCCATATATGGTTGTACTAACATTTGAAGGATTATCTAAAGATGGGCAAAGTAAGTTTTCAACAAATGTGAAATCAATTAACGAACTCATGATGAATTTTTCTGTTTCTTCAGATGTAGAAAACTTTACCTAAAATAATATTTTAGTAAGAATTTCGTGATACATGCTATATAGGGTGAGGTGCGAGAGAATGCATGGCCTACTCTTTCACAGACATTATGAAGACCGGTACCATACCACAGGAACTCAAACTCTCGACGGTCATTGCCATATTAACACCAGGGAAACCAAATGATGACAACCCTAAAGTGGCATTCATAAAGGAGACCATCGGATGGTATCATCGCCTAGAGCCTAGTATCGTACTCTTCATTTTCGTGAACGCTCGCATTTAACATAATGAATTTTATTTTACCTGACGATCGATAATATGGTACGAGCAGTACGAGCAATACTAGGGAGCGACGGTCGGCGTCTCGTTGTGAGCGCTCACTAAGAACTACTATCGGTGACATTTAAGCTACAAGAACGACTTAACTACAACAGAATTAGTGCAAAGCTACTTGAAACAATCAAGGCAGGCAGGTTTCCGACTCAAAAGAAGCTGCGCAGATCAGGTTCTTCCACTTTCCACATTTATTGAGGCAGGGTTCCAGAAAAAACTTAAAACTGCAGCCGCATTCACAGACCAGTGGCCTAAGATACAGTCTGGAGAGAAGACATGATATACAAGCTCCTCCGTACAATCCCCTGTAAATCCACCGCTCGAATAATCAATAGCATGCTAGCCGACCGAACGATTCAAGTGGTCGTGGGAACCGACATCAGCACCCCAAGAAAACTGAAGAATGGACTGCCTCATAAAGCTCCTCTTCTCTTTAGCCTGTACATCGCTGTTATACCAGAAACCAGATGCAGGAAGTTTGGTTACGCCGATGACTGGGTCCTAGTAACAAGGTGTAAGTCATTTGAAGAAACAGAAAAATCCTTACGGCGGACTTATACACGGAAAGTATTTCCGCGGAGGGGAAAGTATTTCCGTAAATAGAGGCTCCAACCAAACGCTATGAAAACAGAGGTTTCTAGTTTCCACCTAAACAACAAGCTTGCAGGAAGAATACTCAACATCCAATTCGAAAACACCACACTCGCCTACAATAAAACACCAAAGTACCTTGGGGTGACTCTTGACAGAACCCTATCCTTCAAGGAATATCTGACAAAAACAGCGGAAAAACTTAAATCCAGAAAAAACATAATCCAGACACATGTGCAGCACAACATGGGGAGGATCGGCTTCCACCTTGCGATCATCTGCCCTGGGCCTTGTCTTCTCAACCGCGGAATACTGCTCTTCAGCCTAGCTTAACAGCCCACATATACACAAAGTAGATGCCCAATTGAACAATAAAATGAGAATGATTATCAAATCCACCCCTACACAGTAGCTCCCAGTCCTGAGCCACATTCCACCACCCAAACTACGACGCATACACTCACTCACTAGTGAGTAGAGAAAGATAATTGATAACGAGAGCCTGTCAATCCATCAAGATGTAGGTACTGCCAACGGTAACCGTCTACGCTCCAGACGACCGCCAATAAAAACAGCAAAGATTGTTGTGGAAAATGAGTTCAACTTAACGACCACATGGACTCAAAAATGGATTGAACAACAAAATAACAGCTTACCCTGCATCACACAAAAACCACCAGGTTTTGACTTACCACGCAACACATGAACTATGCTGAACCGAATCAGAACCCAACAAGGTAGATGTGGTTACATGATGCACAAATGGTGTAAACGACCATCCCCACTCTGTGTGTACAACCACAAACCATCTGTCACATCACAGAACAGTGTCCCACAAGATCATATTATGGCAGGTCAGAGCATTTGGCATTTCCTAATGGCGACTCCAGAGTCGATAGACTATATAAATAAGCTAGATGTTCGTTTGTAAGCCTATGTATTATGTATGTTTTATACAAAATATATGTAAATGCGTCAAGTGCCATACGATAAATAAAAATAAATACAGGGTGTTTCATTAATAATTGTCCATATAGTAATTGGAGAAACCTTAGCACAAAATACGAATATTTAACCTAAAACACTTGTGGTTCCATACTGAGTTACATGGTGTTTTATCTAAAAATTTAAAAACTATTTTTGCTCAGCATTTTAAAACTATTTGACGTATCTTTCTCATAATTAGCAGGAAGTATAGGTACTGTACCAACTACTAAATTATGTTAAAGAAACGTTTCTGGCTATTACCAGAGGCGTACGACGGGGGAAAGTGAATGGTTGACCCTTTCCAAATTCTACCCCACTGCCGAAATTGCTATTTTAGTTCAATTTTTGGATTCTTCAATACTTTCTATGAAAATAATATACTCTTCATTCGTAACGATAAAGTCATTAGTTTTCGAGATCTCTGAAGTTAAAAATGAAACGACACGGATATTTTGATTAATGTATTGTGTCGCTTTATTTTTAATTTCAAATATCTCGAAAACTAATCATTTTATCGTTACCAATGACGAGTATATTATTTACATAAATGTATTGCAAAATCAAAAATTTACACTAATATAGCAATTTGGTCAGGGGCGTAGAATTTGGGAAGGGTCAACCAGCCACTATCCCCTGTCGCACGTCTCTGGTAGTAGCTAGAAACGTTTATTTATCTTAATTTAGTAGGGTGTACAGTACCTACACTTTCTGTCAAGTATGATAAGGATACGCCAAATAGTTTTAAAGGACTGGGTACAAACAATTTTTAAATTTGAATCATATGAATCATATCATAAATTAATCAAAATAACTGTGCCGTTTCATATTTAACTTCAAATATCTCGAAGACTAATGACTTTATCGTTACCAATGAAGAGTATATTATTTACGTAGAAAGTATTGGAGAATCTAAAAATGTCACTAAAATAGTAATTCCTCCCGTGGCGTAGAATTGGAGAAGCGTGAACCATTCACCATCCCCTGTCGTACGCTTCTGGTAGTAACTATAAACGTTTGTTATCATAATTTAGTAGGGTGTCTAGTAGTCGCACTTTCTGCCAAGTATGAAAAGAATACATACGTCGAATAGTTTTAAAATGCTGAGCAAAAATAGTTTTTAAATTTGTAGATAAACACCCTGTAACTCAGTAAGGAACCACATTGTATTTAAGTGTTTTAGGTTAAATCTTCGTATTTTATGTTAAGGTTTCTCCAGTTACTATATGGACAATTATTAATGAAACACCCTGTATAGGGTGAGGCAGATAAAGGGCCAATTAAAAATATCTGGAGAACTAAAGGTAACTGGCGTTAAAAAGAAGGCGAAGGCGTTTTAAAGAGCAAGATATTTAATGAAAATATTTTCATCCATTTGCTACTTCCGGTTAGACCCGGAACTTACACTTCGTTCGAACTACGCTAAGACTACTATTAGTGTGTTGTCTGTGTGCTATTAGCGGAAGGTCAGTTGGTCGTCCAAGAAAAGATTAAAGGATGCAGTAACAAGTGATATACGTAAGATGGGAGTACAACAATGGGAGATAATTAGACAAGACCGGAGGAATTGCAAGAGTTGAGGAAAATAGTAAAAAAATAGTATACAATCTATTATACTAACCTTCAAAGTTGTCTCAGACCACTTCAAATATCGGGACAAGAGCAACATTGATAATCTTATAAACTGATCAGCAAGTTGGTCTAGATAAATATCTTTGTCAAAGCACTGAGAAACAGCTATCCACAAGGCTAAAGTAGGTTTTAACTTGCAAGAAATTTCATTTTTGGCAGCGTAAAACTCGTTTACTTCCACATCAAGGGCAGATTCAAAATCACTAGCTATTTTCTGGTACCTAATTTCAAGGTACACTGGTAAATTAAATCGTTTCAGATGCTCTGTGAAAGATTCATCTTGGGTTATCAAATCTTCATTCTTACACTTTTTTGAAATTATCAAAAGAACTTCATATGTACTTTTATACCGTTTTTGAAATTGCTCTGGATTACCAGGAGCAGTAATGTGTGGTAAACCTTCACGGGACTGTTTATCAAATTCTTTCCAAAAGCTATTATAGATAAAGTTAAATGCATTTAAGTCGGCATTAGTTTCAACTACAGTGGTGAGTACTTTCATATTTGTATCTATAAAATCCAGGGCATTTTTATAAATTTTATCTACACTTTGGTTTGATTTTTCTACGCTATTATCACTAAATAGTCTTTGTAAGTAAGGCCTCACTACTGTCCTCCTGTATATATCTTCTGCATCGTTATGTTTTTTTAAGCTGTCATACATTCTTAAACATCTAGTAACAATCTCAGAGTCATCTGCTTCAATAGCTTGAAGAAACTTATTGTTAATAACTTTTACTAGTTGATCTTCCACAGTTACCATTATATCCTGCATATCTGTGGTCACTATTTCTAATTCATCCACATAACTCTTTTGCAATGCATATTTTCCCACTATTCTTTCTAAAATAATTAAGTCTAATGACTCTGAAAAATTTTTTAAGAGTTTGTCTATATAGACAGAACAAGAAATGACTCCAAGTTTCAAATTTAAATTATTTTTACTGGTGTTATTGTCCTTAATATTATTTAGAAGCATTCCATAACTCATTTCTGCATTACTTATTAGTTGATTTAAGGCCTAAAACAAAAAAGAATTATGAAAGAACTTTGGCAGAAAATAAAGCGAAAAAATTTAAACAAAAAATAGATCTATCTGATAACAAAGCTAAAACAGTATGGTCAATAATTAATGGCATCAAGGGTAATTCAACAACACAGAGGGAAATTCAAATCCCAGGAGAAGGTAGTACAGTGGCAAAAAATGTTAACGACTATTTCTTAAACTGTGCGTCACTGTTGGTATCTTAATTTTCCACAGACTCTTATGAATCATCTATAAAACAAGCGAATAGATCTATGTACTTAAGGCCTGTAACTCAGGAAGAAATTGTTTTAATTATAAAAGGTTTGAAAAATAAAGAGAGTAGTGGTGATGATGAAATTTCAACATCACTACTTAAAAGATGTGTAAATGAGATTGCAATACCAGTAACATATGCAGTAAATACTTCTTTTAAATCAGGTGTGTTCCCTGATATACTAAATTAGCAGTAATTAGACCTTTACACAAGAAAGGAAGTATGACATAGATTGAGAATTATCGGGCAATTAGCTTGTTGCCAAGTTTTTCGAAAATACTTGAAAAATGTATGAGCAACAGGTTGATTGAATATTATGTTACAACACAAAGTATTCAATAATAGTCAACATGCATATTATCTTAAAGGCAAATGGGCACAGACAGCCATATATCAATTCACTCAAAGTGTTTTACAAGCACTAGAACAGAACGAGGCAATATTAGGGTTATTTCTAGAACAGGGTTCTTTCACAAAAGCATAAGATTGTGTAAATCATGATCTATTACTGAGAAAACTAAGCTTATATGGTATAAATGGTGTAGCTCTTAAGTGGTTCAAATCATTCTTATCAGGAAGATCAGGAAGGGTAATTGTAGTAAAGGATAATAATTAAATCATAAATTAAACCTATAAAATTAGGCATTCCTCAGGGCAGCATAATAGGGCCTATAATTTTCATTTTGTACATAAATGATATGTCTTACTGTCTTAATAACAACAATTGCAATCTAATTAATTATGCTGATGTTACAAAGGTCCTAGTAACAGCAGATCATTTGGAGATTCTACTAAATGAATCTGTTGATATTTATGGAGACATGTTAAAATGGTTCTCCAGTGAAGGACTAATTATTAATATACAAAAAACGAACTGTTTAATGTTTAGAACAACCAGATCAAACATGGAATATCCAAGTGATCTTCTGTTATATATCCTTCTGACCTATATTGAGGAATGCCTACTATTCCTCTTCAGAAATAAACACCTATTTAAGTATTAATAGGGAGATTAAATATATCTACCCCATTCACAGATTGACTGTGACAGAAAAAGGTGCCACATATTCTTGCATGAGATTCTTCAATAAATTGCCCCATGACATTAGAGTGATGACAAATCTAACGCAGTATAAAAAGGCTGTACTTAGATTACTATTGCAGATAGAACCATACTTATAAGGTAATAGATTTTATGAATTCAAATATGTAACAGGATTTCTGTAATTTTTTTCTTTTTTGACATGTATTTCGCTCTGCGTATATGTGTATGTCTTTGTATATGTGTGTGTACAATTTTCGAAATAAAGGTTACTACTACTACTACTAAACAAAACAGAAATTTTATAAAAATATGAACAATAACACATTCGCTGCCATCAGTTGCCAAAAGACGTTTTGTTTGCTTGCCAAAAGGAGTCAGGTGCCACTGTCGCCTTTTGGAATAGAATAATTTTTATTTGCATAAAATTTTTACATATTTGAGAAAATAACGTCAAGTAAAAGTAAAAGTAAAAAGAAAAGAGATTGTATAAATCTAAAGTACATAGAACAATTATCATAATTAAAATTAAAATTAAAAATTAGACATTACATGTTACAAAAACAAAAACAACTAATACTCCAGGTATTTCACCACAGTATATGGTTCTACAATGACCAGATATTTAAATAACTCTCTTTTAGATCTTCCAAATGGAATCTCTTGTTTTAACGCTGATGGTAACTTGTGGAATTTGATACAGGCATATAGTGGACTCCGTTCTGTTAGAGTAAGCCTGTGTCTAGGAATAGTTAGGTTTAGAGCTCTTGTGTGATTTGGCATTTACAAACTGTGGAATTTAATAGATTTTTTTGGATTGGCTCAATACTAAAGTAACTAATAAATTGGTGGCAGCGAAAGTGTTACAGAATAAGACTTTTCCAAAAGTTTATAGAGAAATTGTAGATAAAAATGGCGAAAATATAAAGATTCAAGTAACAGAAAATAAAATAAACAACCAGAAACCTTATATAAAAATTCATAGATGTTGTTACATTATGCGAATTATTGCCCCAGGACCCCAAGAAATGAAACTGGCCGCTATTTTTTAAATGAACTATCTGGGGGAAGTCCATATAAAAGGCTATCGTCTTATGGGTATATTTATTCATTTCAATATTGTGAACAAACTACACATTGTCAATAAAAATGTTTAACAAACATTTTTTTTTAATTCTTGCTGTTTAAAATGTGATTTTTTACATTAGAAAATGTTTGTAAACAAAAAGTTATTGCAAATTAAACCAAAAAATAAGCATTTGAAGAAATGAAGATAGTTTATTTTTTAAATTTTTAAAAAATTAAATAATTTTTTAATAAGATAATTTAAAACCATGAAAATTTAAGACCTTAAGAAGAGAATGAGACCAAAGACCCTTGCTTATATTGTTAAAGCGGGTGTACAGCTATTTGAAAATGACATTTTTTCTCTCAAATGACATGCAATAAGCAAAATACTAAACATAAACAAACAAATAGAATCGTTTAAAAACTACTTGACTGATTGGGCCCATCTTATGCATGTATAGTAACTACACTCATTATGAAATGTTTTTAAAGTTGTTTATTGTTTATTTTAATTATCATAAAAAATTAATTTCCCCAAAAAAAAACAAAATGCATGATTATAACAGCAAATCCATTAAGATGTAAATTGGAGCTGGAGGTTCAGATAATGGATAACAAGTGATGGAGTTTAAATGCCTAGGCATCACACTATCTAGCTATGGAAAGCTCGAAACAGAAGTGGAAGATCAAGTGAATAGAGCAAACATAGCCGCAGGTTGCCTGAATGACACAATATGGAGAAATAAAAATATTGAAAAAGAAATGAAAGGCAGAATTTACAAAACAATCATCAGACCAATAATGACATACGTGGCAGAAACACGACTTGTGACAGAGAGTACAAAGAGATTGCTTGAAACATTGGAGATAAAAAATCGATAGTAAGACACTATGGGATATTTATTTTATTTTTTTTTTATGTAGCGTATGGCTTAAGTACATCACAGAATATATTTAGATTTATGCATTATACAATGCATCACAAACAGATGTCCAATTTTTTTATATACTCGATTGACCCTTCGGTTGCCATTACAAAGTCTATAGGGTCGCCTGTGTATGCTCTGCGTGGGCAGTCCTGAACAATGTGACTGGTCGTCTGTCTTGCAGCGCCGCAGTCACAAGAAGGCGAGGGGAGTTTACCCCATCTGTAGAGGGAGTCGGCGCATCTTCCACAGTTTGTTCGAATTTGATTAAGGGCTGCCCAAATCTTACAGGGACGTTCAAATTCGCCAGGTTTCCCTATGATGTCCGGTAGACTATGGTAATGCGGATCTGTCCTACTTTCCCAATCTTCTCTCCATTGGGTATTTAAGTCAAAGTTGGATTGCTGCTGATTGTAGAGGGGGTAACCTGGATCAGAGACGGTTTCCAAGAATATAGGGGATGTCGTTCTGGACTAGAAGCTGGCGACTGTCCATTATTTTGTTATATTCTTTAACCAATGCATGTTCGCGACGTAGGTTGGGTGGTGCTATATTACTAAGGGTAGGTAGCCATATTGGGTGTCGACCAGGTGAGTATGCCTGCTATTTAGCCACACTGGAGCACAGTATTCTGCTACCAGATATATCAGGCCAAGAGCAGAGGATCTTAATGTTGATGCTGTGGACGCCCATGTAGTGCCGCAGAGTTTCTGTATTATATTGTTGCGTATTTTCAATTTTGCTGCTGTTTTCGTCAGGTGTTCTCTGAATGTGAGCGTTCTGTCTAGAGTAACCCCAAGGTATTTCGGGTATTTATTGTGTTTTAACAGCTTGTTATTAAAATACACTCGCAATTCTCTGTTTGCCAGCTTGTTGTTGAGATGAAAAGCTGATACTTCAGTTTCAGTTTTTGATTAAGAAATGGCTGTAGTCTCCATTTCTTAAGATATTCGCTAAGGATGGATAAGTCATTCGTGAGAGTGATTTCTATAGTTTCTAAAGATTGGTGGCTTGTTGCAAGGGTATAGTGGAATATTATAGCATCGATAAAATATGGAAATTAAAACTCAATTGTGGCCTTAGGCTTTCTTAACATTTTTTTTTATTCATTTGCTTATGTTGGATAATAAAAAAGTTAGGTACTTTAACAACTAGCCTTCTTTTTCGTCAATACAGAGTGTTTTTAAATAAGTGCGACAAACTTTTATTTACCAAATTTCCTTTGCATATCTCAACCAGTTTTAGAGCAACAAATAAACTGTCAGTTTGTAAGAAAAAATTCAACATTCCGTATCTTGGAAATGAAGCATTTGTGAGCATATGTTTATAAAGCAGTCATTATTGTTCATGCAGAATTACCCCTTAAAATTTGTCACACTTATTTAGAAACACCCTCTATTAATGAAGAACATGGCTAGTTGTTAAAGTACCTAACTTTTTTATTATCCAACATCAGCAAATGAATCAAAAAGAATATGTAGAAAAAGCCTAAGGCTACAATTGAGTTTTAATTTCAATATTTTATCTATGCTATAATATTCCAGAGTGTTCCGAACTTTAAGGAAAAAACACAGTATGATTGTTACACCTGGTATAACATGAATTTACCTGCTGAGCAACAATATTTATTTATTATTTATTGACGGACCGAAATCCATTAGTACATGATACAATTAAAATGTCACACAAATTATAAAAAGAATTCAAAATAAGAACTAGTGCTAGTAGGTACAAAATTGGTAAATACATAATAAACAACAACAAAAAAATAAAATTACTTGCTCTCATTTAACAATTGACAGCTAGTCCTATAATATAAAGTAAAGTAAAAAATCTAAATATCTAAAACATTTTGCAATTGACAAATCAGTCTTGAAATTAGAACATTAAGTTAAATATAAATGTAATTGTGTGGAAAACGCAGTAAAGTCGTTCATAAAGAAATCAATATGCGGAGATAATGTATTTGCTAATTTAATAGTTTTACAGAGATAGGAACTTGAACCATAGTTTGTACGGTTAATGACCTCGTGGAAGGTGGTCACAGAACGGGTGGTCCTTGAAGGTACATGTAGACCAATTTTATTTAAGAGTGAGATACAGAATTTATGACCATGAATTAAGTTATATAAGAAGCAAAGATCTTTATGTTGACGACGACTCTGTAATGAGTCAAGTCGAATAGTTTGCAGTAAAGACTCATAACTTTGACCAGTGAGATGCATCTTATAAGCATAATAACGTAAGAATTTACGCTGAACTTGTTCAATTTCATTAATGTGGCAATTATATTGAGGTGACCAAACACATGATGCATAATCTAAGTGTGGTCTAACCAAAGAACAATAAAGGAGTTTTAAAGAACGACCAGTCGTAAAGTCATAGCTACATCTTTTAACAAAGCCAAGCATCTTTAATGACTTAGAAACCATGCTATTAATGTGTAGGTTGAAATTCAAGTTAGTGTCAAGAATAACACCCAGATCTGTAACTGAGTCAACTAATTGTAACATAGTGTCCCGTATATAGTAAGAATTATTCTCAAAGTTTCTCAGTCGAGCAAAAGTTATAGCATGACATTTGTTTGCATTTAAGTCCATACCATTAAGTGAGCACCATTCCACAAGACCATTAAGATCTGATTGCAAATTGTAGCGATCCAAATCAGAGGTAATTATGTGAAATAATTTAAGGTCATCAGCAAATAGAAGAAATTGAGCAAAATTGAAACTTTTATTTATGTCATTTATAAATAAATTAAAAAGGATAGGTCCTAAGTGGGAGCCTTGAGGTACCCCCGATTTAACTATAATTTCATTAGAGAAACGAACTATCTGCCTTCTATCTAATAGATAATTTCGAATCCAACTAAGCAGAGGATCAGAGAAACCTAACTGTTCGATCTTATGTAACAATAACGTATGGTTGACCCTATCGAATGCCTTGGAAAAATCTGTATAAATCGCATCTACCTGTTGTTTGCTTTCCAATGCTTCATTTAAGAAGGAGGTATAATTTAACAAGTTCATTTCAGTTGATCTCCCCATTACAAAACCATACTGTTGTTCAATGATTACATTTTGTATAGTAGGCTTAATTTTGTCACATATTAAACTCTCGAATATTAATACATTGAGATTCTTAAATAATAAAGCTATAACATACTAAAAAAATCATTTAAATCGGACAACAGGTTTAGGAAATTCGAGGTATCAAATGTGTATAATTCATCTAGTAACCTGACTTTTTTCCTGGCATTGTATATCGATAAAAGCAGCAACATTAAATCTTCGGATTAACAAGGGTCTACATAACCTACCTCTATATTTGGCTAAATGGCGTTACATAATTTTTAACGCCATCCCATAAGCATAATGGAAATACACTCTGGGCCAAAATTAACCGGCCACCTTTAAAATTGGTCATTTTTGATGTCTTATATCTCCTAAACTTGTCCGATTTAAGTGCTTTTTTTAATATGTTATAGACTTATTCCTTGACAATATCGTTATAATAATATTATTGCTAAACAGGTAAATTTTCATTGTATACCGGGTGTACGAATCAAACTGTGTAAAGTTTGCATCACCCTGTGGAAAATTCTAGCATTTATAAAA
Source organism: Diabrotica virgifera virgifera (assembly GCF_917563875.1). NCBI lineage: Eukaryota > Metazoa > Arthropoda > Insecta > Coleoptera > Chrysomelidae > Diabrotica > Diabrotica virgifera. Next base: position 111,671,051 of record NC_065452.1, read on the forward strand.
TATTGAAATTAAAACCTAACTATAGCCTCACGTTTTCTCAACATTCTCTTTTTTTATTCATTCGCTGATGTTGTATAATAAAAAAGTTAGGTGCTTTAACAACTAGACATGTTTTTTATCAATACAGGGTATTTTTAAAAAATTTTGGCAAAGTTTAAGAGGTAATTCTGCATGAAAAAATAATGACAGTTTGCTTTATAAACTTATGTCCGCAAATGCTTCGTTTCCGAGATAGGGGGTGTTGAAATTTTTCTGACAAACTCACGATTTATTTATTACTTTAAAACCGGTTGAGATATCCAAATGCAATTTAGTGGGTTTTATGACGTAGTTATTGCATATTTCTTGACATACAATTAAGGATTTAATATTCACCATTGGCACGCATACGGGTAATTTGAGCAATCATATTACCCGTATGCGCGCCAATGGTGAATATTAAATGCTTAATTGTATGCCAAAAAATGTGCAATAACTACGTCTTAAAACCCACCAAATTTCATGTGCATGTCTCAACCGGTTTTAAAATAATAAAAAAGTCGTCAGTTTGTCAGAAAAATTTCAACACCCCCTATCTCGGAAATGAAGCATTTGCGGACATAAGGTTATAAAGCAAACTGTCATTACTTTTTCATCAGAATTACCCCTTAAACTTTGCCAACATTTTTTAAAAACACCCTGTATTGATAAAAAACATGTTTAGTTGTTCAAGCGCCTAACTTTTTTATTATCTATTTATTTATTTATTTTCAACGGGCTACTGCCCAATAAGATTACAAGTTTATAAGTCCAATATACAAAATACATGTGTCAATAATAATTAAAATACAATAAAATAGTAATAATAAAACAATAATACAATAAAATATAAATATCACAAACTTAATCACACAAATCAGATTTATATATCACATTAATGACTATCTATCCAACAACTACTCAAACAAACATACGTCTGAGGCCAGAGATGAATTCAGACTTCGGTGCAAAGAAATCTAAATCAGGGTGAATATTTGCCCTTCTTAGTGCTCGAGATAAAAAGTTGTTATATGCATAGTTGGTTCTATGGATAGGAACATGGAATGTTTGATTTAATCGAGTTCTACGGAGAGGTACGTGGAGACCGACCTGCTCAAGTAGCTGAGGACACAAAACTATTGAATTAATTATGCCATAGAGCATCCTTGCATCCTTAATTACTTGTCGGTCATGCAATGAGAGAATACCCAATTGGGTTTCAATTTGATAATAATTTAACTGATTTAACTCAAAAGGTATACCCAGTTTATATGCTATGTACCTTAAGAACTTGTGTTGGACTGTCTCGATTTTTGTTATGTAAATATTGTAAGATGGAGACCAAACACAAGAACAATACTCTAGATGAGGTCTAACTAAAGAACAATATAGTAATTTAATTGCTTCAATATTCTGAAAGTCTCTAGTGCATCTTTTTATAAAACCAAGCATTTGTAAAGATTTGGAAATTCTTGAAGTATAATGTGATTCAAATAAAAGTTTACAGTCTAAATTAATTCCCAAATCACGAATTTCAGTAACCCAGTCAACAGCAATATTCTGTATATTATAATTATATTCTATTGGGTCTCTCGATCGTCCAAAAGAAATAGCATGACACTTAGATTCATTCAGGGCCATGGCATTCCGCATACACCACTCACTCAACCGATCAAGATCATGTTGAAGATTAATACAATCTTCTGTATTGTTGATAATTGTATAGAACTTTAGATCATCTGCAAAAAGCAGAGGTGAACTGTGTAGGAAGCGTGGTGTATATCATTGATGTATATGTTAAATAACAGGGGCCCCAAATGTGAACCCTGAAGTACTCCTGAATGAACCTTAATCTCACTGGAAACAAAATCCCTGATACGCACCATCTGAACTCGGTCAATCAAGTATGTTCTCAGCCACTCAAGGGGCCATTAACACCCATTTGTTTAAGTTTAAATATTAAAATATTATGGTTGACCCGATCAAAGGCCTTGGAGAAATCGGTGTATAGTGCATGTACCCTACAACCCCTCTCCAATGCCTTCCTCAGGAAGTCCACAAATACTAGTGTGTTACATTCGGTTGATCTGCTATTCCGAAATCCAAATTGTTGGTCTACTAGTTGTTTTTCAAGTGAAGCTTTAAGATAGTCACATACAAAACATTCAAATATCTTTGGTATTACACTAATTATACTAATGGGCCTGTAATTATTCACCAATGAATTATCTCCCGCTTTATAAATGGGTGTTAAAAAACTATTTTTCCAAGATTCTGGAAATTCACCCTTATTTAAGGATAGATTAAAGATGTGAAAAAGAGGTCTCGATAATATAAAACAACAGTTCTTGAGAAAGCTAGGAGGCAATCCATCAGGACCAGGACCCTTATTCGCATCCAGTTCCGATAATTTTAGATAAATATCAGATATAGTTATGTTGAAACCAGTCAAATTAGTAAGACCAAATGTAGGTGAGTCACTGGATGTGACACATATTTGAGTGGAATATACTGTAGAAAAATATTCTGCAAAAAGATTTACAATATCTGGTCCGTGACCGGATCTAACACCACCATACCTCAACACAGCGGGCATAGAGGGCTTTCCTCTCCGTGAATTCACAAATGACCAAAATCCCTTCAAATTATTTCTTATTGACAATTCTGTTAAGTAAATATGATTTCTGTAGCTTTCAGCTTTTAACAATTTACAATTAGCCCTCAGCTGTGAAAAAGTCTGATAATCCAGAACTGATTTAGATAAAAGATATTTTTTGTGAGCTTTCTTTTTCTCAACTATCAGGTTCTTTAACTCTAAAGAGAACCAAGGAGGGAATCTATGTTTTGAATACCTTTTTAGGGGGATGAATAATTCTATAGCTAAGTAAACTATATCATAGAAAATATTTAAAATTTGATTCAGTGTTTTTCCTAAAAATAAATTATCCCAACAGAACTGTGACAAAAAATCAGTTATTTTCACATAGTCAGCCGACTTGAAGTCCCTATAAAAACCGTCACTAACCAAACCACCATCATTGGGGCGCCTTTTGGTCATCTTTATCTCAAATTCCAGGGGTGGGTGATGCATACCCTCCCTCAAAAGAGCTTCATCAGCTCTGGACACAGTTACATCAGCATCATCAACCAACACCAAGTCCAGAATACTACCAGTTGCATTCACAATAGTATTGGACTGAAACAAATTGTGGTATGCACACATACCAGACACAACCTGCAGGGCTTCAACTTCAGAAGCTGTGGCATCTGGCAGAGGAACTGTTGAAGAGCACATATCATTTGAAAACCATTCGCAGTTTGGTAAATTGAAGTCAGCAGCCAGATAATAGTGTGCAGATGGATAATCTTCGGCTATTTTTTCCAGGGTTTCACAAAATATGGAATATTTGTCAAATGTAGACTTCGGTGGAAAATATGCTGTTCCTATAATAAACTGATTTCCACCTTCGGTCACCAAGACAAAAAGCTGTTCGATTGACCAGTTAACTTTTAAAGATCTACTGCTTAAGCTCTTATGAACTGCAATAAGGACTCCACCACCTCTTGAGAATGAACTTGTTTCACTGGAGCGATCAGTTCTATATATGTTGAGGTCAAACAACTGCAGCTCTTCATCGGCATAGTTACATGTCAACCAAGTCTCGTTGAATATGATGATACTGTAGTGAGAATAGGAAACATTCATAAACAAATGGTCAAGCTTAGTTCTGAGACCTCCTACATTTTGGAAATAAACCCACAGTCCAGAGGAAGACTGTGTTAGTTTTTTGACATTATTCTAGGAGTGCCATTTAAGGCCGGCCATTGGTAATGTTACAAGTATAGGCGATCCCATCACCTTTATAAAGTACACCACTCATAATCTAGAGCATATATGTATACCGAAAAATGCTTAACCTACTAACAATATATCTCGCTAATTACAGCCATATTTTTGCTACCCTACCTGTTGTGTATTGTTTATAAAAAAATGTGAAAGTTTTGCTTTTTTCTCAATAAATATAAGAGCGTTTATATCTAAATTACTCAAGTATTTAAATGAATTTCATGATAAAAGTCCGTTTAGCACTAGCCTATATGTAACGGAAGGATGTAACGTTAAAAAAATGTGAATTAATAAAGTACTTTTTGCGTGGTGTACTTTTAAAATAAATTTCTGGAATTAATAGAAATTGGCATGTGAAACGTAAATCTTGTACATATAATACACAAAAAGTATAGGAATCTGTAAGAATCTAAGCTCTGTTAATGTAGCAATTATGTATAAGATGGCGCTACGAAAAAAATTAAATAAACATCAAAAATTCAGGAGCGTAATGGCCCGTTTGAAACTTTCCTTAGGAAATTTCGGTACTTGACAAATATGAGTTTATTAGGGGTCCGGACAAATAATCCCGGACAAAAAATCCCCACAAATTATCCCCGGACAAAAAATCCAAGGACAAAAAATCCCCACAAATAATCCTCACAAATAATCCCCACAAATAATCCCCGGACAAATAATCCCCACAAAAAATCCCGGACAGATAATCCCCACAATTTTTTTTTGACAAAATATCCCCGCAAAAAATCCCGGACAAAAAATCCCCAAGAAATATTTTTGCCGAATAAAGTTGTCAAATGAATGCTTATAATCCAAGGATGGTACTAAAGATGAGAAATTTAGACTGTCTGTCCGTCGGTACGTCCGACCGCGCATATAACTACTCCGTCATTATGCCAGGTAGAATGACACATGAGGGGTCGAATGAACGGTTATAATCCAACAATGGTACTACAGATGAGCAATTTGGTCCGTCGGTCTGCTTGACCACGAATATAACTCCTCCATCACTGTACCAGGTAGAATGACAAATAAGGTGTCGAATGAAAGCTTATAATCCAAGGATGGTACTAAAGATGAGAAATTAGACCAAGGCTGTCTGTCCATCGGTCCGTCCGACCGCGAATGTAACTACTCCGTCAATATGCCAGGTAGAATGACAAATGAGGTGTCGAATGAATGGTTATAATCCAACGATGGTACTAAAGATGAGAAATTTGATCCGTCGGTGTGCCTGACCGCGAATATAACTCCTCCGTCACTGTACCAGGTAGAATGACAAATGAGGTGTCAAATGAAAGCTTATAATCCAAGGATGGTACTAAAGATGAGAAATTAGACCAAGGCTGTCTGTCCATCGGTCCGTCCGACCGCGAATGTAACTACCCCGTCATTATGCCAGGCAGAATGACAGATGAGGTGACGAGTGTACAGTGAACGGTTATAATCCAACCATGGTACTAAAGATTCACGCACGCATTTCCTTTCCGAAAGTTCCACTTTCACGCACGACGTGCGGGAAAGTAAAATACCTTGTAATATTGCATTATAATATATTATAATACATGCAATAAACTAATATTGAAAGTTTGTTTTTGACAACCTTGTCAAATAATTGATTTGTGTATTTTCACTTCTAAATAAAAATTGATATAACTCTATTTTTTGTGGCTTTTTCCAAACGTACGGCCCTAGAATAAATATTATTCCTAACTCGTGCGGAAAGTGTGTTCCTCGCACTCGAATGCCTGCCCGAACTCCGCTATCGCGTCGTTCGGGTCAACGGCGTCTCGTGCGTGAAATTATCACTTTCCGCAGTAGTTAGGAAAATAACTATTTTATGATGTCGATATTTTCCAAGTTATGGGGGGAAATAGTGACAGTTAGAGGTTAGAGTTAGAGCATAACTATTGAATTGTCTCGTTAATTATGAGTTTTACGACAAAAATGTAGGTACCTATAATACAAAAATAGAACTTAGTAGATATAATTAACTTTTACATAATTTTGAATTTTGATCTCTTTCATTTTTCTTACGAATATTTAAAATTGTTTCAAATATGATTTCCTACAATTATTTCTTTTTGACAATTTTTTTCGTGCGGTTGATATTTTCCGAGTTAGCGGGAATATATTAAAAAGGGGTGGGGAGCATAATTATTGAATTGAATCTTGTTTCCGAGCTGCCCCAAATTTTATAATTCTAACCTTTAGGGGAGGTCAATAGTGGTGTAAATTTAAAATTGCGACTGAATTCCGCTGAAGGGTTAGCCGTCATATTGATTTTAAAGGAGAACCGTTGATGCTAAATACCTCCACCATTTTCAACTTTTTTGCTCTACTGCTCATTATTTATAATAGTTCCCAGGTAGCAAGACTGTTTAACGCGCTCTATCTGAATCTGCGTTCCATTAGTGTGCAGATGGGTTATAGGTATAGATAGGGCTACTATAGCAATCGCCATTAAACCGGTTTTTGGTACGAAAATAGTGATTAGCAATTAAATTTAAGCATGAATTGTAATTTCGATTACCAAATATCGAATTCCAATTGTGAGTTCTTTCAAAAATCGTGCATGCAGCACTCTGCTTTGAATAACCCTGTTCAAAACATCCTATTTGTGATGATAATTGCTTGTCCTGAAAACGATAATCTTGATTGTAATACAAAAAAACCTATTCATTTTTGTAATTTCAAAAGTATTTGGTCATCATCATCATCAATGGCGTTATAACTCTTCGAGACTCTGCCACATTTTTTATTATTTAAAATCAATACAGCTGCCCACGATGTGAATTTGATACCGTTCACGTTATCAACACCAGTAATAAAAATTTAATGTGTTTCTCGGTCGATGATCGAAATGCCACATCAGCGACTTGTTAATTATTGTGTTTTGACTGGAATAAGAATGTGAATTTTAACCGAATTTTTAACGTGCATACAAATTGCACATACAATTTTTTTTGTTTATGCTTATTTTTTATTATAATAAATATGTTGATTTTCACCCATTCGTGAGCAAAAATTTGGTTGTTTTGACTTCTGAGTAATACCAAAAAGTCAAAAATCGTTATAACTGAAAAAACTCGACGAGTTATGCTCGATAAACTCATAATACTCATAAAGCTAATAAAATATTTTTGATCTTTTCGTTTCACATGATTCACTGAGCGTTGGCTTATTTTTTAATATTTTTCCTTATTTTTTTTAATTCATTGAATTATAGCGTTGATTGAGATATTAGAGGCCGTCCAATATATCAATCAACGATTATAGTGAATATGCTTATTTAATTTAAAAATAAAATAATTCTATCCTCTTCTTCTTGCTGTGCCTGTCCGTGACGAATGTTGGCGATCACCATGGCATGGCATCTTTATTTTATCTGCAGCAATGCAGGAAAGCTTCACATATGTTGAGTTGAACCAGGTTCTGAGGTTCTTTAACCAGGATGTTCTTCTTCTTCCTGGACCTCGCTTTCCAAATATTTTTCCTTGCAGAATGGCTTGTAGGAGGGCATATCTGGATTCATTTCGCATAATGTGTCCAAAGTATTCCAACTTTTGAGATTTGATGGTGGTTAATACTTCTCGGTTTTTCCCCATTCTTCTGTAAGGACCTCCTCATTTGTGACCCGATCAGTCCATGGGATTTTAAGAATTCTATTATAAGTTCAAAAAAAATTCAAAAAAATATGCTTGAAATATTTATTTCAAACTCTAAGCTCACCCCACCTTAAGGATAGCTATGACACGAATTTGATAGGCAAGCCATGCAAGTCGTTTTTGTCTATGTATGAAATTTAATAAAAAAATGTCTCATCCGGAAAGCAGATGGGTGCAGGTCAACCTATATTCGGATCTTAGACTATAACGTATATATAGTTTCGTAGAGTTTTGCTATCAGCCGTTGATGATTTGCTGATGAACGCTACTCGTGTTATTTCTTTCCGTTCATGTTCACAAGAGCATGTGTTAACAAGTAATTGGACTTCGTAAGTCCTAGGTTTTCATCCAAAGTAATCGAAAGTAGAACTGGAAGTCGATATTTTAACTCTTCGTGTAACTTTGCGTCGATTCATATACGATTTTACTAATTTTGGATCATATTCATTTACATTCATATCATACTTTGAGTCACTTTAAAACAGATACTTGCGGTTGCAACTCTAAAACTGAAGTCCGATGTTAAATTACTCATCTTTAATACCATCCTTGTGTTATAATCTTTTATTCGAAACCTCATTATTTGCCATTATATCTGTATTAATACGGAGGAGTTGTATGTAGGAGGACAGACGGAAAGACACTCATGAAACCGGAAGTATATATTTGTTCTCGCCTTGCGAAGGTTCGTCGAATAATATATCACTTTTACTATTCCGGTGACTTTAAAACAGTAGGTATTTCCGGTCCCATTTGTAAAACCGGAAGTCCTTGGTCAAATTTCTCACCTTTAGTACCATCCTTGGATTATAAGCTTTCATTCGACACCTCATTTGTCATTCAACCTGGTATAGTGACGGAAGAGTTATATTCGCGGTCGGACGGACCGACGGACAGACAGCCTTGGTCAAATTGCTCATCTTTAGTACCATCCTTGGATTATAAGCTTTCATTCGACACCTCATTTGTCATTCTACCTGGTACAGTAACGGAGGAGTTATATTCGCGATCAGGCAGACCGACGGACCAAATTGCTCATCTTTAGTACCATCGTTAGATTATAATCGTTCATTCGAAACCTCATTTGTCATTTTCCCTGGCATAATGACGGAGAGAAGTTACATTTGCGGTCGGACGGACAGATGGACAGGCAGCCTTGGTCAAATTTCTCATCTTTAGTACCATCCTTGGTTATAAGCTTTCATTCGACACCTTATTGGTCATTCTACCTGGTACAGTGACGGAGGAGTTATATTTGCGGTCAGGCAGACCGACGGACCAAATTGCTCAACTTTAGTACCATCGTTGGATTATAATCGTTCATTTGAAACCTCATTTGTCATTTTCCCTGGCATAATGACGGAGAAGTTACATTCGCGGTCGGACGGACAAATGGACCGACAGCCTTGGTCAAATTTTTCATCTTTAGTACCATCCTCGGTTATAAGCTTTCATTCGAAACCTTATTTGTCATTCTACCTGGTACAGTGACGGAGGAGTTATATTCGCGGTCAGGCAGACCGACGGACCAAATTGCTTATCTTTAGTACCATCGTTGGATTATAACCATTCATTCGACACCTCATTTGTCATTCTACCTGGCATAATGACGGAGTAGTTACATTCGCGGTCGGGCGGACAGATGGACAGACAGCCTTGGTCAAATTTATCAGCTTTAGTACCATCCTTGGATTATAGGGTTTCATTCGACACCTCATTCGCTATTCTACCTGGTACAGTGACGGAGGAGTTATATTCGCGGTCAGGCAGACCGACGGACCAAATTGCTCATCTTTAGTACCATCCTTGGTTATAAGCTTTCATTAAATGTTCTAAACATTAATTACATTTTCATTCTAAATTAGACAATTAGACAAATTTGAGTGATATAATTGTTCTTCCCTGGTATAATTTTATAATATTGGGACATGAGAAGTAGGTAACAAACTATGATGAACCAATATGCGAAATAGATTTTTCCAATACTTTTGGTTTAGATTTTACCACGAGATACGAGCACAGTATTTATCTGAGTAAAATTTTCAGCGAGACCCCGTCCTTAAACCTCCTAGAAAATGAAAAGTTCGCACCTCATATATAAAACGATTTCGAGTCATCTTAGCGAGACCGCACCTGCATACCAATCTGTACTGAAACTAAACTATCAGTTGACTATAAAGTCTGGAGTCCGCGGCTTCGCTTAGATATCTATTGCATTATTTCTCCGATAGAGGCAGCATCTCTCGGGAAAGAATCTTTTCTCTCTGTTGCACTGCGACTTGGGGACCTCTCTTTCATACAACGGCCGGCCTTAAGTACTTGATAAATAAGTTTTGTTCGCCCTTTCTCTCTCTTTCCTTAAGTTCACTCTTGACAGTGTTTAATGCAGTTCTCTGGTGTGGGGTGAGATAACACCAACATAAGTGAATGAATCAAAAAACAGAATGTTGAGAAAACATGAGGCTATAGTTAGGTTTTAATTTCAATATTTTATAAGTGCTAGAATTTTCCACAGGGTGATGCAAACTTTAAGAAAAAAACACAGTTTGATTCGTACACCCGGTATACAATGAAAATTTACATGTTTAACAACAATATTATTATAACGATATTGTCAAGGAATAAGGCTATAACATCCTAAAAAATTACTTAAATCAGATAACAGGTTTAGGAGATATAAGACATCAAAAATGACCCATTTTTAAGGTGGCCGGTTAATTTTGGTCCAGAGTGTATGAATGCAAAGATTTCATTTATCTCAAAACTTCGTTTTTGGGGTTAGACCACTGTTGCTCTGAGGGCCTCATTTAGAAATTGACGGTATCAGTATTGAACAAGTACATAAATGGAAATAAAATACCTTGGAATTACATTGTCAAGCTACAGAGAACTGGACAAAGAAGTGAGAAATCAAGTACAAAAAGCAAATATACTGGCAGGATGTCTTAATAACACTATATAGCGAAACCAACATATTAACACTGAGATGACGTCAAGAATTTATAAAGCCAGTATACAACCAACGACATATGAATCAGAAACAAGACCCAATACAGCCACAACACAAATACTACTATAAACGGCAGAGATGAGAGTACTGAGACTAATTACAGGAAATATGGTGAGAGAATGAAAGAAGAGTGAAGACATTACAAGACAATGTAACATAGAGTGTATACATGAATAGACACTAAATAGAAAAAAAGAATGGAATAACCACATAAGCAGAATGCGGGAGACACATGTGGTCAAAATGGAGTTTTGGGAGTCACCTCTATGGAGTGACAACCTTCCATTGAGGTATCTATATGTCAATGAACAAGCAAAATTGCTTATAAAAAGATTAGAAGATTTAGAATTAATCTATCATTCACACTTTTACCTGTACATTCAGTTTCAATAATAATGGACTAGAATTAAGAAAGGCATTGTGGTATGCTGTACTAAATAATTTGAGTTTAAATTAAAGCATACATACCATGATTTCTTCCCGAAGTTGAAAAAAAGGGAGAGATAGATGTTCAATCTTCACATTTAGATTAGTTAGATATTCTGCTAAATTGACTATTGCTTCTGTTTCATCCTTTAAAATCTCACTCATCCGTTGCTGCAGTTCTGTGCCATAACTTTTCAAATGACTTCTAAGCGTATCTAAATCATACTTTTGAGTGAACGTTGAAAGACTATTATCCACACTAAAATTTTTCTAAAATTGAATAATATTAGACAATATATACAAAATATTAAGCTTAAAATAAATTTCTTACTTCAAAAAAAGATTCCTTCCAAAGAATATCGTCATTTGATGTCATCTTATTTTTAAATTTTTACTTTTATTTAAATGCGAAAAAAATAACAACGTCAACATCTATGGGTTAAACCACGTAATACAGGAATAGTTATCGAATTAATACTATCGAATATATCAATAATTAATTATTGTAATAATTGGATTACTTAATCCCAATTCAAAAACCGCGATTTAATTTCTAAATTCTAAAATTAGAGTTTATTTTGCTTTTGCGGAAAGGTGTCAAAATCTGTCAACACGTCAACACGGATGCGGGATGGCACGACCATGCCCTGGAATCTTATATGAACAAACTGGGGAATTTCCCCCATCACTTTCACTACGGTCAGCTAATAAAGAGAAATGACAGCCTATCTCGCTCACGAAGACTTTAACCAATCATTTATGTTAACGCCATATCTGAATGTCACAAATAAAATAATCAAACGAGGCTTAACTCGGCAATGTCAATTCTGTCAAAAGTAATGACAATGAAAGTTAGTGGAAATAATTTTCCATTAGTTTACAGTTTTTATTGTATTATCTTTAACGATTTGTTCTTAGTAATTTCAATTTAAGTTGGTTCCTTATCCTTCGTTGATAAAGTGTAGTTTTGTTTTAGTTACGAAACGAAAGAAGTTTTGTGTTGTGTTAATAAAAAAACTGAACATGGTTTATTATTGTTGTGTACGGTTGTGTACAGATCATAGAAAAGTTAGAAAAATGCATAGATAGGTAAATAGTAATTAGTTTATAACTGTTTTATCTGAAACGAAACAACAAATAAATACACGTAGGTACCTATATTTACAAAAACATTGTCTAACTTTTTTTATATCCCTTTTCCTTACTAAATTTGACAGCAAAAATAACATATACATTTTGTAACTTGGGAATTCCGAATAAGTTATAAGTATTACTTAGATATTATTTAAATAAAATACTTTAACAAGCTTTGTAAGTTCTGGTATTTTATTTTAATAATATAGGTGAGATTATTTCTCGTAAAATAAGAAGATATTTTAATTAGTAACAAAAGGGCCCGCAAGAGGCGCTGAACGGATGAAATTAATAGGCGCGTTCCAAGTGACATGAAAACCGTCCTTCGTATTGCCCTCGTCATGCGCATTATAAAAAATGCGTTCCAAGCGAACATGAACGATGATTGGTATCGTACACCGTGTTGTTCCAAGCGATCCATGTACCGCTTCGAAATCGGTAACTGAACGGCCCTTTTGATACATGCCTTCAAGCAGAAACTATTTGTACTGACTTGCGCAGTTAGGATTGTTTTCATTGTTACTGGTCACTGCTATGAGATCAGCTGATGATTCAATAATAGAATAATCCACAATTTACGCTATTAGTACCTGTGAATCTTGATTTACGTTTAAATAATTATTAATTCTTTTTTTTTCAAATTAATCTTATAAAAATGGATAATTTATTATTTTCTTTTTTCATAGAAGACAACGATTTAATGTCAGATATCGATTCTGGGAAAGGTTTTGAAGCTGAAGTGATGTTTAATGAACATGTTAAGTCCACTTTACATCAACAATAAATTGAACAAGAAATTGACAAAGTTATTCAAGGTTAAATTTGGCTTATACAAAACACAATTCTACATCCAATTTTGACGTGAATAAAAAGAAAATTGACAAAATAAAACATATCCAATTGTTCTATTTCATCAAATTATTTCACTTTCTTTTACAAACCATACATTTTGTACTCGTCAAATTTGGTATTGAATAACTTTGTCAATTTCTTGTTCAATTTATTGTTGATGTAAAGTGGACATTAGAAATATTAATTTCTAACCATCTAGCAAACTACTAGTGGTACAGTGGTACTCGCACTGAAAATGGCTCAAGCGCAACTCGAACTTGAAATGGTACACGAATTCGTTCCAAGAGGGTTACGTACCGGTATTCGGATCGAGATCGAAAGAAAACCGTTCAAGGGCGATTCTGCGCATTAAAACAGTCCAATCGATTTCGTGGCGGTTCAAGGGATCGTACAAATGTGTCGTCTTGGAACGAACCTAATGCTTGTCCATTTAAATTTCCCGCCAAATGGTGATTAGTTAACACTACGGTCGCATGTGGCGAAAGGAACCAAATTTTTACAGTGAGTTGCCTATCTATCCGGTAATACTATATTATTTATCTATGGCATTCGCCGTTCGGCCGTTCGCCGCATTCTTCGTGTCGTGCCCATAGATAAATAATATAGTATTACCGGATAGATAGGCAACTCACTGTAAAAATTTGGTTCCTTTCGCCACATGCGACCGTAGTGTTAACTAATCACCATTTGGCGGGAAATTTAAATGGACAAGCATTAATTTCATCCGTTCAGCGCCTCTTGCGGGCCCTTTTGTTACTAATTAAAATATCTTCTTATTTTACGAGAAATAATCTCACCTATATTATTAAAATAAAATACCAGAACTTACAAAGCTTGTTAAAGTATTTTATTTAAATAATATCTAAGTACTACTTATAACTTATTCGGAATTCCCAAGTTACAAAATGTATATGTTATTTTTGCTGTCAAATTTAGTAAGGAAAAGGGATATAAAAAAAGTTAGACAATGTTTTTGTAAATATAGGTACCTACGTGTATTTATTTGTTGTTTCGTTTCAGATAAAACAGTTATAAACTAATTACTATTTACCTATCTATGCATTTTTCTAACTTTTCTATGATTTGTACACAACCGTACACAACAATAATAAACCATGTTCAGTTTTTTTATTAACACAACACAAAACTTCTTTCGTTTCGTAACTAAAACAAAACTACACTTTATCAACGAAGGATAAGGAACCAACTTAAATTGAAATTACTAAGAACAAATCGTTAAAGATAATACAATAAAAACTGTAAACTAATGGAAAATTATTTCCACTAACTTTCATTGTCATTACTTTTGACAGAATTGACATTGCCGAGTTAAGCCTCGTTTGATTATTTTATTTGTGACATTCAGATATGGCGTTAACATAAATGATTGGTTAAAGTCTTCGTGAGCGAGATAGGCTGTCATTTCTCTTTATTAGCTGACCGTAGTGAAAGTGATGGGGGAAATTCCCCAGTTTGTTCATATAAGATTCCAGGGCATGGGCGAATGCCATAGATAAATAATATAGTATTACCGGATAGATAGGCAACTCACTGTAAAAATTTGGTTCCTTTCGCCACATGCGACCGTAGTGTTAACTAATCACCATTTGGCGGGAAATTTAAATGGACAAGCATTAATTTCATCCGTTCAGCGCCTCTTGCGGGCCCTTTTGTTACTAATTAAAATATCTTCTTATTTTACGAGAAATAATCTCACCTATATTATTAAAATAAAATACCAGAACTTACAAAGCTTGTTAAAGTATTTTATTTAAATAATATCTAAGTAATACTTATAACTTATTCGGAATTCCCAAGTTACAAAATGTATATGTTATTTTTGCTGTCAAATTTAGTAAGGAAAAGGGATATAAAAAAAGTTAGACAATGTTTTTGTAAATATAGGTACCTACGTGTATTTATTTGTTGTTTCGTTTCAGATAAAACAGTTATAAACTAATTACTATTTACCTATCTATGCATTTTTCTAACTTTTCTATGATCTGTACACAACCGTACACAACAATAATAAACCATGTTCAGTTTTTTTATTAACACAACACAAAACTTCTTTCGTTTCGTAACTAAAACAAAACTACACTTTATCAACGAAGGATAAGGAACCAACTTAAATTGAAATTACTAAGAACAAATCGTTAAAGATAATACAATAAAAACTGTAAACTAATGGAAAATTATTTCCACTAACTTTCATTGTCATTACTTTTGACAGAATTGACATTGCCGAGTTAAGCCTCGTTTGATTATTTTATTTGTGACATTCAGATATGGCGTTAACATAAATGATTGGTTAAAGTCTTCGTGAGCGAGATAGGCTGTCATTTCTCTTTATTAGCTGACCGTAGTGAAAGTGATGGGGGAAATTCCCCAGTTTGTTCATATAAGATTCCAGGGCATGGGCGAATGCGGCCAGCCAGCGCCAGCGGCCACGATACAACAAGTCACCGGTACCGGCTACCTATCCACTACCAAAAAACGA
The DNA here is from genome assembly GCF_917563875.1 of Diabrotica virgifera virgifera. NCBI lineage: Eukaryota > Metazoa > Arthropoda > Insecta > Coleoptera > Chrysomelidae > Diabrotica > Diabrotica virgifera. The sequence goes on from NC_065452.1 coordinate 111,686,503, forward strand.
AAGTGTTAAATGTTAAGTGTCAAAGATGAAAGTCACGTCACATGTCACTGTCACAACAAAATCATTCAAAATCAAATTAAAATTGCCAAGATTTTGGAAAATGTATAAATTTTGCTAATTTTAAAGTGTGTGTTTTTACCAGTGGTTTTTAAAGAATTTACTAATAAACATAATTGATATTTATTTTCTGCTTTGTTTATTACGATTAAGACAATTACGAACGACTTTCAAATATCACAAATATTTGATTTGAAGAAGGAAGCAGAAGATAATTCAGGTAAATACAAGTGATTAAAAGGCTAGCCCTAAACAGTGTGATCTAATTGGTATTTATTAGGTATGGAAGTAAAAACTGAAATTAAAGAAGAGTTTATGGAAGGTGACCTTAGAGATGTAGACAGTCAGTTATCCTCATCCACAAATCTTGGAGATTTGAAAAATGAACCAGAAGACAATACAGGTAATAGGAGTAATATTAGCAGTAAACAATGTGATCTATATTAAATTTACAATCAAGATGAAGTAGAAATAAACAAACCAAGACAGGTTAAATGCTACTACGAGCACTCCCGAATCATAATTTAAAATGTATAAACTTTGACAATCATTATTTGGGATTTATTGTCCAAGTAAAAAATACTGTGGAATAGCTTTAAGCCGGTGAAATATGATATTCTTCAAATATAGATATTAGGTCAAATGTTTAAGAAGCGGCCCTTTGAAAGCATCTGTGTTTTTACGGCCAGACCTCCCGCATATCTATTCATAAGTTTCGTGCAAAATCTTAGTTTTAGTTCGGTAGCTAGCAGTGTGTTAGTACTGGAGTGTACGTGTGTTAAGTGATATGAGTTTTGTTGCTGTAATTATTTTGAATATTGGTTTAGTATTTCGTTTGGAGAGTGTCAAGTGTTAATTATTGTAATTTATTTAGCGATAACGCTGATATTGTAGAAATTGCCAGTGCTAGTGTGAATGTAATTACTAAAAAAAAGAGCTCGTAAAGAAGATTCGAATGCATTTAAATGCAGAAACACAGCAAGTATGTTTGAATGTATACAGAAATCTACGTACGAACTTCGGCTTCGATGAAACACTATTGGCACAAGCCACCTCTGATTTAACAGAAATTCCACTTTCTAATGTATATAAAATAGTTAAAAATGAACCCTATCATCGCAAGAAACGATGTGACTACAAATTTTCAAGACCTTTAAATCCTTCACTCGTAAAACTATTCAAAACCACAATATACGACTGCTACAAAAGCAATGAAATACCTATAATAGAAATAATCTAATTATAATGAAGAATATACAGTCACAATTCATAAAACTTTAATATCGGATCACACTGCTCAAAGCCTAAGTTTTAATATATGTAAACAAAGTAGTGCTTTTTGCTTTAAAAGAATATTTAGTCCTTGCAACAAACAAGATTTTCAAAATCGGTTGGCACTAACAGATTGGAATAACATTTATGAGAGTGATGATGCAAATTAGGTATGGAATAGATTTCATAATATTTTTTTATATCAGTTTAATTTGAGTTTTCTGATTAAAAAAGTGTATCCTAACCGAAATGCAAGAAAGAATTATATTAGGGATGAAGTAGTAGTAGCCGCAAAAAGACAGGTTGATATTCTTTATGTCATTAGTTATAATGATAACAGATTTCGACAAGATTACAATGATGCAAAAAAGAATTATGAAAGAATTTTGGCACAAAATAAAGCGAAAAAATTTAAACAAAAAATAGAACAATCTGACAACAAAACTAAAACAGTGTGGTCAATAATTAATGACATAAAGGGTACTTCAACATCACAGAGGGAAATTCAGATCCCTGGAGAAGGTAATACAGTGGCTAATAACTTGAATGAGTATTTCTTAAACTGTGCGTCTCTGTTGGTATCAGAATTTTCCTCAAACTCCTATGAATCTTCTATAGAACAAGCGAATAGATCTATGTTTTTAAGGCCTGTAACTCAGGAAGAAATTGTTTCTATTGTAAAAGGTTTGAAAAATAAAGAGAGTTGTGGTGATGATGAAATTTCAACATCAATTATTAAAATATGTTTAAATGAGATTGTTATACCATTAACGTATGCAGTAAATATTTCTTTTAAGTCGGGTGTTTTCCCAGATAAACTGAAATTAGCAGTTATTAGACCTTTACACAAGAAAGGCAGTGTGGCACAAATTGAGAATTATCAACCAATTAGCTTGTTGCCAAGTTTCTCGAAAGTCTTTGAAAAATGTATGAGTAACAGATTGATGGAATATATGTTACAAAACAATGTATTTCATAATAGTCAACATGCATATCTAAAGGGCAAAGGGACACACACAGCAATATATCAATTCACTCAAAATGTCTTACAATCACTAGAACAGAATGAGGTTGTACTAGGATTATTTCTAGATTTAACAAAAGCATATGATTGTGTGAATCACGAATTATTACTGAAAAAACTAAACTTATATGGTGTAAAAGGGGTAGCTCATAATTGGTTTAAATCGTTCTTATCAGGAAGATCACAAAGAGTAATTTTAACAAAAGATAATAAGAATGTTAAATCCGAAATTAGACCTATACAATTAGGCATTCCTCAGGGAAGCATAATTGGACCGATAATTTTCATTTTGTATATAAATGATATGTCGCATTGTATTACTAGTAACAACTGTAGTCTAATTAATTATGCTGATGATACGAATGTTCTAGTAACAGGAAATCATTTGGAAATTCTACTAAATGAATCTGTTGATATTTATGAAGAAATGTCTAAGTGGTTCTCCAGTGAGGGATTAATTATTAATAAACAAAAAACGAATTGTTTAATTTTTAGAACAACTAGATCAAATGTGGAATGTCCAAATGATTTTCTGTTAGATGATACAAACGTTGAATTTGGCACTAAAACTACATTTTTAGGCATGACAATTGATATAACATTGTCATGGGAAAGTCACATACAGCAACTTAATAAAAGGTTGAATTCAGTACAGTAATCCCTCTTCAACCGCGGGGGTTACGTTCCGAAGAGAAAGGTGCGGTTGGTGAAACCGTGGTTGGCGAGGGATCCGCGATCCAAAGAAGAATGTGACATATATAGCGTGACATATGTGACATTTATTCAAGATGGCGCCGAACGATGCGCACGTGAAATTACTCCTCTCTGTAAATGATGAGAATTTTAAGGAAAAAGCATTCAAATGTTGCCAGAAAACTACTAACGTTATAGTGTGCATAAAATGTGGAAGTATTTTTCATTTATCTTGTTCATCAAGAAAAAAGCAGAAATGTATAAAGTTATGTGATACTAGAATTGTATGTGAGACATGTGAACAATCTGAAAATCCCAAAGGAAACTCAGTAAGTCATACTCAAGAGGTAAATGCACATATCCTACAGTTGGAAATTGATTTTCTAAAAACAATTTTAAGTGAAAAAGAGGAAAAATATAAAATTTTATTTGATAATAATCAATTGTTAAAAAGAACTAACGAGCTCCTTGAAGAAAAAGTAAAACAAAAAACTAAAGAACCTGAATTCAAGGTAATTAACGTTGACAAAAGAAAAAACTGGACTTCCCCTGGTAAAGATGATAAACAACTACAAAATGTTAATGACCTTACTAATAGTAAACAAACTGAATTAGTAGTGACTAAAATTCCTGCAGACGGAACGCTAGCGCGATCCTCAACATCGACAAACTTTGGAAATGAAGTGCCAAATGAAAAAAAATACATTACATCAAGACAAATGAGTGCCGCAATGCAAGAAGCCAAAACTCAAACTGTTTTACATAATCTGTTGAACACTGAAAATAATGCTCCGGTTCTTTCAGAGTCTTCAAGCAACGGTGCGTGGACACAGGTAGCTCATAGAAAAAAGAGGAAGTTCTTAGTTGGAAGTACCGAGTCACCTTGCAACATTGAGGCTGTTCCACAAATGATCAACCTACATGTGACTCGCCTAAAGCCTGACACAAAACCGGAGCAATTAGAAAAGTTCCTGGAAAATCATTTAGATGGCGTAAAATGCGAAATCCATCAGTCCAAAAAACCTGACATATATGCATCCATGAAAGTGACCATTAGACGAGACTTAATTAAGAATGCATGGAAGCGAGAAATCTGGCCCAGCGGAGCATTAGTCTCGTTTTTCAAGATGAGGAGGACGCTGTCGCATTAGGTGGGTCCTCAAGCAATACAACTATTTCACGTATAGTAAATGACTTTAAATTGAAGTTAATCTCGGTTAATGTACAATGTTTAACAAACAAACTTTTAAATCTTGAGCTTTTTTCTAATGCTGAAAAACCTGACATTCTATGTATTCAGGAGCACTGGTGTAATGAGGATAATATTAATCTTATTTATATCCCAGGGTACACTTTAGTAACCCATTTTACTAGAAAAAATAAAATACATGGTGGAACTCTTATTTTATCTAAATCTGGGACAGACAAGTATGCAGTCTCAGTCGTTGATTGCCGTAAATTCTCTGAGGAAGAAAGCTTTGAATGTTGTGCTGTGACTATTTTAATCAGTAACTGTAAATTTCTAGTCATTAATGTGTACAGAACGCCTAACAGCAATCTAGATTCTTTTATAAATAATTGTTTTAATATTTTAGGTCATTTTCACAACCGTGTTGATAAAATTTATCTCTGTGGAGACTTTAATATCAACTACTTAATTCAGAGCAATGAAAAACTTCGATTAGATGATCTTTTTCAATCGTTTGGTTTGTCTCTTAATATCCCAAATATACCAACACGTATTTTCATGAATAACAATAAAGTAACAAAAACAAAAATTGACTACATTGCTACTAATAATATCACTATGAATCATACTTGTCAAGTCAATCAACCCAATATGGGTGACCATCTTGCCATTATTTTTGACATTGTTGTAGGTCGTAATCAGGATAGGATGGAATCTAATATAAAACAGCAGTGTTTTAGGTGTTTAAATGATAATAATTTAGACATCCTAAAACAAGACTTAATGAGGATTGGTTTTTACGAGGTATACAATGAAAGTAATATTAATAACGCTTTTATCGAATTTATGGATACTTTAAACTTTGCTATTACTTCAAACTGTCCCCTTAAAAGTAAAATAGGTAAGGACGTGCATAAAAGTAAAGGTTGGGTTGATCATGACATATATGCTAGGAGTAAACAATTAAAAAACCTATTTAATGAAGCTAAAAACTCTAATAATAGTAACATCTGGAATGAGTATAAAGCTACCAAGAAGGAATACAATAATCTTATTGCTGAAAAGAAAAGGGAATTCAATTATCTTCAAATTATAAGTAGTAATAATAAACAAAAAACTATGTGGAGTATAGTAAATAAAACTATAGGGAGAAAGCAAAGTACTAATAAAATTAAACTCAAAATTGAAGACAAACTAATATCAGATGATAAAAATTTAGCTCAATATTTTGCATGCCATTTCAATGACAAAAATAATGCACTAAAAAATAGGCTTGACAATAACCCTCAAAACTGTACTTTATCACATAGGTGGACTATAGACAGTTTTGTTTATTTTCCAGTAACATCTGATGAAGTTCTTGATATTATTTGTGGTCTTAAAAATAAACATTCTTTCGGAAATGATGAATTGAACACAAGAATGATCAAGCACATCAAGGATGTTATATCAGAACCGCTGGCATATTTAATTAACCTAGTATACAACACAGGTGAATTTCCTGAAAACCTAAAATTAAGTAAAATTGTTCCAGTATATAAAAAATCCGATCACACTTGTATTGATAATTATAGACCTATTTCTTTGTTAAATGTAATTTCAAAAATTTTTGAACGAGCTTACTACACTAGGATCATACAGTTTTTGGACAAAAATAATGCACTGTGTTCAGAACAGCATGGCTTTCGATCCGGAAGATCAACAGAGGGGGCTACTGAAGTATTTATGGAATCTGTCTATAGGCATCTTGATGATGGTCTTCTTGTAGTGGGTATCTTCTTTGATCTTTCCAGAGCATTCGACAGTCTTAAATTTGAATTTGTCCTTAACAAATTGTATGTCCACGGAATAAGAGGTAACATGTTAAATTTATTGAACTCATATCTTCTGGAGAGGAAATTCTATGTTGAATTAAACAAGGAAAGGTCAGACATCTTCAGTGTAGATGTAGGAGTGCCGCAGGGATCTGTGTTGGGACCACTGCTATTTCTTATTTTTGTCAATGACCTACCCGATCATATTACTCATGACCACATTGTAATGTACGCAGATGACTCATCTGTGATTGTATCAGCACATACATACGTAGAGCTTCAAAATAGAGTGTCAAGGGTTATCAGATTATTCCAAACATGGTGTACACAAAACTTGCTACAACTGAATATTGATAAAACATCGTATATACATTTTAGATGCAAACGAAATATGCCAGTTGTGTCTATTCCTGAAATTGTAAATATTCCAAACATAAAATTTTTAGGTGTATTCTTGGACCAGTTTATGAGTTGGGATGTTCACGTTGAATATGTTAATAAGAAACTAAATTGTTCATTCTATGCTTTAGTACAGTTGAAGAGAACACTCAGTATTAAAACTCTCATTAATGTATATTATTCTTTGGTTTATTGTCACCTTACTTATAATGTTACGTTATGGGGTAATTCCACAAAATCAGACACAGTGTTTATTAAACAGAAGAGAATTATTAGACTTATCTTCAATATTCCTTTTGGGCATACTTGTAAGCAAGTTTTCATTAATAACAATATCTTACCGTTGCCTTCCATATATATCTTGAAATCCATATTGTATATTAAGCATAATTTACATTCATTCAAGAGAAATTCTGATTTACATGCATACTCAACTAGGAATGCCAATCAGTTTGTTACTGTTGGTCACAAACTATCCAAATTTGAGAAGTCCACAGATTATGTGGGGGTCAGGCTATATAATCATCTTCCAAATGAAGTTAGATCTTTGCATCCGGTGAAATTCAAAAGAGTTGTGAAAAGTATACTATGTAAACATGCATTCTACAGTGTAGAAGAATACTTAGCAACTAGATTGCTGTTATGAGTTCTGTCTAATATTAATAATTTTCATATTTATCAATGTACATTATGTTAAATCTAAAATTTAAGTGTATGTATAGGTATTTGATTATGTGTCTGTGACTATATTGTGTTGTATATCTGACGTGTATATCCATCTTTATGATGGCAGCTGTAAAGCTATACCAATAAAGTATTCTATTCTATTCTATTCTATAGGTAATCCCAATATTCCCAATATTAAATACGTATATATTAGTATGTACATAGAAAGAAATATGATTAAATTGCATATCTGTGAAATAGTATTATCATATCAACAAAAATAAAGACGCTGAGATCATCGTCTACATTCGCCGGTATTTTAAACCTTCAGAATATAAACTAATTGCCGTAGTCTTACTACTAAGAACAAGCGCCAGTGGCATATCATGAGTGATTTAACGCGACTGGTCAAATTATAAAAAATATATAAAAATAATAAAATATTCTCATTAAAGATTTAACAGATATCGCAACCGCGGATAAGTGAAACCGCGGTTGATGAGTCCGCGGATAATGAGGGATTACTGTATGCTATACTTTTAGAGTATTATCGCAATATTTAAGTCAAGATGACCTAAAAACAATTTATTTTTCAAATTTTGAATCTTTAGTCCGTTATGGAGCAATTTTTTATGGTGGAAGCAATGAACTTGATAAAATATTTATTTGTCAGAAACGAGTGCTAAGAATTATTAAAAAAATGAGATTCGGAGCGTCTTGCAGAGGAGTTTTCAAATCTAATAATATTTTAACAGTACCTGCAATATATATCGAGGAATGTCTACTATTCCTCTTTAGAAATAAATATCTGTTTGAAATGAATCTACCTACACATTGTTACAACAATAGGGAGATTAAGTATATTTATCCTATTCACAGATTAACTGTGACAGAGAAGGGTGCCAAATATTCTTGCATGAGATTATTTAATAAATTGCCCCACGACATTAGAAAAATAACACAATTAACTCAATATAAAAAAGCTGTGCGTAAATTACTATTGCAGATTGAACCATATCAGGTAATAGATTTTATGAATTCTAATATTTAACAGGATTTCTGTAATTTTAATTTTGTTTTTTATGTTGACGAATATTTCGCTCTGCGTATATGTATGTGTCTCTGTATATATGTATGTACAATTTTCGAAATAAATATTATTATTATTATAATAAGAAAGAAATTGGAAACAACCGGTCGAAATATGAACTGCTGTAAGAAAACTCTTCAAAATTGGATAAAAAACGTGGGCTTTAAGTTAAAAAAAAAATAAATAAACGTCAAGCAATTATGGAAAGCCAAAGAATAGTCAACAGACGTAATATGTACCTAGAATAAATTACTAAATATAGGCAAGAAAATAGGAGAATTTATTATTTAGATGAAACTTGGTATGATACCCACAATACAGTAAAGAAAGGATGGACAGATGGTTCAAGCATGTGCATACCAGAAATGCCTACAAATAAAGGCTCGCGGCTAATTATTGTACATTGCGGAGGAAGTGAGGGATGGGTACCGAATGCTTTAAAATTATGTGGAAAGAAAATGGAAGATTGTAACGTTGTCTACCACAAGAATATGGAAGCTGACATTTTTGAAGATTGGTTTGAAAACTCACTGATCCCAAACTTGGAGAAAAACAGCGTAATAGTGCTTGACAACGGTTCCTATCATTCCCGACAGCTCACTAAAATACCAAATACATCTTCAAAGCTGACCTGCAAAAATTTTTAATGGAAAATTATTTGTATTTCGAAGATTTTTACACAAAAAAACAACTTATTGAAGTTCTACACACAAAGCAATTTAGAAAATTATACCCTCTAGAGAGTATTGCCGAAAAGCATGGACACACTATATTGAGACTTCCCCCCTACTTTTGTGTTTTCAATCCTATTGAGTTAATTTGGGGACAATTAAAACCAAGTATAAGGCGTTCAAATACATTTCCTAAATTTGACAAAAAGGTAATTGAGATACCTAATTAAAAAAGAAGTAGCCAATATTACCAAAGTAGACTGGCAGAAAAGAATCGCCAAAGTGATCAAAGTAGAAGAATATTATACGAAGATTGGGCACTTCCACATTAATGGTGGAAATAAATTTATTATTGAATTGGACAATGATAGTGACGAAGAAAATACGAAAGAAGGAGAAAATGAGTTAAGTGTATCAGTATTTTAATTGTTGTGTTGTGCAATTCATTTTCCAAGGATAAATGTACTAATGAAAAGACTCAGTTAAAAAAATATTTTTAGATTTTGTATTTTTAATAAAAAAAGAGCGGGGACATGCTTGCATTTTGTGCTGAATTTTAAAAGTTTTGAACTGTATACCTAAAGTAATTTTAGATCTAACTGTGTTTTTATAAAGTTCTTTTAGTATCAGTAATTCTAACAATAACAAGATTAATTATAAAAGCTATTCTACATCAGTTATTAATGCAAGCATGCGGTAAGAGGGAGGTCCCTGTGAGGTTAAATGTTATTAAAAAATTGATAAAATTAATTTTAACACAATATTATGTCCTGCTTTAACGGTATTTACCTAAGTATAAATAAATATTTTTAACTACATATTTAATTACCAGAAAACACCAGCTGCCGGCCTAATATTAAAGAAGAACAACCCAAAGCTACAATAATCTTACCCATTACACTATATAGATTGCTTGAACAATACAATGTATATACATTGTAAATTATGATTCGGGAGTGCTGCTGGTAGCATTTAACGTATCTTGGTTTGTTTATTTCTACTGCTTCTTGATTGTAAATTTATTATTATTTATTTATTAACGGGCCTTGCCCACTTTTAGTACAATAATTTACAGTTTAAAGACCTCAATAGAATTAGTCAAATAATAAACTCTTAATATAAAAACAGTCTAAAAAGTGCTTAGAAAAATAAAGTTAAAGTTAAAATAATAAAACAATACAACATTGATATATAAAACTGACAGGTACAAAATCATTAGTTACATGTTATTACAATATATCACATTGAAAAATTTATATCACAATTTGCTTTAACAGGCTCACAAATTTACTATAGCTTTCATTAAAAAAATCCAAACTATCAGCATAACAGTTAGCCATTCGTGACACTCTAGGTTATAAGAATTAAGGCCAACATTGGTTCTCCTAAATGGCTGATGAAATACCTTAACTGATCTGGTGTTTCTTAATGGAACTGAAAACAACATTGTGGAAATCAATGAAGGACAGTCAATCATGCTATTAAGGGGGGGGGGGGGTATGGTTTTAAATATTTAATTTTTTTTATTATTTCAAATAAAAGTGCATACCTTCAAAAATACTCTCTGAAAATTTCAGATTGATCAGAGTAAAATTACCCAAGATACAGAGTGTTGAATATCCCTACCTTCGACCCGCTTTGCCATGGCTTCGCGCCAGCACGCTTGAGCGTAGTGAGAAACGTTAAACAACTGTTCGCCTTCTCTTTTGTAGATTACTCCGCAATTCCAAAAACATAATATTACAATGTTCATCACTTTACGATTTGGCAGACAAATAAGAAGATGAAGATGCAGTTGTTAAAACTTTAAACTCATTTTTCTCAAAACTGCTTTTTCAAATGCGGTGGACATTGTAACTGAAAAACTACTTGACCGATCTACCTGAAATTTTGCATAGATTTTCTTTAGCCATTTTGTGAGGTAACAACGTCGAGATATTTTTCGTTTTGTGCTTATTTTTTGTTCAACAATATTAAATCTGTTGGTTTTAACAAAATTTTTATCAAAAATTTAGTATTTTTGACTTCTGGGTGATATCAAAAATTCAAAAATCATTAAAAATAAAAAAACTCGACGTTGTTACCTCGTGAAACTCATAAGCTAATTAAATCTTTTTGAATCTTTTGTTTCGTATGATCCAGTGATGAGTTCTGCTGTCCTTTGGGTTGCCTGCCAGAATTTGTCACCAATGGCTTATTTTTCAATATTTTGGATTTGAATTTTTTCTTAAATATTCTTTGAATTGTATTTAATATGTCTATTTAATTTAAAAATAAAATAATTCTACCCATAGCTTTGAAAGAAATTCACAAAAATGTGCTTGATATGTTGATTTCAAACCATACCCCCCCCCCCTTAATGAGTTTAAAAAATATTTTGAGATCTGCCTGATCCCTCCTCACTTTCAATGTAGGCAGGGAAAATGTATCTTGTAATAATGCAAAATCATATGAAAATTCATTTACACAAGGTATATTGGATTTATATGCTAGGTACCTAAGGAATTTTCTCTGCACCTGTTCAATTCTGTGAATGTGTGAAGTATAATGGGGGCTCCAAACTGAAGAACAATATTCCAATAAAAGCCTGACAAGACTACAGTACATCACTCTAACAGCATTAATACTCCTAAAGTCATGTGTGCTTCTCTTAATGAATCCAAGCATCCTAAGTATAATTATCATCTCTTAATTGTACTTATTTGGTGACTATAATCCCCCCTCAGCTAGGTGGATAGTTGAAGATTATTGCTCTTCTGCAACCTCACAACCTTCGTCACCACTAGCTGTAGTTGATGCCATTAAGGTTTTTTCAAATCCGTATCATAATCTTTTTCAAGGTAATTTTATATTTAATAGCAGGGGTGTTATTCTGGATCTTTTCCTGGCCCCTGAAGGGCTTGTTATTTCTGAAGTTGACAATGCTCTGATTTCACCTAACTCTTATCATCCTCCTCTGTTAACATCATTGCAGCTAAGTGTTTTTGATAGGTCAATTTCTGGTAACGAATATTATTATGATTTCCGTAATGCAAACTTTCCAGCAATTCACCAATATCTAAAATATATACAGAGAGGATCTAAATTATGGAATAAATTCATTTTCTCTAAAATGGACGAGTTTGGGGGAAAATCCGAAAGCAGGTCGATTTTTATTTTTAAATTACAATAAGGAACTTGCATAAATTTTTAAATATTAAAATAATATTAAAGAACATAAGGTAACATGATCTTAAAACGCTTGCATGCGAAAAAACAAATATTTTTAACCCGTACGCTAATTACGATGCTTTGAAAATGCTATAAAATATCTTAGGAGGCTCTTGAACGTCCTTCTCTTGGTCTGACTAATTTACTTGGTCTGACTTGGTCTACTGCCTTGGTCTAATTTACTTTTTAATACCGATATTATATATTTAAATGCACAAAGCGTTTTAAAAAATATTGATCAAATAAGAACAAGCATTGCAAACTATAACCCAAAATTAATTTTGTTAAGTGAAGCAAGAACCACGCAAGATATATATGATAAAGAGATCATGATAGAAAATTATAAATGTATTAGATGTGATTCAAATAGTAGGTACACTGGTGGTGTATTGTTATATATTCAGAATAATTATGAATTTTCTTATGTTAAGTCATTTGTCTTACATGGTAATTACTGGTGTAGATTTATAAGGATAAATTTAATTTCTACCACTTGGATTGTTGGATGTCTTTACCACTCGCCGTCAAGTTCAGATGCGAAATTTTTGGAAGATTTTGAAGAAATATGCGATAGTGTATTGTCTAGGAATAATAAGTGTGTATTAGTAGGTGATTTTAATCTTGATTTTCTTAGTGATAGTTTTTATACTATAAAGTTTAAAAATCTAGTTTCAATATATGGCTTAAATCAGCTTGTAACAAAACCAACTCGCATTACCGAAACCAGTAAAACATTAGTCGACTTTGTTTTAACAAACCAAAATAATATTTCAGTAAATGTGCATGATTGTCCAAAAGTAACTGACCATTCTATTATTTCTCTCAATTTATTTAATACAACAGCTACTGACAGTATCATAAAAAAATATAGAAATATAAATGAAAACAATTTAAACACTATTAAAACTAACTTAATGATGGTTAATTGGAACTTAAATACAACAAATATTGACACTATCTTTCATGAAATTATAACTAATTGCGAAAAAGAAATTAATAATACTGCGCCTATTCAATCGTGTAAATATAAATCAAATATACCATGGTTTGATAATGAGGTGTTTAATCAAATTAGAATTCGTGATAAAACATATAAGGAGTTCAAAAATTGCCGGGAAAATGAGAAACAAAATAAATGGTCATTGTTTAAAACTCATAGAAACCATGTCGTTAATTTATTAAAAGCTAAAAAAGATAAGTATTATCTGGAGAAAATTGATAGGTTTAAAAATGATCCAAACAAAATGTGGAAAACATTAAAAAATTTAATTAATGTTAAAAACTTTGATATTCCTAGCTGTATATGTTTTGATATAGATGCGGAGCATAATGTATTAAGAGAACGTTTGGAGATTGCAGAAAATTTTAACAAATATTTTGTCAGGAGTATAACAAATATTGTCGAAAATATTGATTCAATATATTTCTGGACCAATACCAATAATAATTTATATTTAAATTTGAGTGAATTTAAACCACTGTCAATGTTAGACTTACGTAAAATAGTTTATAGTATGGACAACAAGTTCTCCATACATGAAATATTAAATTCAAGGATGGTGAGGGAAATTTTTGAATCGATTGGTCACGTTATACTGAATTTTATAAACACTTCTCTAATGACAGGTAGAATTCCTACACTTTTGAAAGTGAGTACAATTGTTCCTATTCAGAAGATTTTGAATACAAATAAAGCTAGTGAATTTAGGCCCATTAACACATTACCCCCAATTGAAAAAATATTAGAGATAGCAGTTTATGACCAACTACTAGAACACGTAGGAAAAAATTCAATTTTAATAAATAATCAGTCCGGTTTTCGACAGAAACATTCATGTGAGTCAGCTTTACAATTGACTCTCTGTAAACTTAAAAACGATATTGATAAAAACCGATACATAGTAGGTGTTTTTCTTGATTTTAAAAGAGCCTTTGAAACCATTGATCGCCAAATACTCCTAACAAAACTACAAAATTATGGGTTTGTAGGTAAAGTACACAAATGGCTAAGTGATTATCTTAGTGATAGGAAGCAGATAGTACGTTTTGATGGGGCATTATCCTCTGAACATTATATCAAGGTTGGGGTACCACAAGGCAGCGTATTGGGGCCTCTCTTATTTATATTGTATCTAAATGACATAGACCTATATGTAGAAAGTGAATTTATTAATCTTTTTGCGGATGATACTTTTGTAGCTTGTAGTGATAATAACCTTGAAGTAGCGATTCAAAAAATGAATAATACATTAGAAAAAATGGCTAAATACTTGGCATCAAATAAATTAAAATTAAATATTTCCAAAACTAAAGCAATGATCTTTACAACAAAATACAAATATAGCCAATTAAATACGGATAACATTCTGCTACAAGTAAAAAATGAAAAGATTGATATTGTAAGATGTGTTAAATATTTGGGGTTTCAAATTGACAGTTGTTTGAATTTTGATCATCATTTTGATTATATTGTCCGTAAAATAACGAAAAAACTATATTTTTTTAGCCGAATATCACAAAATATATCGACTCAAGCTAAAATTACAGTTTTTAATTCAATTATTCAGCCACATTTTGAGTACTGCGCAACTATATTGTATATGTTTAATTTAAATAAACTCAATCAACTACAAAAACTACAAAATCGTGGCATGAGAATTATATTGAAAACAAATCGACTTACACCTGTATCATATATGCTACAGGCTTTAAGTTGGTTCACAATTGAAGAGAAACTGTATTATTATACAATGATTTTGGTTTATAAAATACTTAATAATGTAGCTCCAGATTACTTTAAGCAGTTTATAGTGTACAATAAAAATGTGCATGATTATTCTACAAGGAATATGGGGAATATTTACATAGCAAAAACAAATTATAGAATGACGATGAATTCATTAGTATTCAGGGGTTTTAATGAGTTTAACGCTCTACCAGGTGAATTAAAAAATACAATGTCACTAAAATCTTTTAAAACCAAACTTAAGCTGTATATTAGAAACAAGTGATGTAATACTTTATTATGTTAATTTTATGGGTGGGTATTGTATGGTATTATATGTTGTAAATTTATTTAAAGTTTGTTTAATTTCATTTGATGTTGCTTAGTTATATTTGATTTTTGTAAATGATTTGTAATATCTATTCTCTACATTTATTGTATATTAGGGTAACCTATTTAAATGAATAAATATCTATCTATCTGACGTCAGATGCCATGGTCAACGGGCTAGCAGTCAGAAACAACACGATTAGGTATTACGGGTATATTACATTTTAATCGTATTTAAATGGAAATTACCAGTTATTATTTGTATTCTTGCATAGTTCTACAATCAGTTTATTTACTTTAAAGTGAAATTTATAAATCTTGAGAAATTACTAATGTGTTTATAACGTATAAGTACTATTACTCACGAGGGGTTTTCAGAAAGCGATTAAGTACAATAGTACATTTTAATTGTCTTTAATTGAAAATTCCTAGGTATTATTTATATTCATCTTATATATTGTAAGTAGTTCCCCAATCAGCTTAGTTTCAAACTGAAATTGATAAAGTTGAGTGCTACTTTGTAAAGAGTTTAAAACGCGTAATATGACGGACGAGGGATTTTCATGAAACGATAACTAATATTTTTTTTAAGTATAAAATAGGTACCTAATTAGATAAATACTTACATCAAAATGATCCTCGCAGACATATAGACCTATGCTTTTTTGAGGTCCATGTCACCAGCCCCCCCTTTTTCAATTTGAGGGTCAAAAAAAAGCTCATTCGTTTGTATTGCGTTAGTACTGGATTGTATCACCCTTCATTCGTTTGTATTGCCCCCACCCTTTTAAATCTGCCTGGAGGGGCTGGTGACATGCCATCCCCCCCTTTTTCGATTTGAGGGTCAAAAAAAAGCTCATTCGTTTGTATTGCGTTAGTACTGGATTGTATCACCCTTCATTCGTTTGTACTGCCCCCACCCTTTTAAATCTGCCTGGAGGGGCTGGTGACATGCCATCCCCCCCTTTTTCGATGGGGGTGCGGGATGGGTATGTTCGTTTGTACTGCGTTAGTATCGGATTGTATCGCCCTTATTTTGTTTGTACTGCCCCCACCCGTCTAGATTGGCCTGGGGGGGCCAGTGACATGCTACCCTCTACTCTGCACTGTTTGCCTTCTGAATGTCGAAAATAGGCTATTTCGTTTGTACTGCGTTAGTACTGGATTGTATCACCCTTCATTCGTTTGTACTGCCTCCACCCTTTTAAATCTGCCTGGAGGGGCTGGTGACATGCCATCCCCCCCTTTTTCGATATGGGGGTCCGAAATGGGTATGTTCGTTTGTACTACGTTAGTATCGGATTGTATCGCCCTTATTTTGTTTGTAACGCCCCCACCCGTCTAGATTGGCCTGGGGGGCCAGTGACATGCTACCCCTCTACTATGCATTCTTTGCCATCTGAATGTCAAAAATAGGCTATTTCGTTTGTACTGCGTTAGTACTGGATTGTACCGCCCTTATTTTGTTTGTACTACCCCTACCGTTCTACATTTAAAACAGAGAAGGATTAGTGCTAGGAGTAAGGACACAAAATCAGCCAAACCTTGCGCATAGTAACACCGCGGGTGTAAAATTTGGTAAATTCGTCAAAAATGAAACGAATTAAATTTTGAAACTAAAAAACAGGCTTGCAAGCCACTCTCCACTCTCCATGGGGAATGGAAATTTACCCCCTCAGATGGATCTCGGAGTAGTAGCGATTTGAAAAATGGTACATGTATTTGTTGGAGATATTTTGACCACCATTTTCAATCAGAAATCAGAGCAGCGACCTTGCTTTTTCCTACTAGGAAGAAATTTATCCATCCCCTCAATAAATTTTACAGTTTTACACGCTATCGATATGAAAATCAAAGATCTCATGCGGCGCATTCCGAAATGCACTCTTCGATGTACAATTTCAACCTCTCTGGATAACTGATTAACTGAAACATACATACGGCAGAATTCATTGGAATCGAAAATTATTAAAAGTATTTGGAACATTAAATGAAAAATTCCCACAATCAATATCTTTCCTACCATCTAATGCGAGAGACCAGATAACAATAATTGCCGTTGCTATGTTATGATAATTTGTTTTCTAGAAAGGTTTGTATTGTTCATTTATGACTGCAATGAGATTCAGAATTTCCGTATTCCATTTGCAAAATAAATATAGTGTCAAAAACCTGCTTATACATTTGACGCACTGTCCGTCAACGTGTTAATTGACTCTACAGATTCAGTGCCAAAACGAGACATTTTTATAGAAAAATATTTGCAAATATATGAAATGCCAAACTGACCTATTAAAGAAACAATGACGGTGCAATTTTCGATTTTTTTACTATGGAATTATCGCTGTATAGACCAGGGCGGATCTGTTTTGAAGTGGATGTGAGAGGTGGCATTTTGATTTTTGCAGATAAAATTAGGTGACAACTTCAGTAATTATAATTGGCTTATGCTCCTTCTCAAATATGTCCGGAACATTAATAAAAACATTCAAATATTTAAAAATTTCGAAAAACATCGATTTTTTTCAACTTTTCAATCGTTTTTAAAACGATTCATTTTGGAAAAAAATCGTAGGGAAATAAAATAAAGATAATTGAATTTTTTATGATATAAGACTATAAAATACACTTAATAGATTTTGCATAAAAATTTTGCAATCTAAATTTTTTTAAAAAAGTTAAAATTTTTTATAAACTTTCTGAACAAAAAGTAGACCATTATTTAGAAGTTTGCTAATTTTTTTACATATAAAGACACGCCCTACCTATCTAATACAGTTTACAGAACTTAAGTTGGTTTATGTAATCGGCCTCAGCAATGTTTTAAAGTTATACACAATTTTTTGGCTTATAAACAAATACAATGAGGACGTTTGAGGTAGTAAATACGAATAAATTCATTTTTCTGTTATTTATCAAATAAACATTTTTTTCTGTTTTAGGACAACAGTTAAATGTATCTCGAATTAACTAAAGTAAATTCTTTCTTCTGTTTGTCTCAATTAATTAAAAAAAAATTTGGGCACCCTGTATAAATAATTATGTAATAAATAGAGAATTGAATAATCTTTCAAATAAGCTGGCACACGACCCACATTTTCATTTAAAAAAATCATCGATTACGTCATCACACCCAGATGGATTACGTTAGTAGTATGATAGATATCCCAAAAATTATAATTTAAATATAAAAATCGACCTGTTTAGGAATTTATCTCCAGAGTTGCCCATTCTCGAGAAAATGAATTTATTCCAACTCAAACGTCCTCACTATATTTGTTTATAAGCAAAAAAATTGTTTATATCCTTAAAACAGTGCTGAAACCGCTTAAATAATCCGATTTTAATTTTGTAAAGTGTATTGGATTGGTAAAGTACCTCTCGATACGTAAAAAAATTAGCAAACTTCTAACAGGTCTACTTTTTGTTCAGAAATTTTTAAAAAATTTGAACTTTTTCTAAAAAAATTTAGATTGCAAAATTATTATGAAAAATCTATTATGTCGATTTTAATGAAATTTGGTGGACGGATTGAGTATGTTGTAAGAATTTTCTAAGTAAAATACGAAGGTTCTAAGTGCAACCAAAGTGGTTGAAAAACATTGAATAAAAAGAGGCTTAGTTTGCCCTCTTATTTTGTATTTATTGCTATTTGTCAGAAAGGATAATCATTTAAGATATTTTATACCAGTCGTGTCGTATATCATACAAAATTCAATTATCTTTATTTTATTTCCCTATGACTTTGTTCCAAAATGAATCGTTTTTAAGTTACAAGCAATGAAATTTGAAAAAAATCGACGTTTTTCGAAATTTTTAAAAACTTAAATTTTTTAAATAATGTTCCAAACATATTTGAGAAGGAGCATAAGTCCATTATAATTACTGAAGTTTTCACCTAATTTTATCTGCAAAAATCGGAATGCCACCTCTCACATCCACCTCAAAACAGATCCGCCCTGGTCTATACAGCGATAATTCCATAGTAGAAATCGAAAATTGCAATGTCATTGTTTATTTAATAGGTCAGTTTGGCATTTAATATACTTGCAAATATTTTTCTATAAAAATGTCTCGTTTTGGCACTGAATCTGTAGAGTCAATTAACACGTTGACGGACAGTGCGTCAAATGTATAAGCAGGTTTTTGACACTATATTTATTTTGCAAATGGAATACGGAAATTATGAATCTCATTGCAGTCATAAATGAACAATACAAACCTTTCTAGAAAACAAATTATCATAACATAGCAACGGCAATTATTGTTATCTGGTCTCTCGCATTAGATGGTAGGAAAGATATTGATTGTGGGAATTTTTCATTTAATGTTCCAAATACTTTTAATAATTTTCGATTCCAATGAATTCTGCCGTATGTATGTTTCAGTTAATCAGTTATCCAGAGAGGTTGAAATTGTACATCGAAGAGTGCATTTCGGAATGCGCCGCATGAGATCTTTGATTTTCATATCGATAGCGTGTAAAACTGTAAAATTTATTGAGGGGATGGATAAATTTCTTCCTAGTAGGAAAAGGCAATGTCGCTGCTCTGATTTCTGATTGAAAATGGTGTTCAAAATATCTCCAACAAATACATGTACCATTTTTCAAATCGCTACTACTCCGAGATCCATCTGAGGGGGTAAATTTCCATTCCCCATGGAGAGTGGAGAGTGGCTTGCAAGCCTGTTTTTTAGTTTCAAAATTTAATTCGTTTCATTTTTGACGAATTTACCAAATTTTACACCCGCGGTGTTACTATGCGCAAGGTTTGGCTGATTTTGTGTCCTTACTCCTAGCACTAATCCTTCTCTGTTTTAAATGTAGAACGGTAGGGGTAGTACAAACAAAATAAGGGCGGTACAATCCAGTACTAACGCAGTACAAACGAAATAGCCTATTTTTGACATTCAGATGGCAAAGAATGCATAGTAGAGGGGTAGCATGTCACTGGCCCCCCAGGCCAATCTAGACGGGTGGGGGCGGTACAAACAAAATAAGGGCGATACAATCCGATACTAACGTAGTACAAACGAACATACCCATTTCGGACCCCCATATCGAAAAAGGGGGGGATTGCATGTCACCAGCCCCTCCAGGCAGATTTAAAAGGGTGGAGGCAGTACAAACGAATGAAGGGTGATACAATCCAGTACTAACGCAGTACAAACGAAATAGCCTATTTTCGACATTCAGAAGGCAAACAGTGCAGAGTAGAGGGTAGCATGTCACTGGCCCCCCCAGGCCAATCTAGACGGGTGGGGGCAGTACAAACAAAATAAGGGCGATACAATCCGATACTAACGCAGTACAAACGAACATACCCATCCCGCACCCCCAGATCGAAAAAGGGGGGGATGGCATGTCACCAGCCCCTCCAGGCAGATTTAAAAGGGTGGGGGCAGTACAAACGAATGAAGGGTGATACAATCCAGTACTAACGCAATACAAACGAATGAGCTTTTTTTTGACCCTCAAATCGAAAAAGGGGGGGATGGCATGTCACCAGCCCCTCCAGGCAGATTTAAAAGGGTGGGGGCAGTACAAACGAATGAAGGGTGATACAATCCAGTACTAACGCAATACAAACGAATGAGCTTTTTTTTTACCCTCAAATCGAAAAAGGGGGGGCTGGTGACATGGACCTGCTTTTTTGTGAAATATCCCTTTTATCTCGCCTGCATGCCTTTAGCCATTTTAATCGACGTTTTGGTTCTTTTGATAGAGTAAAAAAATGTTTGTTGGATGTACTGACAGTTGTGCTTTTGCATCCCGGCACTATACAGTACTTATATTGCGCAGATTTGTTTTCCATTTTGATAAAGTATATTACACACTAAATACACTAAACTACACTAAATACAATAACATAAATACTGAGCAAACGTCACAGTTATTCGACACGCACAACTGGCAATGGCAAACTGCATTCAAAGCAATAGCCCACCGAACGGGCGAAAACGATAAGAGTGGCCTGTGACGTCAGACTCAAGCTCGCGCTTTTAAAGTTGTTTGAAACGGAAATTTTAGGCGCAGAACTTTGATCAGATGTTGTACGTACACTATTCATTGTTAAGACGTAATATTTTGAATACAACATTTTTAGACATAAATTAACAATTTTATGCAAAAAAATTTTTTAGTGCAAGTTCCCTATTGTTTGGCATATATTTCATACTAGTGATGTCATCCATCTGAGCGTGATGACGTAATCAATGATTTTTTTAAATGGGAATAGGGGTCGTGTGGCACCTCATTTGAAAGGGTGTTCAAATCTCTATTCAGTAGTATAAACAATAATATTATTTATACATAGTGTGACCAACTCTAATTTAGTCGAATTCAGGACACAACTGAAAAAAACACCTAAAATTAGGGACATTTTAAGGAAAAATATTTTCTAAATATTATAGAACTTTAATATCATCATTGTACTGATGTAGAATGGATTGTTATTGTTTCGGTATCGTCTTTTTACAAGACGATAATTAAAATACAGAAACGAAAAAAAGTCAACAGTTTGAGTTTTCGTGAATACCACGATATAAAATGTGGACGTTTTAGATGTGGTATTAATATTACACTCTAGAAATTGTTGACCTTTTTTCGTCCCACCAATTCAATTTGTTGTGAATTCTTACAAGAATAACATATTCAAAATCTCAAAGTGGAATTTCACCAAAATGTTAAAAGGCCCGGAAGCCTTGTCCGGGACGCCGGGACACAACTTCGTAATCCGGATTTTTCGGACTAGTTGGTCACACTATTTATACAGGGTGACCAAAAAAATAATTTTTCAATTAAATAATTGACGCAAAAAGAAGAATGTATGTAATTTATTTAACTCAAAATACATTGTACGGCTGTCAGTAAATAGAAAAAAATGTTAATTTCACAAATAAACATTTCTTTTCGCTTAAATTAAATCACAAACAGGCTCCCACCTACCTCTTGGTAGATTGAACATTTAATTTAAGCGAAAAGCAATGTTTATTTGCCAAATAAACATTTTTTTCCTATTTTCTGACGGCGATAGAATGTATTTTTAGTTAAATAAATTGCATACATTCTTCTTTTTTCGTCAATTAATTTAATTCAAAAATTATTATTTTGGCCACCCTATATAAATAATGATATTGATGTTTATATTACTGTATAGAGAATTCAACACCCTTTCAAATGAGGTGCCACACGACCCCTATTCACATTTAAAAAAAAATCATCGATTACGTCACCACGCTCAGATGGATGACGTCACTAGTATGAAATATATGCCCAAAAATTGTAATTTGAAAATAAAAATCGACCTGTTTCGGGGTTTTTCTCTAAAGTCGTCCATTTTAGACAAAAAGAAATTATTCCATAATTTAGATCCTCTCTGTAGAAAGGGATAACCTGTTTTGTGGTAGAGATCTTTCCGACATCATTGCTATGTTTTGTGACATCATTTACTCTCTTACCAAACATTTTACTCCAGTTAAACATTAGTATTAAGAAATTTCGTTGTTGGTATTCTTCTGAGCTTAACACTCCGTCAGACAGGATAAGCCTATCAATGCAGCAAGGTTTTGAAAATTGGCAATAACTTTTTATTATATGGTGTTGGTATATTTGAAGAGGTCGGGGCAATAAAGGACCTAAGCCTCATTTGAAAAGTTTTGAGTACCTAAATCACATTTAAAGTTTTTGACAAAATCCTGAAATCATTTTTTTAAATCATGATAACCTTATGATCACAGCTCATCATCATCATCATTAGCTCGACAACCCTTTTTGGGTCCTGGCTTGTTCTAGGATTTTCCGCCATTCTGTTCTGTTCCTTGCTTTGTTCTTCCAGTGGGTAATCTCAAGTGTTTTCAGATCTTGTTCCACTTGTTCCATGTATCTAAGTTTGGGTCTTCCCTTTGACCTTCTCCCTACTGGTGTTTGCTTCATTATGTGTTTTGGTGTTTCGGTCTCCAACATTCGTTCAACATGGCCCATCCAGCGCAGACGTCCGATCTTTATGGATGTTATGACGTCGGGTTCGTTGTATGCTGCGTATAGTTCAAAATTATATCTTCTGCGCCATACGTAATTTTCTTTCACCCCCTTATATATGTGTCTAAGGATTTTTCGTTCAAACGTACCTAAGTTCTCATCACTTTTCGCCAGTGTCCATGTCTCTGAAAGGACCGGTTTTATCAGGGTTTTGTATATTTTGCATTTGGTTTTTCTCGTGATGTTGTTAGATCTTAGATGTTTAATGAGTCCATTATATGTTTTATTAGGATATTGACAGGTTATGGGACTGGAGTATACAGAATAATCTTACATTCAATATCGATAAATGCTATTATATCAGTTTTTTAGGGGGAATAAACAATATGACTCAAACTATCTTACGAATAATGTTAACTTAAGATATAAAAATCAAGTTAGAGACCTGGGCATCACTTTTAATGAAAGAATTAATTTCAATAACCATATTTTTCACAGATTACATTGAAAGGTCTTAAACTTCTGGGATTTACATTAAGAAACTGTAGTGAGTTCCCACTTGATGTAACGAAAGTTGTGTATTGTTCTCTTGTATGCTCTCAACTAGAATATGGTACACTAGTCTGGTCTCCTATGTATGACCAGTATATCAATTCCATTGAGAAAGTTCAGAATAAGTTTCTTAGGTATTGCGGTTACAAAATGGGAATTCCAGTTGCAAATATAGACAAAAAAGTAATTTTAGATAGATTAAATCTAACAACACTTTATAGCAGACGAATTCAGTTTGATTCTGTATTTATTTATAAATTATTAAATAATTTAATTCAATGTCCGGAACTTTTAAGTAAAATAAGCTTCAATATTCCACAGCGTAGACTAAGATCTTTTGAACTTTTTCATATAAACTTTCATGCTACCAATTATGCCTGCAATAATCCATTTGATAGGGCCTTAAGGTTTTTAAATAGTCACTGTGATATAGATCCTTTTAACCTTTAACTACACGCGCTGGCATACTTTGTACGCCAGATATAAGAATTCTACTGGAAATATATTTAAAAATTTAATTTTTGACCTTGCTTATTTTTCTAACCTATCACTGGAATGTGCTTTACAATTTGGTTTTAGTTTCGTTATAATCGGCGTTCTGGAAATATCGTAATTTACATTTTATTATAGACTAAGAGCCGCTATTGGCTGTGAGTTTCGACGGTAGCGCTATCTCGCGGTTTGAAACTTATACTTTTCTGATAAAATTTATGTATGTGAAATATACAAAACGAGAAAAATAGATACTTATCTAGAAAGACACAAATTATGAACTGAAATATTATTGTTACCTGATTACTAAACGAATACACAGAATTAATAGTAAAATTAATTATGTTTTTTTATTTTATTCATTATAATTATAATATTTAATATATAAGTTCGTGAGACTGGATGACTGCTTACGCAAGAGACCATTGAGAAAAAGAATAAGTTTATATGAATTATTTAACATTTTAAAGGTTACCTCTGTTTATTTTTGTGTGTTTACTGCTTTGATTATTAAAATTTGCAATTTGTATGAATTGTAATTTGTTTGAATTCTATCAAAATGGATATTAAACATTATACTGGATTCAGTCTTATTTCCCATGATATCCAATTTCAATCAGCAACACCAAAAAAGGAAAGGATTTAGTTGATACAGGACATGTACGCAATGTTTCCGAATATAATAACTGCATCCAGTACTGTTATATTCAATATTTTTACATGAATCAATACAACAGCTGCAATATCTTGTTTTCTTTTTTGAAAAATCCATATTACCCGCCATTTCAGTTTGTGAAGTTTATCAAATGCACAAAACAAAACTGCCAACTGCCACTAACACAGCGTTGCCACATTTTATTTATAAAATCTACTGTAAGTTTAGCTTACTAAAATCTACTTATCAAAAACTAAAATATACTATAAAACTTTATTAATATATTTGTATATAATTTATGACTTTTTATAATAAAAATAACAGCTGACTAACTAGAAATTTTTTTTATTTAGCTAATGCCTCGACAACTAATGGGCATTGGCATGGTGATGGTACAGTGGATTTTACCAATTAGGTAGCTAGTGTTAAGTCGACTTTACATTACATGATTTATCATGTGATTTGTCATATGATTTGGTCATGGAGTAAAATTTACATGTTTACACTGTGTGATTTGTCATATGATTTTGCCATAAGCATTGTGTTTTATCATAAGCATTGTCATGCGGCTCGTCATGGGCAAAATCATATGATAAATCACGTGATAAATCATGTAGTGTAAAGTAGACTTTATGTGTAGTGTGTGTGTTGAGTAAGTGTCTTGTTACTTTGGAAAGTCGATGTCATTGTCTTTGCAGAGACGCTAATTGTATCCGAACGTCTGCGGTCCCTCCGGTGGGTACCGATCCCCCAAGGATAGAAACTATTTTCATTTATTAATTTATAATAAACGAAAAATTCTCTACCCTGGTGAAATTCAAACTCACGACCATTCGGACCTTTCGATCCAAAAGTAGGCGCTCTTACTACTGAGCCACAGAGGGAGTTTAACTAGAAATTAATATGACTGTTTGTAAACAAAAACCAAACTTTTTTATATTTTAACTGGGGAACAAAATGACCAACTATAATTAATTTTTATCAGTTTCATATTTAATATTTATATATAATATTTTGTCATCCACTGATTTTAACATCTGCATATCTGGATCACATTCTTCAAACAATTATTTCGCATTTTACATTAGAAACACGCAAACACAACATTTGTTGTTTTGCAAAGTTACATATATTATAATTAGGCCCGGTCTTTTCACCTCCGAATAAATATTTATTAGGAAGTTTATCCGGCAGATTACATGTAAATCTGTCAAATAACCTCCGAATAACTTTTATTCGGAGGTGAAAAGACCGGGCCTTAGATATTTTAGTTTTCCATCGTTAGCTTCTAACAGGCTCACCGACCACCGAATACCAGAACTCTTCAATAACACCTGAAATAGGTACTGATTGCACTGCTACTTGAAATCTGCAAGTTTGTTACACCAGAATCCAGTTTCATTTCTGTTTAATATTCATCATCTACGTCCTGGGGCTAGATTCCGTGCACTGTAGATATCTACACTTCGCTTTCTATCGATGTCAATTGTCGTGAAAATATTTGAATTTTTAGTTTTAATTGAATTATTTTCTAGTTTTGCTAGTTGATGCTGAAGTGACACTTGTAAAACAAGAAAATATTTGAATTAAAACTAAAAATTCAAATATATTGACATTGATAGAATCCCACCCCTGAATCTTATTTTCGGTAATGACATTGGGAAATTGTAACAAAATGTCTAAAAATTAATTTAGAAATGGGGTAAATACTATTAAAAAGCAAATTTTATGTTAGTCATAAGAAAATGTTGAAATATACCAAAAATCTACTAAAAAATATTGCCTACTAGAATTTTTTAAAAAATATCAAAAATCTACCAAAAAAGTAGAAATCTACTAAATGTGGCAACGTTGCACTAACAGCTGTGGCGAAAACCGTCAAATCCCCTCTCCTCTACCCATGGCGCGCCATTTAAATTTATCAGATAAATGCACAAAACTGCCACTAACAGCGCTGGAGAAAGCTGTCAAATCCCCTCTACCCATCGGCTCATGGCCAATAGGTGAAATTTCTTAATCATTTTAGGCACGATGGGACCCTATAACTTAAATAGTAGAACCTAAAAGAAAACGTTTGAACACTATGCCGTCACTTTTCAGTGGCACATGCGTCGACAGTGGCGCCTCAAACTTTCCACTTATGGACGGGATAAATAAATTAAAGTTACCCTCCCTTACTAACAGAATTATTTTTTTTTTATTTTTTTAAGTTCTATGTGATTAACACATAGGATTCAGCGTAATTTTAAACCACCACCCCCTTCCCCCTGCCCCCACCATCAAAAACTTCATTTTTCGTTTTTATTTTTTTTTTGGTGGGATGCAATCAATTTTAAAATTTCAAAAAATTCACACGCATAGCTGAGGCTTTTATAAAACATGCCTATTTTTTATAGACCCATAGGTAGAGTATACATAACCTCAAAAAATTAAAAGAATTTTTTTTTTCAAAAAAGCGTATAACTTTTTTTGAGGAATAGCTGCAGGTCTAATTTTTTCTTAATCTTGTGTGTTTTATTAAACACTATATTTTTAATTTTTTTCAGATTTTTCCGTAAGGCTCCCCACCTTCAAAAATCCGAAAAACTGTTTTTTGGGGGTTTTGGGGGATTTTCCCTATTTTATAGACTTCATAATATATCAAATCAATTTTATTTTTATAGTTATATGTAACTTGAAGTAACTGAGTCCTTTAGTATATTTAAAAATCAGAAAAACACGTTAAAACCCCCCAAAACCCCCTTAAAAACAGTTTTTTGGATTTTCGAAGGTGACCAGCGTTACAGAAAAATCTGAAAAAAATTAGAAATATAGTGTTTGATAAAATACACAAGACTAAGAAAAAACTAGATCTGCAGCTATCACCAAAAAAAAGTTATATACTTTTTTCCAAAAAAAAATTAAATTAAAAATTTTTTCAGGTTATGTATACTCAACTTACAGGTCTATAAAAAATAGACGTGTTTTATAAAAGCCTTAACAATGCGTGTGAATTTTTTGAAATTTTAAAATTGATTGCATCCCACCAAAAAAAAAATAAAATCGAAAAATAAAGTTTTTGATGGTGGGGGCAGGGAGAAGGGGGTGGTGGGTTAAAATTACGATGAATCTCATATCTTAATCACATAGAATGAAAATCACACTTAAAAAAATGAACAAAATTAAATTCTGGTAATGAGGGAGGGTATTTTTTTAATTTATGTATCCCGTCCATAAGTGGAAAGTTTGATTCGCCACTGTAGACGCATGTGCCACTGAAAAGTGACGGCACAGTACTCAAACGTTTTCTTTTAGGTTCTACTATTTAAGTTATAGGGTCCCGTCGTGTCTAAAATGATTAAGAA
Organism: Diabrotica virgifera virgifera; assembly: GCF_917563875.1. NCBI lineage: Eukaryota > Metazoa > Arthropoda > Insecta > Coleoptera > Chrysomelidae > Diabrotica > Diabrotica virgifera. Next base: position 111,714,667 of record NC_065452.1, read on the forward strand.
ATTTCACCTATAGCGGCTCTTAGTCTATTATTTGTTGTTTCCGGTGGTGGACAATATACCCCAGGATTATATTACTATAAGTCGTAAGATAAGTACATATTTTAATTGTTTTTTAGTCATTATGGCAAAAAATATATTTTTCTTTGTAACAATACTTTTTCTCCTGTAAAAAATCACATTTAAAAAAATTTTTTATTAGTAATTTTATTTATCATGGAATCCAGTTATTCCATGATTCCAGTTATAAATCCCAATTGGCTTACTGAAAAGGAACTCCAAGTATTCACTGATGCCGAATAAGGTTTATAACAAACAACTAAGTGTATTTTTTCAAAAAAAAAATTAAACAAATCCGCTGTTTTTAAGTGTATTTTCTTGTGGCGTACAAAGTACGCCACGCGTGTAGTTATGTTATAACTTGATGCGCGGGTAGTTAAAGGTTAATTTAAGTTTAAATCAATTTAAAACCATGATTTATACTAAACTCTAGAATTGTGTCTAAGTATTGTATTTTAAAATATAGTTATAAGATAAATTAGATTAAAAATATAATGTTATTATTATGCTGTAATGGGGTGATCCCGTCTATTTAATAAATAAAAAAAATAAAAATTTTTATATTTTATAATGTTTGCCTTAATTCATTACATGCATAATAAATTATTAAATATATATTTTTTTAAAAATGATACAAAATGAAACTGCATTTTTTAAGAAAACAATTATTAAACAAATAAATATGGCTTATGGCCTTTTTGAAAATAACAAAATAAATATAAATTCTAAAAGCAAGAATATATCTTACAATATTATTTTTTTATTAAAAAAAATCGGTTTTATCATCCCTGTCTACTTCATCTGCTTCATCAACTTGGTTATAGTCTTTTTCAACGTTACTTGTAATGTTTTTAATAATATTGAGATTAATATATTCAGTTGCAATGTGGTATTGTCGACTCTTCTAAAAAAATATATGCACTTTAGTCAAGAAGGGACCAAGCCACCTACTAAATAAAATACTTTTTTGGCCTTAAAGCGTGTTATTAATAAACTAATTTAAATAGAATATAAGTGTTATATGGCTCTTTATCAATAAAAAAATTAAAAACTGGTTATTTATGGCTACGTTTTACTAAAAAAGTAAATTTAATGTTATTATTACTTATTAAGACACAAGCCACATATCCTGCAGCAAGAAGGTCTCAAACCACTAAAATGTTTACTTAACTTTTTCGGGGAAGATTCATCACTTTCACTGGAACTCGTGTGTGAAGAATATTCTCGATCCTTTACAGAATCGTCAGAGTCAAAATCCGAACTACTGATTTTTTTCCTTATAAAATAATTGTTTTCCATGATTTTGCAAGTCGGCAACAAGGTCGTTATGGCCTGGTGGCGACATCTATTGCCCACTAGTAGCCGTAAAACTTCGCTGGAAGCTTGAGATCACTGTTACAGAACCCGTTTTACTGAAATCTTCAAATTTCAAAAAATGTGGCTTAGGACCCTTATTGCCCCGAGCTTTTCATTATATCCTACATACCTGCTTAGTATTTAAAATAAAGTTTACTGCCTAAATTGTGTTAAAAATGAATTGAATGTTTTGAGTTCTACCAGTGTTTGCACTCGCAGGGTTAACCTGTTCAAATATGTATTTAATTACTTGGCACTGTCTATGGTAGAGATATTGAATAATTTTACTTTAGAATTTCTACATGAGATACCAAGATTATTTTTGAAACAGTTAGTGTTAGAGTGGCTTAGTGGGCTAAGTGAAATAAGATGGAAAGAAAAAGGTAAATATAAATTAAACTCTGGAGAAACGATTTTGTACTCTGGCAAAGAAGGAAACGAATCAAACTATGAGAGTGGTGTAGGATTTATGCTAGATAGAGAAGCTATTGACGCGTTACTATAATGGGAAGGAATATCAGATAGAATAATCTATGCAAGATTCAATACAATATTTCAGAACACAACTAAAATAAATGTTTATGCCCCCACCAATGAGAAAGAACTACATACCAATGAAAGAACTTTTCTATGAACAACTACAATCACAATATGACAAATTACTGAACAAACATAAGGGAGACATCTTCATATTTATGGGAGACTGGAACGCTAAAATTGGTGAAGCAAATAAAGATAGAGAAACAGTAATGGGCACAGATGGCATAGGTACAAGAAATGAAAATGGAGAATTATTAATAGATTTCTGTGCCCAGAACGGGTTTGTTATAGGCGGAAGCCTTTTCTCCCATAACAGAATACACAAAACAACATGGACATCCCCTGACGAAAAGACACAAAATCAGATCGATCATATTTGTATAGCAAAAAGATGGAGAAGCTTATTATTAGATGTAAGATCGCAGAGGGGAGCAGATGCATCAACAGACCACACACTAGTACGAGCAAAACTGAAAATCAGACTAACTGCCAAAAAGAAGCACAAGGATAGCAATAGGATCAGATACAACACGCAATGGCTTGACAATGAAGAAACAAGAAAAAGATACCAGGATGAATTCGACAACAATATAGGAAGAAAAGAAGTAGTTAACGAAAATATCGAAGACTCCTGGACAAACTTAAAAACAGCTATCAAAGATACAGCCGAATACATCCTTGGCAAAAAACTCAGGAACAATAAACCATGGATTTCAAAGGATACTTTATGAAAACACAAAGAAACTCGCCAGGAAATGGACACCACATAACACACATATTAGAGATAAAGATAATCAAATACTAACAGCAGAAAAAGATATAGCAAGACGATGGATGGAGTATTTCACTGACTTGTTTAACCACAATGTGAATTCATTAGAAAATATTGAGAAGGGAGAAAACCCGGAACCGTTAGATATTGATGTCTCCAACTTCAGCCGAGAGGAAATAACAGAGAGTATAAAACAACTCAAAAAGGGAAAGGCAGCAGGTCCAGATGATATTGTAGGTGAGCTGTTTAAAGTAAACACTGAAAAAATGATACATTTACTGTATAAACTATTTGAAAGTATATGGAGTCAAGAGGAAATTCCCAAAGAATGGACAGAAAGCATTATAATCACTATCCCGAAAAAAGGTGACACCTCAAAGTGCGAGAACTGGAGACCTATAACCCTCTTATGTGTTGCGAGCAAAATAATGACCCGTATCATGCTTAATAGAATGAAAAATAAAATAGACCAAATCAAGCTGGCTTCCGAGCAAATAAGTCATGTATAGACCAGATCTGCACGCTCATAATGATCATCGAGCAGTCAGTGGACTGGCAAAGTAAACTATATCTAAACTTCATTGACTTTAGAAAGGCGTTCGATATCCTACATGGAGAAAAATTGTGGGAAATAGTAGAGAGTTATGGGATACCGGACAAATTCTTGAAGTTGTTTTATGAAAACACCACAGCAAAAGTAATATACGACGGGAATTTAACAGAACCAATCGACATTAACAGCGGTGTAAAGCAGGGTTGTATACTGTCTCCTACTCTGTTTATTATTGTCATGGACTGGCTTATAAGAAAAAGCAGCAACGGTAAAACTGGGATACACTGGAATACCTTTGAACAATTAGAAGATCTTGAATACGCAGATGATGTATGCCTACTTTCAGCAAAGAGACAGAGCATGCAGAAAAAAAGTGAGAAATTAGCCAAAGAAGGTAAAAAAGTGGGTATGGAGATAAACATGAATAAAACTGAATTAATGAAGATTAACACCCCGAGAGAAATGGGCATACACATAGAAAACCAAGAGCTGAAATCAGTGGAAAGAGTTAATTACCTAGGAAGTATACTGAACACGACACGAGGACCAGAGGAGGATATCCAGACACGAATTGGCAAAGCACAGACAGCATATTATATGTTAAATAATATATGGAAGTCTAATGAAATAAAACTGGACACCAAAGTAAAAATTTTCAATAGCAATGTAAAGGCAGTACTATTATACGGATCACAAACATGGAGAATAACAAAACACAACACTGGAAAGATTCAATCCTTCATCAATAAATGCTTACGAAAAATTCTAAGAATTATTTGGCCCAACAGAATTACAAACTCAGACTTATGAAAAAAAACGAAACAAGAACCAATACATAAAGAAATAAGAAAGAGAAGATGGAAATGGGTGGGCCATACTCTGCGGAAACCAGACACAGACATAACAAAACAAGCATTGGAATTCCAACCTCCAGGAAAACGGAAACAGGGGAGGCCGATAAATACATGGAAGAAAACATTCATTAAAGAAGCAGAAAACGTCGGCCTAACCTGGAAAGAAGTTAGAGAAAAAGCACAAGATCGGCAAAAATGGAGAATGACAGTAGATGCCCTATGTTCCAGTGGGAACGAAGAGGATAAGTAAGTAAGTAAGTAGTGTTAGAGTTAGTGAAAATAAACAAAGCAAAAAAGAGCAAGTATGTTAAATTTGCCAAGAAATATTCTACAGACGAACGCTAAATTTGCAGGAGTGAATAGGATCCACCTCCAAACAAATGTGGATAGTGTGAAAAACGGCAAACAAAATATTTCTGTAAGTTTTTTTACAAATCGTGGCTTTGCTTGGAGCACATTACTGCCTGCTGTAGTGAATGCGCCGAACAGAATCAACTTTGAATTTGGCATCAAATATTTTTAGTGTCAATTTATTTTTTGATTTGTCTTTTATTTTAACGACTTATTTTTACCTTTTTTATTCATGTGTACCCATTGAATATTTTTAATTTTAGTTTGTTCATGAGAAATAGTGTCATAAGTACAATTATGTACGAGGTCTGGCTATTAAATAACGAGACTGCTTATGAAAAAGAGTTTTATTTTAAAAATTATTCTACAATCGAATGCTCTCCTTCAATATATTCCCCTTCCCTCGCCACACACCGTTCCATTCGTTTTTTCCATTGGTCAAAGCAATGCTGGAAGTCTTCTTTTGTTAGAGCTTTTAGGAGCTCCGCCGTTTTTCGCTTCACCTCTTCCATTGACTCGAACCGGATTCCTTTTAAGGCAGACTTGATCTTCGGAAACAGGAAAAAGTCACAGGGTGCTACATCAGGCGAGTACGGCGGGTGTTCGAGCACTGGAATGCCTCTAGCGGCTAAATAACGCTTCACGGACAGCGCGTTATGGGCAGGTCCACAAACCATACATACTTATAGACGTTTCACGACCATGTTAATCTTTCGGATCGAATTAACGCCATCTCTTGATTGGAATGGGAACTAAATTGACAAATTTTAGTTATGTGAGAATTTCAGATTATAAATTTTGTGGTATTTTTGATGAAATTTCGCAGGAAATTAAAACAACAGAAAGACAATTCAATGTTTTATTCCATATTTTACTGAAAACTTCAAATATTCCAATTTGTTTTCAAAATGCTAAACACTACTCTATGTGTCACGTGAAAGCACTGATGTGTATCGAGTTGAATGAAAATTTTTGAAAGAATCTTGTACATAGGATGATTGTTTAGATAAATATTACCTTATATCTTTTACAAACTTCCAGAATATATAGGTCCGAAATGTTGATGACACACTTGTCCATTGGAATAAACTGTTTCAGGATCCATTATATTGTTTTTTTTAATGTGGAGAAACACAACACGGGATGATCAATGTAAACTAAAAATTCTACTCATAAATATGGAGAGATTAATACACTTATTAAAATTGTGATTAAATCTAATTAAAAACGTAACACCACTATAATAAAATAATTAAGCCACAAACTGTAAAATAAAAAGTAAATAACAAATTAATTTAATTGTCAACTGTCAGTTGTTAAATAATGACAAGAGAATTGACTGACAGCGACATCTCTGGATTGGAATGGTAACTAATTTGCTGTCTTGACCTTGACAATTTACGTGAAACGTCTATGAGTATGTATGGTTTGTGGGCAGGTCCGTTGTCCTGGTGCAAGATCCACGACTTGTTTTTCCACAACTCTGGCTGTTTTTTCGCTGTGTCTAGGTACACGCTAACGTGTACGCAAATAAAAAAGTTAGGTACACGCGAATTAAAATTCATCAAGTCTGTGACGTCATTATTTAGCGTGAGCAGTGACTTTATATTTTGGTACACGCTATTTTGATATGTTTAGTGTTTGTTGTTTGTTTGATAGAAAATATTTTTATCAAGGGAAGGGGAAGGGAAGCAAAACTATTCAGATATTTCAAACTTAATTGTAATAAAACGATATGTATTTAAAAGTATATATTCAGGTTAGCAAAATAAATATTAGTTAACATGATATATACAAAATACTGCTAAACTAATTTTTATACATAAGTTAATTATACCAGTTTATATTGGTGTTTATTTTTGTTGTGGTGTTTATTTTTATTTATACAAGGAGTTGAACTTGCTACGATTTTCATAGAAAATTGGTTATAACTTTGTAAATACCTTGTATAACATAATAAACCTTTATATTTTGTGATATGGAAGTTAAGAAGATTTCGAACATAAAATATAGGGTGTTCCATTTAAAAAAAAAACATAAGTTTGGTCTGCCACTGTTATAAACATAAGTTATCGAACGCCCTGCTGTAACATTCTAACTAATTTTAGTAATTTTGTAAAAGCTAAAAGTTTGCTAAAATTTTTGTTACTACTTTTATTGTTATATATCTACTGAGCTTTATCACACTAATCAATCGCTCCGTATATTTTATCTTATTAATACTTCGGCTACCCTTAATCACGAATTTTTGTCTCTTATCTTTTTTATACTATTTTAAAATGTTGTTAAACTCATTAAAAGAACTAAATATTTGTCCACACTCCATAGTTAATTTAAAGAAGACACTAAACAAGTAAAAAATAAAGAAACTCTTTACAAATCAATATTAAATGTAAACATAACGCGATTAGACAAATTCTAACCACACTCTGACACTCGCGATACTTACAGATACTTAATATGCTTTTTCTCATGAGGATCTTTCAGTGCGTCACAGTTTTTCGATTTTTTTTCTAACGCATTAAATTGCATGTGACAGAAAAAAGCGCACGTCGGTGATTACATTTCGTCGGTGACATTTATAACATTTATTCTAGTTGTCAATAGATGGCGCTATAATCGAAAAAACATCATTTACTAATTATATAATATATCTACGAATATAATCTGTACAATTTATAAGACTATACAAATCAAAGAAAATACCATTTTATAAATGCAATAAACAAAATTGATTTGATTTTATGCCAAATTGCAAATAAAATGTGACAACTGTCAGATTTAACTAAAATGTCATGTCACTAAAATGTATATTATTACGGACTTACCTTTTTTTTATCATTTGTGACGCACTGAAAAATGCTCATGAAAAGAAGCATACCACAGCATACACGCAGCTCAAATTAGCGTGTACCAAAAAATCCAGTCATAGTACACGCTAAATAATGACGTCACTGACTTGATGACGTTTAAGCGTGTACCTAACTTTTTTATTTGCGTACACGTTAGCGTGTACCTAGACACAGCGCTGTTTTTTACGAACTCGCTCTCGCAGCGTTGCCAAAACTTTCAAATAGTAAGTTTGGTTTACAGTTTGACCCTCTGGAACCCATTCAGTCATCACAATGCCGTTAATGTCGAAAAAAAAAAAACGATTAGCATGGCTTTAAATTTTGATTTCGACATCCTTGCTTTTTTCATTCTTGGCGATGCAGGAGTTTTCCAGTACATGGATTGTCGCTTAGTTTCAACATCGTATTTGAATATCCAGGTTTTATCGCAAGTGATGATGTTTTCCATTAATTCAGGCTCTTCATGTAACCTCTCAAGAAAATCTGAGCAGATCTGTTGACGGACGAGCTTTTGGGCTTTTGGTCAGGGGTCAAATTTTTTGAGACCAACTTCGCACAGACTTTCTTCGTGTTCAATTTGTCATGTAAAATATTTCTGACAGTTTCTTTATCGGCGTTTACAGTCTCAGCAATCATCCGAATGCCCATACGACGATCTCTGCGCACAATTTCATTTATTTTGGTCACTGTTTGCGGAGTTGAAACAGAGACAGGTCGACCTGGACGTTGGTCATCTTCGGCGCTCTCTCGGCTTCAACAAATTATAGCACTCAGTCGGAGTTTTTTTTTAATTTAACGAGAAATTTCACATTAATCCGTTGCTCATGTTTTTCGTCACACATTTTTATAGGCACGAGAAAAAAACACGTTCTTTTCTAACCTCTACAGAAAAAATACTACTACAGCGACAAAAACGTGTTTTCGTACTGGAAGAGTAGACACTTCCAGCTATCCAATGCTGCATTCGTTTCCCACTCTTCCCCTCTAGGACGCCTTCTGCGCGCGCAGTCTCGTTATTTAATAGCCAGACCTCGTATTAGTATGTTTTTCTTTATAATTGATATATAGTTTTTTTTTTGTTAAATGGACTACAATAAATATAATGAAAATGAGAAGGAGTATCAATTTAACCAATGTGAAAATATTTCTTTGAAAAAAAAAAATAAAAACTGAACTTTATGATTTTTGAAATTTGTTTCTGATAGGCTTAACCCGTTCGCTAGTGTAAGAACCATCTGCCTGTCCGATGGAGTGTTAAGCAATTGTTAAATGAAAAGATAAAAACTCAAAATTTATAAAACCTTGAAGACTCTCCTTGAAGACCAGTTTTCTAAAGAAAATATTTGTTTTAATTCACATATTGTTAAGGGCTGAAATTCACTCATGTAGCATTCAACTGCAAGTAAACTATTATCAGACCATTCATGAGAGTTGGTAAAGCTACTATTATCAGACCATTCATGAGTTGGTAAAGCTAGATACTATCTCCTCAATACTGTTTGTAAAATAAGTATTAAACAAACATGCAGCCTCCCTTTCATTCTTTGCATTCGCCCTACTTTCATCCATTCCAAAGTTAATTTGTTTATAATTTGTATATTGGTATTTATTTTTTATTAATTTCTTTAAGCATTTCCACATTTCCTTTGAATCATTTCTATTGTTATCAATCATACTTTCATAATATTTTACTTTTTTGCGGTAGCAAATTTACAACTACATTTCTCTTCATCTTATATTCATTCCATAAATGTATACTATTACCACCATTACTATAGTTTACATAATTTTTATATGCCCTATCACGCTCAAAAGCCTTTGCCCTAACATCATTATCATACCAAGGAACATTTTCATTTCTACAGGTTATTTGTCTTATAGGATACTTATTTTCTATCACAGCTTTACATTTATCATATAAATCATCATATATCACATTAATATCAATAGGGCTTTTCATTCACAGTCACTTGTTTCGAGCTTCTGTCATATGTCGTATAATCCGTGTATATTAATATGATACACAGATTATACAACATATGACAGAAGCTCGAAACAAATGACAATCGATGAAAAGCCCTATAGAGTCGTAATTCCAATCACAGTTTATAAGCTCAATATTTAATTCATAAAATGCGTGATCACTTAAACACCTAGTTAAAATTTTTTTCTTATTACTATTTACACTATCAATATTATCTAGCCTAATCCCTATAATTAAGTGATCAAATTATTTAATCAAATATACAAAATTTCTTTTGTTTTTGACAAGTCAAAAGAGTACGTACATTACAAAATTTGGACAAAATTTAAATGATAAATATTATAAATTATAATGAAGAAATATACAAACAGGTACTAACAAATTTAAACAATTATTTAACACACTATGTAAAAACGTAAAAACATGAAATAAACATAAAAACATGAAATATCGTCATAATCGGCAAAAAAAACCCTGACCAAACTAGTACTATTATATACAGCGTGTCTACTTGAGTTGGAAACATATGGGAAACTTTTTTATTATTTTTTTTTTTTATTTTTTATTAACTCCCAGTATATTTACAATCTGTCACATATATAATATTGAAGGACAATAAGTAAATGGTCGGATATTTACATTGGACATGTAGGAAATATTTCCAGTGAATTATTTCCTTTACATAATTAACCTATTTATTTAAAACCGTTATTTGTTTGTTATTCTGAGTACACTTAGTTAAACCTGCTTATCAGGTCCGTTGGTTTAAATTTTTTTAAGCGGCGCACCTCACCTACTGTGTTAAATAGATCACTCGCGAGGGGGTTCACATGCGTATTTGCTCTATCCCGATATTTTTCACTATGTCGTTTTATTTCACTTTTGATGGTGGGGATTTCCAAGTCTCTTTCTATTGCTGTATTTGGCACGTACCAAGGGGCATTGACTATTATTCTTAAAACCTTATTTTGGAACCTTTGAAGTATTTCTAAGTTTGAATTTGACGCTGTGCCCCATAGCTGGATTCCATATGTCCAGATTGGTTTTAGAATTGATTTATATACAAGTATTTTGTTTTGAATGGTCAGTTTTGATTTCCTGCCGATAATCCAGTATAGTTGCTGCAGTCTAAGTCCTAGTTGTTTTCGCTTGTTGAATATACAGTGTGTCAATTTTAAAACTTACAATGGCTATATCTCACGAACAAAAGCTGATATCGAAAAATGCTTGAAACCGTTTCTAGGATAGTAAGGGGGAACTAAAATGACATGAAAGAGAACTCACCCCCATCAACCCCCTAGGCCCCACCCATCACAACCATAAAAGTTTAAATTGCAATCCCCTACTTGTGATACATCATTGAAAAGGCTATAAAAAATGCTATTCAATGGTATAAATAATAATTATACAGGGTGAAGCAATAATTGTGAAACTTTGGCTTAAATGAAAAATTTTATAGGGTTTTGTTGAATTACAAATTTATTAAAAATGTCAATTAAGTAAATATTAATGTGAATTCTGTTGTTTGGTAAACAATAATACAGCATATTTTCAAATTCTGCACGAAATTTAGCAAATGTTCTAGTAATAGGGCAACCTGCTTGAGCAATTCTTTCTCGCAATTCCCCAAGTGAAGCAAGTTGAGTTTTATAAACAACTGATTTAGGGTAACCCCATAGAAAAAAGTAATATACTATCCTACTATAAAAAGTACTATCCAATGGTCTAAATAATAATTATACAGGGTGTTAATATCAGCTGGCTTACTATGACTTTTGTATTTGTAATGCTATCTCCCGGACTATTATTTTAAATGGTAAGTGTCCGCTCGTACTTTTTTTTGTTAATTAAAACTTAATTTGCCATTTTTCCCTTAAATCAGTTATTTATAAAACTTAACTTGCGTCACTTGGGAAATTGCGAGAAATAATTACTCAAGCATGTCGCCCTATTACTAGAAAAACATTTGTCAAATTTCGTGCCGAATTTGAAAATAGACTGTATTATTGTTTACAAAACAACGGAACCCACTTTAAACATTTACTTAATTGACATTTTTATCAAATTTGTAGTTCAACAAAATATCATTAAATTTTTCATTTAAGCCAAAGTTTCACAATTATGGCTTCACCCTGTATAATTACTATTTATACCTTTGGATAGCATTTTTTATAGCCTTTTCAATGATGTATCACAAGTAGGGGTTTGCAATTTAAACTTTTTTGGTTGTGGTGGGTGGGGCCTAGGGGGTTGATGGGGGTGAGTTCTCTTTCATGTCATTTTAGTTCCCCCTTACTATCTTAGAAACGGTTTCAAGCATTTTTCGTTTTCAGCTTTTGTTCGTGAGATATAGCCATTGTAAGTTTTAAAATTGACACACTGTATGTGTTCGCCATGTGAGGCGTTTGTCTAGGTGCATGCCTAAGTATTTCACACTATCAGCTTGTGCTAATTGGCTGTTATTTAGTTTCACTGGTGGACACTGATCTCTTTTCATCGTGAAAGTAACGTGAATTGATTTGGATCCATTCGCTTTTATTTTCCACTTTTTTAGCCATACTCCTATTTTGTTCAAGTTTGTTTGTAGGTTTCTTGTAGCTCCTGCAGGATTGTGATGGGAGGCTAGTATTGCTGTATCATCAGCAAATGTTGATACTGTTGTTTGTTCTGTAGTGGGAATGTCTGCCGTGTACAATAAATATAATATTGGGCCCAAGGTACTACCCTGTGGTACTCCAGATTCTATGTGGTAGATGTTAGTATATTCAGACTGCTGTTTTACTAAGAAAAATCGTGTTAGTTAGGTATGATTTTAATAATGGATAGAAGTTGTGAGGTAAACCTTTTTTTATTTTATACAATAGTCCAGGATGCCACACCTTATCAAAAGCTTGGCTAATATCTATGAATGCGGCTGAACAATACCTTTTCTTTTCTAAGTCATTGCTAATTTGTTTAACGACTCTGTGGACTTGTTCTATTGTGCCATGTTTTGCTCTAAAGCCGAACTGATGATCTGGTATGAGCTTTTTTTCCGTTAATATTGGCTGCATTCGCTTGAGTAGAAGTTTCTCAAATATTTTTGATAAGATTGGCAAGAGACTGATGGGTCTGTACGAGCATATTTCATTAGGGTTTTTACCTGGTTTGGGAAGCATTATTATTTCTGCTACTTTCCACTGATTTGGAAAGTAGCTCAGCCTTAGCATTGCGTTAAAAATTTGTAGTAATGCTGTGATTCCTTTTCTAGTGAGTTTTTGCACTATAATGCCGGTTATTAGGTCATAGCCCGGTGCTTTTTTTGGTTTAATTTGGTGTACAATTACATCTCTTATTTCCTTGTATTTAAAGTTGCTTATTGGCTGTTCAATTTGGAGAGGTGACTCCAGGTAGTTTTGTATGTCGTCCATGTCTTCTTGTGTACTCTTTACTTCATTTGGTTTAAACACATTTGATAGGTGAAGTGCAAATGCATTGGCCTTTTCTTTGTCGTTTCTGGCCCATTTCCCCTGTTGATCTTTTATAGGGGGAATATGTTGTTGTGGCCTGTTCAATTTTCTTGTTGCTCTCCAGAGTGAGTAGTCTGTTGCTTCCGTTGGCGTTAGGTTTTCAAGATATGCCTGAACCGAGTCATTTTTCATCGTTAACAGAAGTTTTTTTAGGTCCTTACTTGCTTTATTGAGGTTTTTCTTATTTGCTGCTGTCCTTGTTTGCTGCCATTTCTTGCGTAGTCTTCTCTTTTCAGCAATTTGGTCTTTTATTATGATTGGGTTTTCGTCGATTTTATCACTGTCTTTTTGTATCGGGGTTGCAACCCAACCCGCAGTTTGAATGGAAGTTGTTAGTTTTTTTAATGCTACTTCTATATCCTCGGTTGTTTTAAGAGGAATTTTAAGATCTATACATGCATCCACCCGTTCCTGAAAGGTGTCCCAATTTGTTTTATGATTGCATACTATAGGTTTTTTGGTCGCCCTACTATTCCCTCAAACATGGTTAAGAGTATTGGTGAATGATCAGATGACAGATCAAAGCTGGACTGTATTTTGAGTTGTTTAGTATTAATGCCTTTTGTTACGAAAAAATCTATGGCATCTGGTGTTTTCTGTGGATCACTGGGCCAGTATGTAGGTTCACCTGTGGCGAAGTGCTTTAAGTTACTGTGATTTATAGTTTGAAGTAATTCTCTACCTTTCGTAGTTATTAGTCTGGAGCCCCAGGCTTTGTGTTTGGCATTATAGTCTCCTCCTGCTATGAATCTGTTTCCAAGCGTTTCGAAGAATTTAGAGTATTCTTGTTTTTTATTGTTATGTTTTGGAGGACAATAGACTGCAGAAACTTTTAGAATACCGCTTCCAGTATTTAGATCAACTGTTGTTGCTTGCAGGTGATCTTTCGCATAGTTTGTTTCTTCGTTGTGGTTTATATTGCTGCGAATTATAATTGCAGTTCCACCATGGGCTGCTCCATCTGGGTGATTTGTTTGGTAGATATTATATTTTGCGATTTTCATATAAGACTTTTTAGTAAAATGCGTCTCTGCTATTAACATGATGTCTATTTTGTTTTCTTTGAGAAACGTCTTTATTTCTTCTGCATGTTGGCTCAGTCCGTTTGAATTCCATTGAGCTTTTATTATTAATTTTACGAAAAAAAGTTATTCTTTATAAAAAGTTCTGCATGCCCCAAAACCTAAGATTCAATTATCAGATATCAAATTTTCTCAATATTATACGAGGTATGTCAAAAAATATGAATTTCGGCTAAGGGTAAAGTACCTTTATTTCTCTCAATATCGAAAATTCTTATTATGAAAAGTTGTTTGGAAATAAAAACCAAGCTCAAATATGTAATTACATGCTTCTAATTGGAAAAAAATATTTTCCAAATTTTTCTCAAATTTATTGATACTAACTTCGTTTTTATTCATTACACATACGATAACTCTTTTATTATTACTTTTACGAAAAAAAGGTATTCTTTATAAAAATCTCTGTATGTCCTAAGACCGAAGATTCAACCAACAGATATGACATTTTATTAATTTTATACGAGTTATGTCAAAAAATATGAATTTCACTCAAGAGTAAAGTACCTTTATTTTTCACAATATTGAAAACGGTTATTAAAAAAGTTGTTTAGAATTAAAAACTATGTGTCAATATGCAATTACATCCTTCTAATTGAAATACTGTGAAATATAAAGGTGCTATAATATTGAGCGAATTTCATATTTTTTGACACACCTCGTATAAAATTAATAAAAGTTGATATATCATGGTTGTGTCTTAGATTTTAGACCATGCAAAGTTTTTTATGAAGAATAACTTTTTTTCGTAAAATGAATAATAAACGAGTTATGATATTTGTAATAATTAAAAACTATGTTGGGTATCCATAAATTTGAGAAAAATATTTTTTTTTCAATAAGAAGCATGTAATTGCATATTTCATCTTAGTTTTTAATTCCAAACAACTTTTTATCATAAGAATTTTCGATATTGAGAGAAATAAAGGTACTTTACCCTTAGCCGAAATTCATATTTTTTGACATACCTCGTATAATATTGAGAAAATTTGATATCTGATAATTGAATCTTAGGTTTTGGGGAATGCAGAACTTTTTATAAAGAATAACTTTTTTTCGTAAAATTAATAATAAAAAAGTTTCCCATGTTTCCAACTCAAGTAGACACGCTGTATAAGCGGTACCTAAGTACTCTGTCTTTGTGTAAAAACAATGTTTTAAAAAGTGTGATTTTATTTTATTTTTAAACGACTGTAAATGAAGACTTTACTTCATCTAGCAAAAAATTGTACAAACTAACATCAGTCGAGTTTTTATACTTTTGTCAACCTAAAACGTTGTGCTCTAATAGCATCTCTCGATCTTGTATGGTGATCATGGAAGTTGGAGTTTATGTTAAACTTACTTTTGTTAAAATGAATTTCAATCAGCGTCTCATATATATAGAGTGAAGGTAGTGACATAATACCTAACTTCTGAAATAAAGGTTTACAGTGTTCCCTATACCCTGCTCCTGCAAGTATCCTCACTACTTTCTTTTGTAATTTGAAAATTCTGTCTGCGTGACAAGAGCCACCCCAAACAGTTTTTCCGTACTTTAAATGGCTATGGAAAAGTGCAAAGTAGATCATTTTCAGGGTACTTTTAGGGATCATAAAAACTATGTTGCGTATCAAAAATATAGTTGTAGCAAGTTTAGAACTTAAGTAGTCTGTATGAGCACTCCAGTCCAAATTATCATCTAGGAAAATTCCTAAGAGTTTAACACTATTTCTAAGACATACTTCCGATCAGAACTAAACATCAAATTCCGATTTTTGTCTTCATTTAGCTTCAGACCATTATGCAAAAACCAGTTTTTTGCTTTCTGAGTATCACTATCTATCTTAATTTTCAAATTATGTTGATTAATGTCAGTATTTATGAGAGTGGTATCATCTGCAAAGCACACACATTTTATTTTAAAAGTGTAGTGAAATAGATCGTTCAGATAAATAAGAAACAAAGTGGGTCCTAGTCAGTGGCGGCGCCTGGTGTAAAATATTGGGGGTGCACACATAATATTAAGATATAAAAAGACCTTGAGACCCTATTTCCGTAGGTAAAATTTCTTGGGTGTCGTCAAATTGTAAAAATCAAAGGACCTTATTAAAAATTACAATAAAGAATGTATTTTATTAACTTAAAATTATAATTTAGTGTTTAAATGTTACAAGCAAGTTTTGAAACGAAAGTCATCATTTTTTTTTTAATTGAAAACATTGCGAGTGCAGTTAATCGATCCTGGCCCATAGCTATTCTAAGGAAAGTTTTGATACGTTTCAATGCAGAGAGACATCGTTCTGTTTCTGCAGTTGTCACTGGCATCGTAACAAGTAATTGAAGAATTCAAATTATTTCAGAAAAATCATCTTGTAAATTATTTTTAATCAAAAATTTAGTTAATGCACTGCGCCGGATAGTTAAAATCTTATCTTCTATTTTATTTATTATGCTTCCTCTTCTCCAAATATGTGCTTCACACATTTTAAATAGTCATTTATAATCCCGACCTTTGCACTTTGGTACATTTTTAATTAACAAATTTGGTTTCGCCATTTTTAATTTTTCTTCTAAATATAATGAAGAAAATTTAATTGATTTTAAATATTCCACGCTAACATTTACATCCACAAATCTTTCCATTCTTAATATTGTTCCGAAATTCGAACTTCAAGAAAGCAAAATTTAAAGGTACGTGTGCCGTGCACGTTAAAAACACCATAAGATCACATCAGATCACATCCAACTTGTGCTCTTGTGGCCATCTAAACTTGTGGGCTATAGCGGGTAGCGGGGCGGGTGGTGAGTTGTATTTTGCCTTATGAAAAGTCATTGGGATAGGAACCACCATAAGAGCGGTGAACGAGGGGTTCTGTCTAAGGCCTCGCATCCGTGAAGTTTCTCCTTTGAAATAGAATAAAAATAATTGAATGTTACCTATTAGATACCTATAAACTCATTGGATCTGTTATTACGAATTTTAATTATTACTGTATAGTTAGATTAAAATGTTATTTACAGAATGATAAATTTTACATATACAGGGTGTTTCATTGGGAAACGGAAATACTTTAATGGTGAATAGAGGTCACCGAGCCGGTTCCAGATGTAGTACATTTTTTGCCCTACCGACTTTTATAACCGAGTTACAGGGTGTTTTATCGATTTTGCCCATTTATTTCCTAAGCCATAACTCTAGAACCACCCTGTATATTTTTTTGATATTTGGTACACATATGTCTCATTCAAAACCCAAACGACCCACATACTAACCATAAGAACAATCCAGGTCCGGATTAACAAAAAATTATAAAGTAATTGTGACCTTAAAACAACACCCTGTATATTGAAATTTTGAAAATCTGTTTGCATATTTGAAAAGAGCACGAAAAGGTAAGTTTAATGGTTGGCTTCAATTTTTCGGCCAGACAATTTTATGACTTTCATTTTGAAATTATTTTGAATTTTTTAAGAACTTTGACATTAAAAAGAAGATATTATTAACGTTTAGTTATAAATTATTAAAGTTAATAAATAAATACTCATTTTAATAATAATCAATACTTATTTACCACATTGGAACGACCCAATTACTAATGACAAGAAAAATCCAGGTCCGGATTAACAAAAAAATATAAAGTAATTGTGACCTTGAAACAACACCCTGTATATTGAAATTTTGAAAATTTGTTTGTGTATTTTAAAAGAGCATAAAAAACTGCGTTAAAAGGTGCATGTCAAATTTTTGAGCAGATAATTGAATTACGGCAATTTTGAAATCATATTGATTAACTCTGTCAAGGTCACAAGAAACTACCAGAAAAATGAAGAACAATCCCAATGTACTTAGAAAATCGATTCGAAATATTTTAAAACGAGCAAGGAAATGCATTGAACAAAATGGCGGACATTTTGAGCAACTGTTATAGTTCAAATATTTTTAATTTATGTTAAATTGTTGAATTGTAACGAATTTTTGTTTTATTAGTTATAGCGGTTTTTTTAATTCTTTACTAAATCATTAAAATATCCCAATTCTCGCAATTCTAATTTTTAATGATGTGCATATAGCTACAAATCCAGAGAATATATGAAGCCAGCGTAGTAAATAAGTATTTTTAAAATAAGTATTGATTCATTAACATTAAATTATTATTAAAAGTTAACAATACCTGATTTTTAATCTCAGAGTTCTTTAAAATTTCAATATAATTTCAAATTGATGTAATTAAATCAACGGCGAAAAAATTAAAATAAGCCTTTAATCACAGTTTTTCATGCTCTTTTAAAATGCGCAAACAAATTTTTAAAATTTCAATATACACGGTGTTGGTTCAAGGTCACAATTACTTTGTATTTTTTTCTTAATCCGGGCCTGGATTTTTCTTGTCATTAGTAATTGGGACGTTACAATGTGGTTAATAAGTATTGATTATTTTTAAAACCAGTATTTATTCATTAACTTTAATAATTTATAACTAAAAGTTAATAATAGCTGCTTTTTAATGTCAAAGTTCTTAAAAAATTCAATATAATTTCAAAATGAAGTCATAAAATTGTCTGGCCGAAAAATTGAAGCGAGCCATAAAACTTACTTTTTTGTGCTCTTTTCAAATATGCAAACAGATTTTCAAAATTTCAATATACAGGGTGTTGTTTTAAGGTCACAATTACTTTATAATTTCTTGTTAATCCGGACCTGGATTTTTCTTATGGTTAGTATGTCGGTCGTTTTGGTTTTGAATGAGACATATGTGTACCAAATATCAAAAAAATATACAGGGTGGTTCTAAAGTTATGGCTTAGGAAAGAAATGGGCAAAATCGATAAAACACCCTGTAACTCGGTTATAAAAGTCGGTAGGGCAAAAAATGTACTATATCTAGAACCGGCTCGGTGACCTCTATTCACCATTAAAGTATTTCCCTTTCCCAATGAAACACCCTGTATGAATGTTGGTGTGAAAATGATTTTGGGGGTTCACGTGCACATGTGCACTTATGGAGAAACCGCCACTGGTCCTAGTATTGAACCTTGAGGAACCCCGTATTCGACCGTGTTCAAATCAGAATAGCTATTATTAAGAAAAACTGCCTGTTTTCTATTTGTTAAATAAGATCTAAATAGATTGAGAGTGGTTCCCCTTATACCATATTTATGCATTTTTTCCAACAGTAATTTATGCGAAACACAGTCAAAAGCTTTGGATAAATCACACAATGTCAAAGACACGAAATGACTTCCTCCAAGCCGTCGACTATATCTCTCACAATTTTCTGTATAGCTTGTGTAGTGCTGAACTTTTTTTTAAAGCCATATTGATTACAGTGAAGTATTTTGTGTTTATCTAGATATTCTATCAAGCTAGTATTAAGAATTCTTTCAAAAATTTTACCGAAAATGGGAATGATAGAGATGGGACGGTAATTTCCAATTTCATCTAAAGACCCCTTTTTGAATAGTGGTAACACTTTTGTTACTTTTAGTACATCTGGGAAAATCCTCTCAGAAAGGCAATTATTATAAAGTAAAACTAATTTGTCAATAACAATATCAATAGTTTCGACAACTATTTTTTTGTTTAACAAATAAAAATCTGTACAATGTGAATTTTTCAACCCACGCAAAACATTTCTGATTTCAATATCAGTAACAGGTAGTAAAAATAAAGAGTGGCAAGGAGAGTGTACATCTTTCAAAATATCTATGGCTACATTTTCATTTGTAGAACTAAAAGAACCTCTAATATTTTTAGCTACTGAAGTAAAGTAGGTAATTATTGAAATCGTTAGATGACATCGTACTAAGACCAACTTTTTTATTTTGAACTTTATTTCTGTGATAGTTTATAACTTTCCAACTATATATTTTCAGAATTTGAAAAGAAATACCCATAAGCTAGTTTTTTCTTTAATGATATTGTTGATCTATAGTGCTTCTTAAACTTATTATATCCACTATAATCTTTTGTAACGTCAGCAATTACCTTGACTGTGGATTTTCTCGCATAGGTTTTAATTCATCATCAAACCAAGACATTGGAGCTTTATTATGAGTTCGCAATTTTTTTTAATGGAAAATTGATTTCGGTTAACTTTTGATAAATTTCAGTAATAAATTAAGCTAATTCTGTTGCTGTTTTGAGAGAAAAAGGTAAAGACCAGTCATCGTTATTTAACGAATGTTTTAACTTCAGTATGCCATTACTCGTTATACGTCTTGTGTATGTATGTGCACTATGATTTTTTTCAGATTTTATTTTTAAGTTAATAAATTGAGCAAGATGATCAGAGATACATGGGTCCACAATTCCACAACCAACTATCCCACTGTCTATGTTTGTTAAGATGTTATCTAAACAAGTTGCTGATCTAGTTGTTATTCTAGTATATTCATTAATATTTATTTTTAAGCCAAAAGTAGAAATTAGATCACGGAAAGTGCTGAGTTCATTAGAAGATTTTTTAAAATCAATGTTGAAATCCCCAATTATTATTATTTCTAAAACATTTGCAGAGCAAAACACCAATAACTTTTCAAAAAGGTCTAGAAATATTTTAAAATTTCCATTTCCGGTTCTATACACTGTTACTAGAATAGTTTTAATATCTGTAATTTCTAATGCACAAAATTCACCCTCATATTCACATGATATATCATTCAAACAAACTGGTCGTGTAGAAAATTTATTATCGCTAAAAATTGCAACACCTCCATGTTCTCTTACCTTCCGACAGAAGGTAAGATATAATATCCTTCAACTTACTTAAGAAAGCTGCTAAACTACCATTAGGTGACCTATATAGATAACCAATCGACCAACTTATGCTATTAATTTTCACATGTATAAAAGCACACCAACAATTACCATCTTCAGAATAAATACATTCATTTTCATAAATTGTATCATTTCTTATAAAAATTATCACTCCTCCTGTACAGCGGTTTGGGACATCACATCGGACACAGGAATGGCCAGGTACATTGATCTCATCATGACCCACATCAATAGTAGTTCTAATTAAAATCAAATAATTATAAGTGCTAAACAATGTGATCTAATTTGTGTTTTTTTAGCTATGGAAATAAAGGCTGAAATTAAGGAAGGAATTGTTGAAGGTGGTCCCCCTATAGAGAGTCGGTTATCCACATCAACATATCTTGAGGATCTGAAGAATGAATCTGCAGATAACTCAGGTAAGACAAAATTCTACAAAATGCTTTTATTATCTTGACAGGTGACTTTAACCCATTAACGCCGAGAAAGAATTTTTGTTAGGGACAAAATTTATTAAAAATATTTAAATACACTTCTCCGAGAAATTAACGCACCACCTTAAAAATGCGTCTTTTGTGTGACTTCTTTAATATGTTATAGCCTTATTCTTTGTTAATATCGCTGTAACAATATTGTGGCTAGACAGGTAAATAGTGATTGTATACCAGGTGTACTAATCAAGCGGAATAAACAAGCAAGAAACGATATTTAAAAATGGCCACCAATGTATAGCATTTGCAGATGATCTGACAGTATTAACAACAAACAAGAAATAACTACAAAAGTGAATGAAGAACATAATAGAAGCCAAAAAATTGGCATTTAAAATAAATGAAGAAAAGACAAAGTATATGGTAATGGGAGAGATCCAAAAAGAAAAAGAAAATAACATCATATTACAAATAGATGGAGAAAAAACATACTCGCTCAAAAGAGCCAAAGAAATTAATTACCTGGGAGCCAAAATAGATGAAAACAGTCATGAGGAAGGGGAGATACAGGCAAGAATAGCTAAAGGAAATAAAAAGTATGGAACATTACAAACATTAACGAAATCCAAATACGTATCAAGAAAAACAAAAATCAGAATTTATAAGAATGTTATCAGACCTACAGTAACATACGCATGTGAAACATGGGTGCTGAAAAAGTTAGAAACAGACCTTTTAGAAAGATGGGAGAGAAAAATGCAAAGAGCAATATATGGAGGTGTGAGAATAGGTAAGTGGAGAATAAGAACCAATAAAGAGTTGGAAGAACTGTATAAAAGCCAACAATAACTGCCCCGTTCAAAGCAAAGAGAATATGATATTTGGGGCACAAGGAAATAATGCCAAAAATGTTACTCTCACGAAGACCAATACTAAAGAGAAGGAAAGGCAGGCCAAGAAAAGGATGGAAGGGCAGTGTGTATGAATACCTGAAGAAAAGTAACATTTAGCAACTAGCATTGGACAGAAGGAGATGGAGGGAGGTGGTGAAGGAGCGTATAAAAAGACTGAAGCGAAATCAAATAAAATGTATAAGACTAAAATAAAATGTAATCAGAAATGTAAACGTTTTAGCCCTAGGCCTACAAGGCTTGTTGAGCTTTATAAATAAATATTCCTTTGTATAAATGTGGTGACCACCAGTTACGTGCTAATTTTCGTCCTATCTCTTTCTTACCATTGCTTTCAAAGGTTGTAGAATAATTGGTAAAAATCTGAATGATGACTTTCTTACAAAAACACAATTTACTTTCTTCCTTCCAATTTGGTTATACTTGGACATAAATAAAGATTATGTTGCTGCTGCGGTTTTCTGTGATCTCTCTGAACCTTTGACTGTGTCAATCACAAAATACCTAATAAACTGGGAAGATACTCTGCAGTTTTAGTACAAACATTAAAACTTAGATTTTTTTTTAAAACAACATAAGTCCACAAAATTAAAAACTTTATAATTTAAAAAACTAAACTTACGTGCATAGAAATAGGCCCACTTAAAAATTTGGCCATTTTTGATGTATCATATTTCCTAAACCTGTTGGCCGATTTAAGTGATTTTTGAACATGTTATAGCCTGATTCTTTAACAATACCACTGTAATAATATTGTTGCTAAACAGGTAAATTTTCATTGTATACCGGGTGTACCAATCAAACTGTGTTTTTTTCTCAAAGTTCGCATCACCCTGTAGAATATTCTAGCATTTATAAAATACTGAAACTAGAACATTCTGTTTTTTTGAATCATTCGTTTATGTTGGATAATAAAAAAGTTAGGTACTTTAACAACTAGACATGTTCTACATCAATACACGGTGTTTCTAAATAAGTGCGACAAACTTCGTTCGGTTCTGATGCCGCACCGGTGCGTCAAGCTGTTTCTTGTAGAGAGGCGGATGACGCACCGGTGCGTCATATACCATATCGAATATAATGTTTAGTTGTATGCTAGCACTTGTAGTGCACGTATCGTAGGAGTGATAGCACTTGTGGTAAGTTGTGTACTTATTTTGTCTTGTTTTTAACTTTTATAATAACACACATTAACAATAATGAAGAGCCAAAAATTTCAAAAATATGTATCAGGCCGGCAGCAATGTTATTATTATATGAATAGCACTAAACGTGTTAAGGGATAATTCTGTATGAAAAAATAATAACAGTTGGCTTTATAAACGTATGTCCGCAAATGTTTCGTTTACAAGTTGCAGTTGAGATATGCAAATGAAATTTGCTAGGTTTTAAGAGCTAGTTATTGCGGATTTTTTGACATAAAATTAAGAATTTTATATTCTCCATTAGCGTGCATACGGGTAATATGATCGGTCATATTACACGTATGCGCGCTAATGGTGAATATTAAATTCTTAATTGTATGTCAAAAAATGTGCAATAACTACGTCTTAAAACCCACCAAATTTCATTGGCATATCTCAACCGGTTTTAAAGCAATAAAATAAAAATCGTCAGTTTGCAAGAAAAAATTCAACATCCCGTATCTCGGAAACGAAACATTTGCGGACATACGTTTATAAAGCCAACGGGCATTACTTTTTCATGCAGAATTACCCCTTAAAGTTTGTCGCACTTATTTAAAAACACCGGGTATTGATGAAGAACATGTCTAGTTGTTAAAATATCTAACTTTTTTTATTATCCAACATAAACGAATGATTCAAAAAGCAGAATGTTAAGAAAATCTGATGCTATAGTTGGGTTTTAATTTCAGTATTTTATAAATGCTAGAATATTCCACAGTGATACAAACTTTGAGAAAAAAACACAGTTTTATTCGTACACTCGGTATGCAATGAATATTTACCTGTTTAGCAACAATATTATTACAGTGGTATTGTTAAAGAATCAGGCTATAACATGTTCAAAAATCACTTAAATCGCCCAACTGGCTTAGGAAATATGAGACATCAAAAATGACCAAATTTTTAAGCGGGCCGATTTCTATGCACGTACGTTTAGGTAACATTTAGTATTTTTTTGTTCTTCAGAAACGTGCATTTATAACCCATAAACTTATATAAAATATAGGATTACCTCAAAATACCCAACTACACTGTGTGTCATTAAAAAGAGGTCACCTAAAATTTTTGGCATTTTTTAATTTTTACGAATCCTACAACAAACTGATTGTTATTAGATGTTTGTGTACTATTTAAAAATATGTTTTTAAGCAGTATGCAATTATTTCTTAAATAACAAATGTCAAAAAAAAACTTCTCCCAAAATGATGGTTTTAATGGAAAATTGAAAAAATTAGCATTGTACATTTTTTCTGTTTTCTTTATAAAAATTACAATAAAGTCGTGATTTTTAATATTCTATATTACCACCTCTATTTTGAATTCCACTCACCATTCGACCTGGCATGACTTCATCAAATTCTGGATGCTGTCTTAAGGAAAAGCTTCCCATTCTTCCATGAGCGTCAACCGAAGCTGCTCACGATTTATTGGAGCAGGTATTCTGTTTCCTATTCTTCGTTTAAGTTGGTCCCAAACATGCTCAATCGGATTCAAATCTGAGCTTTGAGCCGGCCAATTCATTTTTGGCACACCAACGGTTTCCAGGTAATGCGTTACCATCCTGGTTAAGTGTGGTCGCGCGTTGTTTTGCATGAAAATAAAGTTTTCGACCACAAACCCAGCAAAAGGCATTACATGCTCGTCTAGAATTGCAATACTGTATAGATGAGTATTCAACGCTCCTCTATCAATAAACACAAGATCAGTACGGCCTTCGAATGAAATTCCTGCCAAAGACATTACCGAACCTCCTCCAAAAGCAACACATGCTTGTTGAAAACAATCAGCATGTCGTCCCCACGTCTTCTGTATGCTTTGATCCTACCATGTAAGCCATAAAGAACCATTTTGGACTCATCACTAAACAAAACATTTTTCCAATCTTCTATCGTCCAATGCTCGTGGTCTCTAGCAAACTGAAGTCGTCGTTGTCGATGTGCTGCCGTTAACAAAGGTCCTGATGCTGGGAAGCCCTGGGATTCCCTCGGCCTTCTTCTCACGCTAGAAGTTCTTAATGTCCACCCGTGAGCATTTTGAAAACGGTTTTGGATTGTTCTAGCTGTAAAGAACCGATTTTGTAAAGAAGTACGTTGTAAAGAACGGTCTTCTTTGGCCGTCGTGATTCTTCTCGGGTCTGATCGTGGTCGTCATTAGTGAGATCCAGTCACTACGAATATTTGGTATGTTTTTTAGACCATACAACAACTGACTCCAGGCTGTCTGGCCACTTTTCTTTGACTTATTCCATCATCAATCAAAGTAACAATTTGAAGAGATCTAGCAAATCTCTCAGCCATAGTTTTAAATTTAAAAATTGCACAAGTTCACTCTTTGAACAAATGACTAACGAAAGATTTTTGAAAAACAGAACAGCCATATTCCATGAAAAATAAGGTACAAACAACACGAGCATTATCTGAATTCGTAAAACTGATATCAATCATGTAAACTTATAACTAGAGAGCGGAATATATGCAAAGTGCATATAGATGCATATATTGCATATTTTCAGACAACAAACACAACATTGCATATTTAAGCTAAACACGATTTATTTTGCATATTTTAAAAATAAATTATATAAAAGTTTAAAATTTTCCTCTCTTAGTTGGAATTTTATAACTTCGATATGAACGAGCTCGTTATTTATCTATCTATCGCTCATCTGGACTTTCCCATTACTACCTGAATTTAACAATTATGGGTGTTCCCAGAAAAATATTATTTTATTAGCGTAGCAAGTCGTAGGTACCTACTTGCTTTTAAGGGTCTAATAATTATTTTGTCAGTTTCCGGCCAACATTTGTTTAAAGTAAACGTTGTATCGTATTTAGTGTTTTTGAAGTGATTGGTATATATTAAATTTAAATATGTCTACCATTTAAAAAAGTGCTTGGATAAAGTGTTTTCCGAGTTAAAGCTAAGTGGAGACAAAGTATTTTGCAATGCCTGTTCCAAAATCGTAAGTTACATTCATTTTCACATTTCATTTTGTAAATGAGGAACTGACAAACAAAAGCATCATGTCCCACAAAAGAAATTTTTCTGGAAAGAGTGTTTTTATTCGACAAATTCGCTTTTACTTCTATAAAGACGGACATAGATAGAAGCATCAAAATACAAAAATCCATCAAATTGTAGACAATTCCGCTTTTGTTCTTCAGCTTAAGTAACGTACTTTGTTCTTTAAGTAACGTACAAATTGCTAAAGAACTTATGTTCATAAAAGTTAATTTTAGTTTTTTACCAGATCTAATAAAGTCATTAGAACAAAGGAATTTACAATTAAGTGATTCGGTTAATCTTGTTAACACTTTTTCTGCTCATTGTCAAAAAATTCCCGGAAATACAGGGATTACAATTAGAAATAAATTTAAAAATGTTTTAGAAAAAAATGAGGGCTTCGATTGTTTGAGGAAAGTTGTACGTATTTTTGAAGGCAACTTTTCTGAAGATCTTACGACTTAATATATTGTTTTATTTTTGAGTATTTTTAATATGCATTTGCATATTTAGACAAATTTAGAAAAAATACCTGTATATTTGTAGTAAAAGTAATGCATATATATGCGCATATTTTGGTAATGTTGTGTTGCATATATTCCGCTCTCTACTTATAACCTTAATTGACGTGTCAGTATTGTCTGGCGGTGCCTAAAAGTGTGTCTGCATTGTGTGAGTTAGTTACAACAATTACAATTGTATAAAGTATAAACTTAAAATTAGTAAAAAATTCTTATAAAATTCTAGGTGGCATCTTTTTAATGACGCGCAGTGTATTACTGGAAAGATTTTTACGTTTCCTGAAAAATTTATACAGGGTGATTGATTAGTGTGAGGAAGCTCAGAAGATCTGTTATAGTAAAAATTACAAAAAAAAAGTTATTGATAAAAATTGTAGGCAGCTTTAAACTCCACATTTTAAAATTAGTTACAATCTTACAGGGTGTTCCATAAGATGGTGGCAGACCAAACTTACGTTTTTTTAAATAGAACACCCTGTATTTTATTTTAAATTTGAAATCTTCTTCACTTCCACATCACAAAAATGTAAAGTTTTATTATGTTATACCGGGTATTTAAAAAGTTATAACCAATATTACCTGAAAATCGTATCAAGTTTAACTCCCTGTATAATTAAAAAGGAGTATAGGAACATTGATCTATTGCAACCATAGTTTTTTAATACTTGTTAAAAATTATAAAACATATTCGTTTTCATAATATTCGTTAAATCAAATACAGAGTAAGTCAAAATGCAAGTACATTATTTTCTTGGTAATTTTAAATAGAACTATCATATATCACTATCGAAAAGTACTAATATCGTACTTCAAATTTTATGAAGTATTCCCTATACCTAAAGTTATCAGTTTTCTAGATATTTTTATTTTTCCATCAAAGTATTAGTTTGGTTGATATTTTAACGTCTACCAATAATTTGTGTGAGTTGGCCATGATTGATTTGTCAGAAACTGACAGTTTGACATTATTGTTTATTAATTCAGTAACGAAATAACGACACAGAAAAGAAAACAATATATTTCAAATAAAATTTGTAAAAAATAACCGACGAAAAATTAAAAAAAAAACATAACAACACAGAAAAATAGAAAACAACAGTAATTTTAACTTATCTTACTTAAGTAAGGTGCTCAAAATGACCTCCCAAAACATCTATGCATACTTGAAAGCGGTCATTGAAAAAGTTGCTTACATTACTAAGCATTTGTAAAGAAATATTTTGAAATGCAATTCGGATTCTATTTTTCATATCAGACCTTGTTGTTGGAGGTATTTTATATACTTCGTTCTTAACGCAAGCCCAAAAAAATGAGTCCATTTTATTGAAATCTGGTGACCTTGGGGGCCACCTTACCGGTCCATCCCTTCCGATCCATCTTTCACCAAACTGATCATTAAGTTCACCACGTACTAATTCGTTGTGGTTTGTGGTGCGCAGGAGCACCGTCATGTAGAAACCACATTTGTTCACGTATATTAAGTGGAACCTCTTTTAATAATATCGGTAACTGATTTACGATAAAATCTAAATAAATCTCACCATTTAAGTTATCTTCAAAAAAATATGGTCCTACTACATGGTTACCGACGATACCTCCCCACACATTTAGAGACCATCTTGTTTGACTATGTGTTATTATGTGGTATGGATTACTTGTTGAATAGTAGTGAAAGTTATGCCTATTAACAGAACCGTTTCGATGGAACGTAGCTTCATCACCAAATAGGACATAATCAAAAAAATCTCTCTGCTTATTAATTTTTTCTAAGGCCCATTCACAAAATACTATTCGTTTCTGAAAATCATCATTATTTAATTCTTAGTGCTTTTGAATATGATAAGGGTGCATCTTGTTTTTAGATAGAATGTTTTGAACAGAGTAGTAACCTAAGTTCTTGTTCATTGGAAATACTCCTTATACTTGTGTGTGGGTTTTCTGTAACTGCCATCAACACACTAATTTCGTTTTCCTCTGTCACACTAGTTTTTGTTCGTTCATGTTTTTCATAATTCACTGAACCAGTGGGGTTAAATCGATCTTTCAATTTTTCAAATGTATCTTGTCTAGGTTGCCGTCTATCTGGAAACCGTTCTTGATAAATTCTAGCTGATAGTAATGAATTTTTATTGCATTCCCCCAAAATCCAGATCATATCTACCATTTCATCAGTAGTAAAATTCATTATTGCTAATTTAAATTTAATTAATTACTGAATTACTAAATAATAATTGTTACTAATTTACGGTGTACCCCAATACTGAATTAATAAACAATAATGTCAAACTGTCAGTTTCTGACAAATCAATCATGGCCAACTCACAATAACTATTGGTAAACGTTAAAATATCTACCAAATTAATACTTTGATGGAAAAATAAAAATATCTAGAAAACTGATAACTTTAGGTATAGGGACTACTTTATAAAATTTGAAGTACGATAGTGGTACTTTTCGATAGCGATATAAAATACAGGGTGTTCTATTTAAAATTACCAAGAAAATAATGTACTTGCATTTTGACTTACCCTGTATTTGATTTAACGAATATTATAAAAACGAATATGTTTTATAATTTTTAACAATTATTAAAAAACTATGGTTGCAATAGATCAATGTTCCTATACTCATTTTTAATTATACAGGTAGTTAAACTTGATACGATTTTCAGGTAATATTGGTTATAACTTTTTAAATACCCGGTATAACATAATAAAACTTTACATTCTTGTGATGTGGAAGTGAAGCAGATTTCAAATTTAAAATAAAATACAGGGTGTTCCATTAAAAAAAAACATAAGTTTGGTCTGCCACCATCTTATGGAACACCCTGTAAGATTGTAACTAATTTTAAAATGTGAAGTTTAAAGCTGCCTACAATTTTTGTCAATAACTTTTTTTTGTAATATTTACTATAACAGATCTACTGAGCTTCCTCACACTAATCAATCACCCTGTATATTGTAACATTTGTATTGTTTTCGAAATGATATTTTGGAAAACATAAAATTAAATTTGTGTCAAAAGACACATGTTTTTAAAATATCCCCTTCTGTTCTAATAAATTTTTTCTTCTCTTTTAGGCCCTCTTGGAGATAACACATTGGAAATTATCGAAACATCATCCCTACATACATGTAACAAAGAATGTGTGATTCAACCAGATGAAGAAAAAAAATGTGAAATTTGTATTAAGCAACTTGGTCATAAAAGTTCTTTAAACAAACCTATGAAAATACCTACTGTAAAAAAACCTTATAAGTGTGAAATTTGTTTTAAGCAGTTTAAGGTTGCAAGCAGTTTCAAAAGACACTTAAGAACACACACTGGAGAAAAGCTTCATAAGTGTGAAATTTGTTTGAAGCAGTTCACTCGTGCAGGCACGTTAAAAGAACACGTCAGGATACACACTGGAGAAAAGCCTTACAAGTGTGAAATTTGTTTTAAACAATTTAGTGAATCAGGAAATTTGAAAATGCACTTAAGAACACACACTGGAGAAAAGCCTTACAAGTGTGAAATTTGTTTTAAGCAATTTAGTCATGCAGGCAGTTTGAAAATACACTTACGAATGCACACTGGAGAAAAGCCTTATAAGTGTGAAATTTGTTTAAAGCAATTTACTCGTGCAGGCAGATTAACAGAACACTCCAAAAGGCACACTGGAGAAAATCCTAAGTGTGAAATTTGTTTTAAGCAATTTAGTGAAGCATGCAAATTGAAAATACACTTACGAACACACACTGGAGAAAAGCCTTACAAGTGTGAAATTTGTTTTGAGCAATTTATTGAATCAGTCAGATTAAAAGAACACTTAAGAATGCACACTGGAGAAATGCCTTTTAAGTGTGAAATTTGTTTTAAGCAATTTAATCATGCAATCAGATTAAAAGAGCACTTAAGAATGCATACTGGAGAAAAGCCTTATAAGTGTGAAATTTGTTTTAAGCAATTTAGTCATGGAGGCAGTTTGAAAATACACTTACGAATGCACTCTGGAGAAAAGCCTTACAGATGTGAAATTTGTTTTAAGCAATTTACTCATGCAAGCAGATTAACAGAACACTTCAGAATGCACACTGGAGAAAAGCCTTATAAGTGTGACATTTGTTTTAAGCACTTCGGTGAAGCAAGCAAATTAAAAAAACACTTAAGAACACACACTGGAGAAAAGCCATACAAGTGTGAAATTTGTTTTAAGCAATTTAGCCAAGCAAGCAGTTTAAAAAGTCACGTAAGAATTCACACTGGAGAAACGCCTTACAAGTGTGAAACGTGTTTAAAGCAATTTAGTGATGCTGGCAATTTCAAAGTACACTTAAGAACACACACTGGAGAAAAGCCTTATAAGTGTGAAATTTGTTTTAAGCAATTTACTCGTGCAGGGAGATTAAAAGAACACTCCAGAATGCACACTGAAGATACGTGAGAAAATCTTTACAAATGTAAAATTTGTTTTTAAGTAATTTAGTGAAGCAGGAAATTTGAAAAGACACGAACAGACAAGGCAGATAAGGCGTAAAAGTGTGAAAGGACACCGCACACATCTTATGGAAAATATAATGTCACTCAAAAGAAATAAAATTTACATGAATAAATTGGTCTCAAAATTTCAACTATTATTTTATACCATTGCGCCAACTCTGAATTTTGCTTAATTATGGCGTTAATTGTAATTAAAGTTTATCGAAATCGCATTTAAGTTCATAAAACTGTCATTCGTAAATAATATTAGGCTAACGTCTATTGAAAACAGCCTACCCACCATTAGCTTAAGCCGATTAGAGGCTGTACAACTGACCAAATTATACTTGCTTTATTATCAATAATAATAGGATAAGAGTAAGTCTGCCTTAATCCCTTAGAAAGATTTATGGAGTAAGCGATTTACAAAATCTTTTTTCTCTCTTTGACACACATACATTCCCATTTGATTTTAGATTTATTTTTATCAATTTACGCTCTTATTATTCAAAATACAGAGTTGGCGCAATTATATGAAATTAGCGTAATTTCAAGACCAATCTATTCATGTACATTTTATTTCATTTGAGTGACATTATATTTTCCACAAGATGTGTACGGTGTCCTTTGTTTTAAGCAATTTAGCAGGGTTGGCAGGTTTAAACCAACATGCTTTAAACCTTGGGTTAAACCAACTGGTCTTTTTAAGAAAAAACGTGGTTATTTATTGATCCTCCAAACTGGTGTTTTTAATACAGCTGTCGCAAATGAAGAAAATTAAGATAAATAAATTCTATTGTTTTACTTTCGAACTTAGTTATTTTGAATATTATTACGTTTAAGATGTTTTTTTTTTGTTGTATTAATTTTTTGTGTGTGTAAATAAAAATAAAAGTTGTCTTAATCATTTTTTTCATTGTTTATTATTAGATATTATTTTATAAAATAACATATTCATTTTTAAAGTATTTAGACTTTTTTTGTTTTTTGGCCTTAGGTTTGAGACCTATTTAGCCAGACAATTGGTTAATGAGTAAAAAAATTATATTTTTTAATAATATATTTTACATACAGTAAAATATATAGTTTATGCCGGTCAATTTCCATTACGCACATTCACTCGATTTCCTAACCTTCCCATTGGAAACACTATTGAAGATTGTACAACAAGGAATAACATGGATACACGCTTCACGCTAAGGTGCCCGTCATAGCGACTTTTTTTAAACAGACAATACAGGCAACGGTTAAAGGTAAATAACATAAAAGATTTAGACTAATTTACTATTTAGACTTATTATACGTATCTTTGATTTTTTGGAAAAAACCTTGGTATTTGCCAATCCTGCAATTTAGTGAAGAAATTAAAAATACCCTTAAGAACACACACTGGAGAAAAACCTTGCAAGTGTGAAATTTGTTTTGAGCAATTTATTGATGCAGTCAGATTAAAAGAACACTTAAGAATGCACACTGGAGAAATGCCCTTTAAGTGTGAAATTTGTTTTAAGCAATTTATGTATGCAGTCAAATTAAAGAAAAAAACACTTTAAAACACACATTGGAGAAAAGCCTTACAAGTGTGAAATTTGTTTTAAGCCATTTACTCGTTCAGCGAGATTAAAAGAACACTCCAGAATGCACACTGGAGACTCGTGAGAAAAGTTTTACAAACAAGATGTTTAGAAGCAAAATGCGTTAAATCCAATTTTTGCCGAAAATGAGATATTGAGCTTTACTCTAGTTCCTCAGAGTCCATTCTATAGATAGAACACTTTATTTACCGTCAAATCGAATCAGCCAGCAGTTAGAATTCTATTTTAAGGCGGGGTATGGTTTGAAATCAAAATATCAAGCACATTTTTGTGAATTTTTTTCGAAGCTCTGGTACAATTATTTTATTTTTAAATTAAATAATCATATTAAGTACAATTCAAAGAATACTTAGAAAAAAATTCAGTCCAAAAAATATTGAAAAATAAGCCATTAGTGACAAATTTTGACATGCAGCTCACAAAAAAAATGGATTTTGCGGTGGACATCAGAACTCGTTACTAAATCATACGAAACAAAAAATTCAAAAAGATTTACTTAGCTTATGAGTTTCGCGAGGTCACAACGTCGAGGTTTTTTATTTTTAATGATTTTTGAATTTTTAGTATCACTCAGAAATCAAAAAAATGAAATTTTTGGTAAAAATTTTGTGAAAATCAACAGATTTATTATTGTTGAACAAAAAATAAGCAAAAAAAGAAAAGTATCTCGACGTTGTTACCTCATGAAATGTCTATAGAAAAACTGTGCAAAATATCAGGTAGATCAACCGAGTAGTTTTTCAGTTACAATGTCCACCGCATTTGAAAAAGCAGTTTTGAGAAAAATGAGTTTAAAGTTTTGACAACTGCATCTTTATCTTCTTATTTGTCTGCCAAATCGTAAAGTGATGCACATTGGAATATGTTTTTTGAATCGAGGATGAATCTACAAAAGAGAAGGCGAACAGTTGTTTAACGTTTCTCACTACGCTCAAGCGTGCTGGCGCGAAGTCGCGGCAAAGCGAGTCGAAGCTAGGGTTATTCAACACGCTGTATCTCTGGTAATTTTACTCCGATTATTTTGAAATTTTCAGAGAGTATTCTTGAAAGTACGCACTTATTTGAAATAATAAAAATTTAATATTTCAAACCATACCCCTTCACCCCTTAATATAGAGAATACAGTCGATTTCTTTGTAAATTTTTTCTGACCACGTGCTGAGAGATGTTTTGCGGTTAATATTAATAATTTTTTGATTGGAACAATCAAAGTGTTGCTCAGGAAAGAAGGGGTGGTGACCGCATTTCTAACAAATTCAATGAGAGACAACAAGATATTATAAAATACATCAGCTCTTTAATAAAATGTTAAGATTCACAATATTTTCGG
Organism: Diabrotica virgifera virgifera; assembly: GCF_917563875.1. Lineage (NCBI taxonomy): Eukaryota > Metazoa > Arthropoda > Insecta > Coleoptera > Chrysomelidae > Diabrotica > Diabrotica virgifera. The sequence goes on from NC_065452.1 coordinate 111,748,776, forward strand.
TAGCAATACTCGTCGAAGTTACCTTTTTTGATTTGAATATAGAAAAGTTTGCAAATATGTACAACGCTCAAACCGACGAGAACTTGAAAGTGAAAAATTTTTACTTTCGCCAGATTTTTGTGCATAAGTTTAATTTGGGCTTTGGTTCACCTATAGGGTCGATGTATGCTCCACATGCCTGGAACTTCCAGAAAAACTAAAGCAAACAACCGATCCGCGGCAAACCGCATCTTTAAGAGCTACCCAAGCTGTTCACAAAATAAAGAATGTGTGTGTACTTTGTACGCACGTAAGAAGTTATACTTCTATTATTATGATTTCAACGAAATTAATATACTTTAAACAGTTTATTTATATTTTATTTAAATATTAAACTAATTTTAATACTTACTACTTTTCAAAAAAATTTATTAAAACAATACCAAAAATAAAAGAATAAAACACACACAAATACATTGAAAAATGCCACAAAAATTATTTCTGAACAATAATTTTGGAAAATTTTTAACTAAATACGTATTTTCTGAAAAAAAAATTGTATGATACTATACTTACAATCATAAAATGTTTAAAAAAAAAAAAGTTTGTATAGGGGATTCAACCCGCATACATTGGCGCGGTTAGTTTTGAAATTAAAGCATCTTAAAGGCTCGTTTTCACGCTACGTCTTATTGTACGTTTTGTGTGATAGGACAAATCCTATACAATAAAATGTGTAGTGTAAACAGCAAACGTTTTGTCGAATCGAAAAATGTACAGGATTTGTCCTATCACACAAAACGTACAATAAGACGTAGCGTGAAAACAGCAAAACGTACTGTCGAATCGAAAAAATTAAATTCGCTTAAACATACGTATGACCCACAAAACGTAGCGTGAAAACGGGCCTTTAGATTTTGGCTACGGAGACATATGCATCATGTTGAAAGATAGACCAACTGAACGTTTTAAACTTTTGACAGTTTTGAATTTAACCAAATTAGTTTGATTTTTGTGGAATTGAAATATTAAAATATAACAAAACATAGAGTAAGAAAACAATATTAGATGAATATTGGTAGAAAGTTTGTTGGTAATCAAATTATGTAAATCAAAGCATTACATACTAGGTAGGTTTATTTTATATTTTCCAAATAAGTAGGTAGGTTCCTACCTATGTAATTTTTTATTACAATAAAAACTAATATACACAACATTTGTTTACCCATAACCGACATATTGACAGGTCATTGTAATTACCCAATCAGAGCACGTTTAACGTTTGAGCTGCGCCTATGACCAAGACTTTTGATGAATTCGCGCACATATAAATTTACTCCCAACGCGCCTAAAGAAGTATAACTTCAAAAAAAAGAGCTAATTTTTTTATTACTAAAAGTAGAAGAAAAGGAAACTCTTACTATCGACGTCAACTTTACCTCTTCAATGTTTCTATTGTTGTTGGTAGTTTCATAGCCACCTTTACTTAACAAGCCATGAAGTTGAAACTTG